>NC_133215.1:17030305-17405305 GCF_040436345.1 Pagrus major
AGTTAACCAACAACCTGAGCTTATCAAACCGTTTTTTCACAGTTAAAGTTAATATGTATTGATAGTTTGTTGTGTAAATTTGACAACCTGGTTCAGTTAAAGTTAACTCCGTAAAGATGTTAAAGAGTAAACAAGGGACTTCAACGTTTATCGTGATGTTTATCTTGATGTTTTAGCAGCCAGGCAGCTGTGTTGGGTTTTTTCCTGGAAGCTCCTTAACACTTCAGGCAAACACAACTGTTCCAGATCAATACATATAATGTAGTTGACATGCTTTAATGTGAAATTTGGCACAGCTCTGCTTAAAAAGGCATCAGTTTCCCATGTTAGATTAACATAACTGAGAATCCTGTCATACAACTTCCAGGAAATGGTGAATGCAATATCACTGCGCCCCTCTCGAACTTCCACTCACTCATTAGCTGTTTACTTTAAAAGTGAAATATTATTTACCACGTTGTCACCTGCACATTCAGTTATTGTAAACTCATAATTTGGAAACTCTGGCTGTTTCTTATCCCCATTTCTCTTCTCGATTGCAACAGATCTGGTTCTCCTTTTTTGCCTGGTGTCAGAAGAAGCTGTATGGGATAGCACTGGCTGTCCACCATGCCAGTAGCCATACGGAAAAGGAGTTGGGAGGAGCACGTGACTCATGCTTCAGGATTACAGTACAGCTATGACGATCTGGATCTGTTGTGCTGCCATGGGGTGGACAGCGAGGGGCCTTGGATGGGAGCAGGGTCTTCCAAACAAGGTCGACGGACGAGGTGTGCCTCTATGCCAGAGGGCTGCCACCGACTGCCCACAGAAGACCTGGCTCAGACGCTTGAGGTGACAGCCTCTGTCGTGAATGATGAAACTGAATCAGAACAGTTGAAGCTAATGCAAAGCCATGTAGAAGTTCCTCTGGATTCAGAGCAGTCAGTCCACGGCTGTCATGCGTTGGTGGATGTTGACATTCCCAAACGTGCCTCAGAGTCAGTGCATCTCCAAACCACAAACATTGGGAATTCTGGAGTGTCTCACTGTAACTCAAACAGTGAGATGTCTATTGCAAATACTTCTTGTGCAGCTGATAGCAGCAGTGAGAAAACTATCAATGTTGAAGGGGAAGTTGGCACAGAGAGTAGCCAGAGTCACGACATCTGCAATGACGATAATGTCTCTAAAAGTCCACATATCTGTCGTGAAGAGCAACAATGCATCCCTATCTCTTCAAACAATGGGCCTCCACTGTCTGAATGTGCTGGTGAACAGCCTGGCAAACTTCCAAATCATCAGGAAACAAAGGAGAGCCATACAGAGGGTTACAGCAGACCTCCTGAAATCTCTGAGGCCACACAAAACCAGTCTTCTGCTGCTGAACGGGAACCTCAAACTGACCTCCCAGATGTAGAGGAAGAGAAGATTTCCACCTCTGGCCATGCTGATGTGAGCGTAACCTTACCTGTTGGTGTGCTGCGAAGTTCAGTTAATATGATGGATAGTGGTGATGTGATGTCACAGGCTAAGAAAGCTGTGGAACCAGTTGTGACTTCAGTGGTAGAGGAAGTATGTGACAAGGGAGAAAGCTGGAACGTAGATTCTGCTGTCAAGCTGGATGGATCAAATGGCCCAGAAACTCTAAATGAAAATACAGGACTTAAAAATCACTCAAGAGACATTCAAGAAGGAGAGCAGGATCATCGTGACTGCACTGGGGTATTGGATCAGGCTCATGGTTGTGAAATATCCTACCAGACATTGTTGGAGCAGCATAATGTTGAAATGACAGCAGCGAATGGGCCTCAGATAGAGGAAAGTGCACAAGTCGAAAGCAGCGAGAAGGCAGCAGAAGTCAGGTATGAGGCAATCACATCATCTGATATTTGTTTCAAAGGTCAGTGTTGCTCTTTGACAGTTGAAAAACTGGATACAGAAAAGCCCATACAGACGAACATTTCTCAATGTGCAGACCAGTGTCTCGAAACGACGACCTCTGTAAGTCAACCAACAGAAAACACAGATGAAATCTCTGTGTCCAAAGAGTTGGCCTGTTGTGAAGATCAAACCATAGCTCAACAGTTGGAAAATAGCTGTTCAAAACTGGATACTATCCCAGAAGTTAGCCACACTGGGCCAGATGACACCCCTGTACTAGATCCTCAAAAGAACTCCAATTTCACCCCAAATCCAGATGTTCAGCACTCCCACATGGGTGATGGACATGCAGCTACTGAAAAGCACACCCAAAACCTGCCACCATGCTCTGCAGAGGTCAATGATGAGCTGCCGCCAGAGAGACTCCATGACAACCAAGAGGCCAGTGGTTGTTACTTCAGTGAGTCACCTGTCTGTGAGGTGGCAGATGGTCAGAGGGAACACCACAGACCAGCAGCAGCCTCAGACTCTAATATGGAGGAGACAGATGAGGCCGCACACACGGTTATTTACAGTGACACACAACTGGCCAGTCCAGTTTTAGATGGAACAAATGAAGCTGGAGATCAGAAAGAGGACAACGTGGTCAAAGTGCGCATGAGAAAGGTAAGACTGTATTTAATAAAGACGTGGAAGGGATGCAGTAGATCATCATTAGTATTCATTTTGTCTTCAGCACCTTGAAATTAAGTTATTTTTCAAAGTGAACTGACACTTACTGGGCAAATACGGCCTACAAATAATTTTTGTCCCACACTCTGGCAAGCCTCTTGGAAAACAATGACTTCACTCTCACATGCTTACAGATCTGTGAGTGGGGGGATCTGTGAAATGTTTTACTCTTTCTCAACTGCTCATTGCAAAACAAGGTCCTATAAGGGCATGGAGACTATGAACACACAGGGGGTTGGAGGCTCAAGTAATCTCTGGGGTGAAAGGCTTAAACTCCTTTCTTCAGCCAATACTGTATGTTATACTATTTACACTCTGCTAGCCAGCATGCTTGTTAAGTACAATAAAGTGCCAAAAACATGTTAGAACAAAACAATGGCCTGAGAACTGACTCACTATTTATTCACTATTAGTAGTTGCAGTGTTGGACTTTTTGGACTGACAACAAGAAATCTATTATTTACAACACAGGGCGCATTAAGCAGGCATGTTGTTTGGACAAGTACCATATTGTGGAAAGTCAAATTCTTGTGATTTGTGCTTGTTGAAGACGATCACCCGCTTGTAAACAGCGACTCTTTCAGAGTTTAATATGAAATCTTATCCTCAAGTTGTTTTCAGAGTTGTATCCTGGTACAGGTTTAGTGTACTGGTTATAAAAATTTGGTGCATTTAAAAGCCTTAAAAAAATCATCATATATAAGCAGTTATAAGCTAAGTTATAAATTATACTGTAAGTCATGTTAGAAGTCATGATGCAAAAACAATATTCCTCTCTAGTCGTGAATCACATCGCAATCATGATTGTGAAAATAAATGCAACATGTTTTTTTTTCTACCATATCGTGCAGCCCTGATACAGTATCTGCCAAAAATTGTAATTCCTCCTTAAAGACATAGGTTTTTACAACTCTGTTTTTATGATTATAGCTATTGACATTCATTAAAAAACAAATACTGATACATAGTAGTACAAAATAGTGTGTGAGAAACATTTTATTAGATGTTTTTATAGTGCCTATAAAATCATATACTGGTTTAAGTAAATTTGTTTGTGGATGTGTGCTGTGCTTTTACAGTGTGGTGCAGAGGGCAGAAATAACACTGAAAGTTGTATTCCTATATAAATAACAATGACCTTAAAAAATGCCTGGCTGTAAATATCTTATTTTAGTTATTTTATCATTAATAACTGTTTGTTTTTTTCTTCATTGTATATCAGCTTAAAATAAACAGGATAATCCTTTATGTTACAAAGGCTTTTGAATTCCTTGTGATCTAATATCAATCAGCTGAAGCGTCCAATATTAACAGTAGCTTGATGTTCAGTCTGAGGATGTGGGATGTTACGGTCCTCTTGGTTTATACAATGTGATAATATGTTACACTGGTAATAACTTGTGATATTGTTTTGTCATGTTGTAGAGTTTTTAACGTTCTTGAACATTCTCTTGGTTTGGGAGTTTATTAGGTACAGCTAGTTATATCTAACTTAATGGTCATTTTACAGGCTCCAGTTTGTGGTGCTGTTGAATTGAGTTGCATTGTACTGACAGGAGTTTTATTATTTTGTCCACCCCATTTATATCAATGAGGGTAGGCTAAATAATACCACACATCTCTATATAATGCAGTCCAAAAACTGAACTTTATAACCATCATGGAGGTGGGCTTTATTGCAGGACTGTTTTAGTTTTAGCTAGGTATATCTAATAAACTGGCAACTGTTGCTAATACAGACCACCACAATGTGCTTTGACAAAAAAAACCAAAAAAAACAGTAACACAGATTTCTTTAGCCTTGAACCATCTCTGATGCCAAGTGAGTAATGTGTCTGTATGCTTTATGTATCAGACGCTGACACTCTGGATCATGTGTTCCTAAAAAGCCTCTGAGTTGTGTAATCCCGCAGATTTTCATGTATCATCGCTGCATTATTTCAACAAAAATTCCGTGTTTGCCTAGAAACTTTCGAGGCCCTCTTAGTCATGACCAATATTAACGTCAGCCCATCAGCTGCCAAAAATGAGAAATCATAGTCCAGTGTAGGGACATGGAAAACCAGTGCTGCCTTTATTACCACTGGCTCTAGTTTCAATTTTAGGATGACTTTAAACCTTTGGATTAAATATCCAAAAAAACTGGCCCCTGGAACTCGAAGAGAGGAGTTGAGCCATTAAAGTGGAAGGCGCCAAAGGCAATCCATCCACCATATGGTGATGGCTGGCCTTCTCTTTGACTGCACCACAGGGCTTTCACCATGGGGTGTATGTACATGCTGTATGAAGTCAGTTTACTAAGAAATTGTGCTTAAGGGAAGGAAATTAGGCAACAGAAATCAACATTATCATACACAAGGGAGGTAACGTACTGTATTAGCATAAAGAAAAGAGAGAAGAGGCTTTGAATACAATTACTGAACTGATGTTATGTTGAGTGGACAACAGCAGCTGGAATTATCTCTGACAAGATATTGTATTAACTCATGATTATGTCCCCAGTGAAACATGTTGTTGTTGGAGATTCAGTTTGAAAAATGAACCCATCTGGTTTGCATAATGGCTTCAGATTAACCTGATATTGAGCTTTGTTACTGTGTTTATTTGTTTTAGCAACAAGGCTTTACTCTGACCTCAGGGCCAAACTGGCTCAACTGTCGTTTATCTGACAGCAGACGACTTGGCAACATCATTGTCTCAGTGCTCTTTCTGTTTCTTTTTCTGCCTTTCTGCCCTTTTTTTCAGCAAATTCTTTTCTTTTGGTATCTGTATGAATGAGATCCCTAAAGTAAACAGAGTGCGTGTGCAATATTTTGATGCATAATTGTCCGCACACTATGTTTAGCTGAGCAGAGAAAGAGACAGTTTAATGGACAGGTTTGAGAAATGGGCTGCAGACCACCGGGTGAAAGAGGAGGTTTGAAAAAGAGAGCAAGGAAAGGAGAAAGGAGGGGTCTAAGAGTTCAAACAGTGTGGGAACTGTCTCCCATCTCAAAAAACAGGAAGTCGAGAGGAATGTAACAGAAACCTCAAAAGATGGGAATGAGAGAAAAGAAACCTTCTGAGAACACCCAAACCACCAGAATGCCCCCTAAAAAACTTTGCCTTTCTGAGGCGCCTGACATTGCACTGCACTTGTTTTTTACTCTGCCGTTTTGTGGTTGTTATTGCCATCTCGAGCCAGATGCTTTTGTTCATTCAGCGCGGGCTCGTAAAGATGTCATTGTTTTACCACGACACAATGTTTCATTGTGATACTTTGCCAAGGAGAGGGAACGTTGCGATGTGCGAGCACGAGCTAGGAATGCCAATGAATGCATCAATTTGAGACATTTTCATGAGACACATGGTCCTCGATGTCTATTTGCTCCCTCAGCAAACCCAACAGGAACTGCTTATGACAGGCTAATAGGGCACTAACTGGAAAATAAATCTAAGCGCAAGTCATAAGACATTATTAGGGATGGGAGCCAGGCGCAGTGTTGCAGCTGTAGCTTGTTTATCTTGATGCAGATTCTATCGAGGACCCATATATGCCTGTCGACCTCACACATATTAGCATTAGTCACAACTCAACATCTCATAAGAATCTTGTCATCAAAACACACCCATTGTAAACCTAACTAAAACAAGATTGGACCACATTAACCACTTCAAAGGATATGTTTTTGATTAGTATAAAGCACTTCCTTAATCCTACATAATCCAACAAGATTCTCTCTGATGCATCACACCTAAGAACAGACACATGACATAAAAAAATAGGCTCACATTTAACATCTTAAAATGCCTCTATACCTTTGCACAAACATACAATCACAGTGACTGTGTGTCCCATGAGCTCACCCTCATAAAGTGTTTATGGGGTCTGTTAGCGGAGATTGTAACAAGGTTTGTTTGGGACTAATGAGCCCGCCGTGTGATGTAATTTCTTGGGGTACTTCTCGGCAGAGGAGCTCAGACGGAGAGCCACACCCGGAGCCAGGATAAATCACAGAGGCAGAGAGAAATGAAAACATAAACAGTGTTAAGAACTCCAGAAAGGGATTTTACAAGTTTTTGAACTTCAGACAAATGGCATATATACTGATCAAACAAACAGGATTGAGGGATAGCAACCGAGGACAGAGTGGTAGGTGGAGTATGAGTGAGGATTTAGCCTGTCTTACTGGAGACACGCCACCTGAGGTCAGTGTGAGACTTGTTATCACAGCATTAGACTGGCTAATTGAACTCTGCAGAGTAAAGGCCTAAAGGGAAAATAAGTCTTGAAGTCATGTTATTAAAGAAGGACAAGAGATGATACATGATTTATAAACAACACACAGGGTGTGTGGAAAAAGCAGAGGAAACATCCAGGAGTATTTTAAGTGCAGAAAGGAGAAGGATGTTGAAGATCAGAGGGTGAAAGTGTCAGGATAAGAGGTATCAGCAACAGTTGAAAAGGAAGAGGAAAAAGAATTAAGGAGGATGAAAAGAAAGATGTGCATAGTTTGCAGAAAAAGCTCTTCAGTTCTTTTGGCATAAAGAGCCAAGAGCCAAACTCAACTGGACGTGAAACATAAACTCAGTTTGACATTATTTGTTTGGAGAAGTCATAGATAAGTTTTAATTGTGGGTTTGATGTCATTTATGGTTGTAAAAAATATTTCATTGGTGTTTTTAATCGGATGATGATATGTTATGAATCATCATAAGATCACTTGGGTGGTTGTGATGTAGATAAAGCCAAGAACTATAGTATATGGTTGAAGTTGAGATGAACTTATTCTAGTGCCTTCTAAGTCAACTTTTGAGTTAGAAGAAATGTAATACTTTTTTGCCATACTGATCAGCAAGCAGGCCACAAGCTGATGAATCTATAAAATGTATGACTTTCCAATTCTCTTCTTTATTGTTGATTACGTGATAGAGATAACAGGAAGAATAGGTATTCAACTTTTATAAGATGCATACGTGAGAAAGATAGATCGAGTAAAACGGCTATCTCTGATGTTTTCCAACAAAATGTAGTCTGAACTGGAATGAATGCAAATATGTACAGTATAATCTGAATTACTGATTAATTTGCTTTATAAGTGAATAGATAACTGCACTATTCAAAAGAAAACCAAAGACATCAATAAATAAAGTATACATGTTCTTTGTTCAGATTAAGTACCTGAAGTATGTTCAGCATATTTCCCTTATATAACTGAGGAGCGAGGCTAATGGTAAATGAAATGCATTAATCAGACAAAGTGCTTCACAACTTGCTCCTCATTCAACCACTCATACACTGTCGGGGGCAGAGCTGCCATGCATGGCGCTGGCCTGTCCACCGAGAGCAATTTTGGGGTTCAGTGTCTCACTCAAGGACTCTTGGACATGTGAGGCACAGTTTCCAATGAGTGGTCATTAATAACATGCTATAACAGTTTGTCTGACTGAGCAGATTTTTGAGCTCATTACAAGGAACATTTTTTGTCTTTGATTTGTCTCTTTATTCAGCGTGAGCATGCTCGTCTGGACTCAATGGTGTTGCTGCTGATGAAGCTGGACCAGCTGGACCAGGAGATTGAGAATGCCCTCAGTGCCACCTCCTCGATGGACAGCACCCCGACCCTCCACCGACGACAACTCCTGGTACTCACCTGCATGTTACCTGAACAGTTTATTTAAAGCTGCTGTTAATGAGTGACCTTAATTCATTCATTCTTTAATGTCTTCCCTTACTTGCTTCAATAGTATCTGACCCCTAGTGGCCAATATGAGATATGGCATAAGTGTTGTCTTTTCCTGGTTTTAAAGGCTGCATTAAAAACTAAAGTGATATACATGTTTCTGAACTTAACAGACTGTTCTACTTGTTCTAATACTTGCCTTTAACCACTTAGTCATTATATCCACATTGGTAATGATTATTTTTCAATTTGTCATTAGTTATTAGTTATTAGTTATTATATTGTGAAAGTACAACTGGTCATCCCCCTTTATTTTGTCATCCAGTCCTAGAAGGAGATTTCAATATTGTGGGATATACAGTCTATCGTGTTTTGCAATACAGCTTAAAAAGTTTGTGATATTATTTTAAAGCTATATTGCCCAGCACGCTTACATTGCCACCTCTGTCTTTTACCTCTGCAGGAGTTGGATTTAGGATCTGTGCCAGCTGCATTGCAAAACCCTCCACATCCACACACTCCTGCTGCCTCCACATCAGGACCTACACCAGCCCTTGGAGCAAAACCTAAGAGTGGGGTAAGTCAGGAGCTCTATATCTTACCAATATAAACCAAAACCATAATCAGCAGGTCATGAGGTGACAAATCTGGAAAGAAACCATGTTTCATACCAAAATATCACCAGCATATTTGCTTGGAGACAAATTAGATCAACTCCCGCATGCGTATTATTGTCTACTATCGTGCCTCACCGTCATTCTTTACTTCCTTTTTTGGCTTCCTTTCCTTTGCTGGAAACTGAAATTGGCAGGTTTGGGTATCTCTATTTTGAAAGTATGAATGTTATTCTTACATCTTACAATATTTACAGTTTTTTAATCCAGCCCAGAAAGATCCAGAGGAATTATAGGAATTATAAACTTTAAAGATGTTTTCAAGACCTTAAACGACAATTGTACATAGCTGTGGCTGTTTTATAGGTTTCTGGTTTCTCTTGTGTGTCCATGACTAAACATTTCAAATGATTTGCATTGTTTTTTTAGTCGGACATAGAGCTACTGTTGAATAGATTTTATGTCTCCAATTAAACAAACTTCTATTGGGAGTTCTGCAATAGTTTAGATAAAAAAAACAGCACAGAGCGCAAGCGCGCACACACACACACACACACACACACACACACACACACACACACACACACACACACACTCTTTCTTATAGTGAATCTCCCAATTGTAGGAATGTCCCCCAGCACTTAGGGCTTGGCCAAGCAGACGTTAAAACTCTATAATTAGCTGGTTCCAAAGATCTAGACCGCTTCTCCCCAACAAAGGGGTCAGAAAGGGGGGGGGCGGGGGTGAAAAGTCAGGGCAGGGGGGAGCGAAGGGGGGGAGACACGCTTCAAGTGAGACGTGCGTCTTCAAACCCCTTGCTTGCTCACTTAATGACTTTGTCAGCCTTGCTTTGCTATTGCCTTCAGAACGAGGTCAAAGTGAACAAGGCCCGTTGCCAACGGACTGAGCACTCAAGCAAGCTTTGAGCGAATACACAAAACCTGATTCTTTTTTTTTCAACTGCTTTGAGACACTTTATCTCATGATGTAGCGATGCATAATGGAATAACCCTAAATGCAGAACAGGATGTTTCTTTTGCAAAACAGTCCTCTTATCTAGCCAGAACAAAACAATGCAACCTGTGGAAACGTCAGAAATGCCTTGTCTCACATTCCTGAATTATCTCTCGCAAACCCCTCATTGATATTGCTTTGTCTTGTTGCACGTCACAACTCTCTTTGCTTTATTTCACTCACGTGTGACAGTTGATTTAAGTGACACATAGCAACATACTCTATGATGTTTGATTTATTATGTCTGTGGCCAACTGTTTCCACAACCTCCATTCCTGCAGTAACCCAAGGTAACTCACTAAGCTTGGGTAAACAGTGCTTTCACTGCGCCTAATAGGAGGCTTTTTACAGTGGAGGCCCCCGTGGGGTGATTGATTGAGGCCAAAGAGATGATGACTTCATGAAGGGGATTCTCAGTGGTTAATAGTAGTCGGGGACTATTGAGTCTTTTCAGACTCAAAGTGTTGTGACGCCCCCTTAATCTTTTTAGGCAGACAATACAAATCCTTTAAATGATGTAAACACAGGGCAGATGTGAGGAAGAAGCAGGGTTGAGGTTAAAGCTTTAATTCAAGCAGACGTCAGAGTCGTGTTTTACAGGATGACTACATACTTACTGTAACATAATCACACAAGACAAGAAGCACAGAATAATTACTATCATTTGTTATCATATAATAATTCTACCCGGTTCATAATAACAGGGAAAGCAGTATGTAGTCATTGTTTACTGTAAAAGTTTAGACAAGCTTGAATGTCTAACCTTTATTTCCCTTTAATCTGAATGTAAGTAAATACTGTACATGGGAATTACCGGACCTATGTGCAAATACAGTATCAAATAACACCAAATGCCTCAAAAATATTAATCGAGTTTAATTAGTGCCTCTCTCACACAATGTTGACAAAGACTGAATATGTTCACCACATACAAAGTGAGTAGACACATCCAAACAATCAAATCACACACTGAAAACAAACCTCATACTTTGTGTGCAACAAAGCCAGAATTCAGGATGATATATACACAACAAACACTATTAAAATAATAAAAATACCAGATAATAACTCACCGCCTCCATGCTGAGTATCATTTTTCAGTAGCATTTGCATACGCTGCCTTAAACATGTCTTGACGTCAATCCTAACAAAAAAGGTATTTGCAAGTTTACACAGGACAGCAAACAACATATATCTTTTTAGCAAGCCAATAGTGAGTGCGACCTCCTTTAAAGGTTACATCAACACAGTGATTACTACTGTACACACATTTGTGATTTATGAAAAGAGGTCCAAGCAGTCAAGATAAAAGTATTAGTATGTGGACCTATTACAACCTTGATACTGATAGATTAAGTACCAAGATAAATATCTCCATGCAGAAGGTATATCAGGTTCAAATCTGAAACTCTGGCAGACCAACCAGTCAATGCAGTTTAGGTGTGTGTCTTGGTCATATTTTACCTGAAAAGTAACTTAAGATTAAACCCCCTTTTTTGAGGAAGTAGACTATAGTGTACAGTCACTTTATTAAACTAAACTCTTAAAAATCAGTTGATATACATTGTTATTTTGTCTTTTCGGTACCCCTTTGCCCCTCAGAACAGAGTTAAAAGAGGTAGTGGTTGAAATCTCCCCATATGAAATGGGACAACCCTTCAACACCTTCACATGTCAATGAAAAACGTCAAAAAGCGGGACTGTAATGCACAAATCAGCAATAACAATGTAACATGAGCTAGCTAGCAAGTAAGCTACCAAGTTGCAATTGCAATTGTTAAATGCTTTTTAGTAACAAAAGAACTCGATAACATTCAAATGACAGAAAGTCATAATGTCATAATGCTCAGTTTGAAGTGTGTCTCTGAAAAACCTCTGTTGCCCAAACACTTCACCCTACCACTCTATCCCAACAAGAATCTCGACACCCTACCCCTAGTCTTGAACACACAAAACAGAGGGGTATGGCTAAGTGGTTGGGGCAGCAGGTGTATTGGGATTGCACCTTACCTTTTTTCCGGTAATTTTCATTTTGTTTTTGATGCCAAGCCAAACCAACTGTTCAAACTGCTTTGAATGAATGTGACAACTTGGGGGGACTGAAATCACTGTCATGACTTTCAGTGTCAGGTAAGAAAATAAATGATGCTCCGGGTCTTACAAGTGAAACACGAGGAATACAGCTGTTGCCGGCTGATGTAGCTTGATATAGCCATATTCTGTGAACTCAGGGCATCAAAATGAATATAAACCTCAGAAATGTGTCACTGTAGCGAGTCGGGGGGAAAAAATTGTGACCGTCTCATCTCGTATCACGTGAATGATTGCAGAGGAGTGGCTGCTAGTTCTGATAGTGATATTTGTAAAGGCTTTGTGAACTGTGAGGCGTTTATCATTGTACTTTTGCATTCCTTCCATCTTGTGTTGGATTATGCAAGAGATTACTAGTGTTTGTGTTTTTGCTGTCCTCTTGACACCTCCTGGCACTCAGTGTAACACTTTGGTGTGATTGTACCAAGAACATACTTGTGCTGTTCTGTCTTTTATGTAACAGCGATAAATGTGAAGTTGTGGTATGTGGCTGTGAATGGTAGTGATGAGTGGACATTCACATGGCATGTACAGTATCGTTCACTCACTATTGTGCATAAGACATCGGGTTCAAGTGAATAGATTCCTGGCTCCTTGCTAGCTTAACTGGTGGCTATTGTTAGCCCCCAGCAGGTGGCTGTTATTCTTGCATCGAATGTGGGGCTAATATCTAGCGGATGTTGGGCCACAGCAGGTGTTTTTTTCTCGTGGTGGAACTGCTATTCTTTGCCCACAGTGTTTTTGTTGGCAGGTTCTATTACTTGCTTAGTGTAGCAGGTGTCTTGCAGTGTTGTTTGGCTTGCATTGTTGTGTTGCAACAGGTGGCTTTTATTTGGTTTTGATTTGGATGTATATTATATTTAGGTCTGCAACTTATGATTGTTTTAAGTATTGTTACATCTTCTCAATATGTTCTTAATCAATTATGAGAAAAATGTTTGTTGCGGTTTCCTAAAGCTCATAATAAGAAAACTAATCACACTTGAGAATCTGAAACCAATGTATAATTTTTGCAAGAAAAATGACTGAAATGATTAATTGACTGTCAAAGTAGTTGACTAATCAGTTAATTAATTGTTTCAGCTCTAATTATATATCCTAACTGGAAGATTTCCCTCTCTGGTATAATTATTTCCAATCTTGAGCGATAGCTTTAGTGATTTTCTTATTTATTATTTATTATTTTTTAAAGAATTTGTATAATTACTTGTCATAGCAGTATTAACTGTCATTAATTTGTCTTTGTATGTGTAATCTGTAGTGACAAACTTAAGTTATGCGTGGTGTGAGAGCCATTTGTTATGTGACTCTATATTTAGAGTTCTGTGGCTGCAGAGGATGTGCCAAGCCACAGAGGCGGGTGAAGGCTGCTGACCCCTGACCACCTTCCTCTGAATGTTACAGTCGGAAACAACATATCAGTCACCCTCAGCGAGAAGCATTCCCACCACTGAGTCGTACTCAGAATCCCCTAAAGACCTCAGCTTCTGATCAAGACACGGACCGCCGTAGCTGTCTGTTAAATTTAGCACAGGGGTGTTTTACATGTCATGCATATGGTGACAGGTAAGGCACTGCCCTGTACCAACGCTCATCCTCTCTGTCTTTGGTAAACATTTGTGAACAGGGCAACCTTTGACCCTTTGTTTGGATCTGTATTCTGTCCCATGGCAACAGCGCTCCAAACACAACTTATGTCATCTCCTTTGGTGGTTTTTCCACTATTTGAAAGCAGTGGAGGTAGTAGTAGTAGTGTTTTCATGTCTGGATTCAAGGGATTTTTAGAGGGTAATGATTGATTGAGAGATATTTTTATTCAGAATGACGGAAAGACTTTATTGCCTGTCAGTAGGTTATGTATGTACATGGCTCTTTATCTGTCTGTGGTCTGGTGGACAATAGAAGTGCTGTGGTTTGCGTGCTAAGGTCACTAGCAGATCTCTGCTCTGTCCTTCCTCCGTGTTCCGGTTTGGCAGCCTCACTGTCCCCAAACATCCTTTATCCAAACCACACCTTCCGAATCTCCCACTCGGATAAAAGACTTAATATTTAGGTACTTTCACTACATTCGCTCCCACTCACTCTTGTTCCCTTCCTTGATCAATAGTCACCATTAAGTGTTGGCAGCAGGCATAATTATGTTTGCCTACATTCCACCCACATATTTGGCTTGAAGACTGTCGTAGGCCATTATGAGTCAGCGAGCTATCAAACCAACCACGATTCAGTCTGACAAGGGGTGCCAGTAGTGGCTCTGGTCATGGCCACGCTAGCCGCTTTGTGTTGTGTCATTGTCCCCAAGGTCAGTCCTCTGCTGAGCACAGCTGTAACAAGGAGACAAACACAGACCTGCTGTGGTTTTAAAAAAAGAGGGAAAGGAAAAAGAAAAGGCCTGTGTTTGGAACAGGATGTGGAAAATGAACTTCTCCTCAACCCCCACAAGGAAATCTTGTTTTTCCTGTCAATTCAAGGCTGTAGCTGTTGCATAAAGCACTCCAAGAACAAGGGGAGAAGGATATACTGAATAGGTATAGTCCTCATTTTTTTTATAGTTGGCAGAGTAATGTCAGAAAACTCAATCCAAAAAAAAGCAGAGCACAAAGCCAAAACATGCCGTCATTAAATTTGTTGAAAATCTCCTCATGTACTAGCCTGACTCTGTGCATACTGAACATTTTATCATAATTGATTTGAGCTCTGATATGCTTAATTGTTTCACAGAATGAGTTTTCTGTTTTAGCATCTTTGTGGAAGTCAAACAAAACATAAATCTACGTGTTTACACTCTGTACTCAATGGCAGCTCTCTCCCTCTTATGACAACATACTGTGGCATAGCGCCTAAATCTCATCAACTTAATCACCAATGTGATTTAATAGCTCATAACGGTTTCTGGCACTTTCTTTTAAAACCTAAATGAATCATAGTTTTTCATCCAACCCGAAAACATGGCTACAGTGTGTTTGTTGCTTACAAGTACTAGTTGCTGGTGTTGAAGGCACGCACTGAGTCAATGAAGCGAAACGCACATTCTATTACGCAAAGGAGACAGTAAAAGAGCAGGGAATAGTTTCAGGATGATGGTACTTGTTGACAGTAAATCTTAAGGATGACTGGAAAATGCAGGCATCTGGAAACACCCCTGCAGCCCACTGATAATGAACTGCCATAAATCACTGAAGGAACAAACAAACTGAATGCACTCTCAGATGCACACACACACATTCATATATGCTGAAACATGTATACAGGAATTCATTGTAAAACCAGGTGCAATTTCGGCAACACTTAATCAGGATTGTGGTTTAGGACTCTAATTGGGACACATTTTTGTTTTAAATGTGTGTTTTTGTTCTGTTTGCCTTGAAGTAACATTACCTCAGCCAATATTTCCCTGAGTGCCTCACTCAGTTCATCATCTCTGCTCTCAGTTTTAAAGCTTAAGGACGGTGCAGGACCTACTCATTAAAGAGGTTTGTTTTTTTATTTAGAGCCAAAGCCCTCTCTCCATACACATGTGCTGGCTTGGCCTGCCTTCAGCCCAGCATGGCAGGGATTTACGTTACAACAGGGCTTCCCACTTGAAGGTTTGTCTGATGATGCTCTTGTCTTGAGGAGACGATGTTTAAAAAGCAGCAAGTAAATGTTGACCCAAAAAAACTATGACCCAGCAATGTCTCTCCCATCGGTCCTTCTGGTAAGTCAGTAAGCTGTGTGTCTGCCACAGGACTGCTATAGGGCCACCACAGTCTTCTACAGAGGACAGTCTAATCCCTCTGTGTTGTTAACCGACTCTCCGCTCTCTCCTAAAAATGTCAGTAACTAATCCACAGGCTAGCATTGTTGGTGCAGTTGGGATCATAAGGCTTATCCCTATTAAATCTGGTCCATAAGCCACAAATTCAACCTGGTGGTGAACGGGAACAGGTGACACATTTTGTCTCTCAATAAGTGTAATAAGACAGCAGTGGAATAATGTGAGTAAAACAGTCCCATGTGTTTTTGTAATCCATTTCCAAATTTATATTCTGCATTTGGAGCAGCTCGGTAACATAATTTTAAAAAAAGTCTGGTAAGTTCTTGGTAAGTTTGTTCTTATCATTTTGGAATAAACTATCCTGTGTAGAGAGAACCAAAACAGAAGGGAAAAGGGTGACATCGGTGTTGTATGTTCTCTGCCTTGTATATATGCTGTAGTCGTTCGTTTCTTTTTTACCTTTTTTACAATTCTTTTTTTTTTAAATTGATCTAACTCATTTTAAAGTTAGATCAAAAAATCCATGCGGTATGGTTGTAACTATATTTCCTAGTTTGCCACAGTAAACCAGTCTGCTGTGACTTGTTGTAGTTGGTCGTTAATTGTAGGTGAAACAGGCAACCAAAAAGCAATTAAATGAGGATAAATTACGTTGCTTATGTTGTCTGTAATACCATTAAAAAAAGTAAACTATCATTGTTTTATTTCCCATCAATTAGTGAAATAGTTTATATAGCCGGACCGACTGATACTGGGTTTTTGGGTCAGATACTGATGTTCCAATGGTGATATATTGACCAGTAATCTTTATAATCACAATTTTTTTAAAATGGTCCCTCAAATATGGTTATCAAACATGAATGACGATGAAGGCAGGATATTTTACTGTTTACAATACACTTGAAGCAGGAAATCTTTATCTTTTACATCTTTATCTGCACTATGTTCCATAAAGAATAAATAATATTGACGCGTATCAGACAACATATATACTGATAGAACATATCTTTGATAGGTCAATATAAGCCAGGTTGGTCTGGCTCTGTTATGTAGTGTAACATAGTCGGCATATTTTACCATACACCATTGCATCTGTTGGTGTTTGACTGCAGAAGATTTTGATTTAATTTTAAATTTGAAGGTTTTTTTTCTAATGGAAATACTCAGTAGTTTCTTTTATATACTATAGATGAAGCATTTTGCATGATTCAATCCCAAAATTGTATTGAGTGCATAGTAAGAACCATGGAGTCTTATTGAGGACTTTTATTGAGAGGCAAAAGATTTATGGTCTGCAAGTTGCGCCTGCAGTTAAATATTGTACAGATGAACAGTTTACATTTATGAACACCTGTATGAATGACCTCAGAAGTGAAGTTTGGTGATGACCAGTTTGCCCTTTGGGAGGAAGTTAAGAGTAATTGTCTCGTCCGGTGACGGATTCCAAGTTCACATTTCACAGTTTATGCTCCAGGGGCCCAGCACTAAATCCCACCAGACACTGCCTGAAACCAGAAGCCTGTTGCTTTGGCTTACTCTTGTAAACAAAGGCAAATGTGTGTATGTCTGTCTGTGTGTGTGCATATCCACTTTTCTCACTCTCTTTGAGTCAACATCACCCCAAACAGAACATATCTCATGACTCAAGGTTAAGTGAGAGAACAAGGCCCCAGTTGGCAGTCAGTGTGTGTATGTGTGTGAGTGCACAGCGGGTATGGTAAAATCATTAACCTCCCTACACAACTAAAGACTTAAAGTGCACCCATTCATGCTATATATTTCACCTGGGCTTTTACCGTCATACAGGATGTCAATGCATGTTACTGAGACATTTTGAAGTGTCACCGAATCTCGTTTAAGAGTTATTTTCTTTTCAAATAGCTGCAAATCCAACATCTGGTCACTAATATACATTTTCTGCAGGAAATGTTCCAACGCATCATTACACCAAGTCATCGCATCACTTCCTGTTGACACACTTCAAGTGTGACATATGGAAACTATTGAAATGTGGAAAGGGAGGTGCGGGGGAGAAAGTATGAGGGTTGGGGGTCGGGGGGGAACTTTTCCTCAAGGAGAAGGCTAAAATGAAATTGTTTCCCACGTTTCCCTGCACACGTGCACTCAGGGGTCGACCGAGCATGGAGAATAAATTCTTGTATAAGTGCAGGGCAGAAAGAGCACTTTCATGCCAGTCAAAAAACAGAAATGAGCTCCAGATAACATCTCCAAAGGCGCTGGACAGACGTGCACACACACACACACACATTTCTCTTCCCTCTGTCACACAGTTACCTTATACGTCTAGTGCTGGAGCCGCCAGCTTACCTGACCATAAGCCATCTGCACTAATTTAGCCATTTGCGTTAAGTGGTGGAGAAAAAGGTTTGGGTTAGCCTGAGCCCCCTAATCCTTGGCCAGCACAGACCATGGGTGGTCACACACACACTCACACACATACTGCAGCTGCAGTGCAGGGGGGGGCTGGGGATGAGAAGGTGGCTGTGGGGTTGAGAGATGCATGGTGGACTGTGGATTTGTTGTGCAAGAGCCACATGCCGGTGGCTTGCTTAATATCTTTGACTAACTCACACAGAAAGCATGTGCGTACAGCTTGACATTATGTCGGCTCCATTGCTAAAAAACAAAATATTATTTGTTAAATTGGCTCAGGATTGAACCTCATTGCTTTTTTTGGTACCAACTGAAATGTGTCAGCAGCACTGAGTGTTATTTGGTCAGCTTCATTCTCTTCTTTCAGATAATTCCTGATTTTAAAACTCTGCTGCCAGTCACAGAGTCAGAACAAACTCATGCTGTGCAGCCAAACTTCAAACCCTCAAGATGTAGTTTTCAAAGCTAGTTCAATGATACCAAATATGTTGTACGTCTCTAAAATGATGAGCAAGACATATATAACATTTCATTTGATGGAAACGGTAAAGCCGTAGACAACATGGAGCCTCCAGTTTTGATCATTTCACTCAGTTTTAACAACCTATTGCTTCAGTCAAGACCTGAACTACATGATACAGAATATGTTTGATATTATCAGTCAGAGACGGTTTAAACATCCTGAAAAGAAAACAATAAGAAAACTGTATATATTATAGAAAAAACATTTCTACAGCTTTTTCAGGTCATGCGTGTGAGGATACTCACATTTATCTCAATTCATAGGTAGATACAAATTCCAATACTGAGCCCTTGAAACTTGTTGGTTTTAACAAATCATACCTTCAAAACTTTATATTTTTACCCGGACAAAGTCTTCTTTTTTATAATGTTTTAGTTATAAAACCTACTGAGCTGCTTGCTTCAGTAATGACAATCATGACCCTACAGTGGTTAATCAAGCAGGCACACATGCTTTCGAGCCACACATACACACATGTCTAAAGCAAACACATACCATACCCCCTGTGCCCCCACACATCCCACTTCCAGTAAATTAGTGGCAGTAAATGAGGCAGCTGACGCTTGTGTGCTGCGCAGCCTGCAGTTCCCCAGTGGACACCTGACATGGCCCGGACAACCCCACACTGGGATAACCTGCACTGTGGCATGCCAGGGGGCGTGCAGGCAAACACCGGGGAAATATGTGACTGTGGTGCTATGAAAACACTGGTACTTACTGGTACCCATTCATTCACATTCTTGTTAGACTCTGTGGGCTCACACTTACATTTATTCAACTGCAATTGCTATTATGAGGGAAAACACAGCATTTTGTGAAGGTGAGATTTACACTGTGTCTAAGTGACTTCATGGGTCACTGACAAGAACCCGTGGTGTGGTGTTTACACAACAGGAAGGGCGCTCACTGGTGAACTGAAATGTCTTGTTAGTGCTAAGCAGAGAAGTCATGCAGACCTCCCATATTGATTCTATTATTCAGGGCCATTCTTCCTGAGAGTTGTGGGGTTAAAAATGCAGAAAGTTACTGACATTTTTTCCTTTTTTTCTCAAGAAAAAAAATGCAAACATCTTTGGCACAAATCCACATGTGAATTGATGCAGTACATTAACATTTTTTTATAAGGGGATAGGACTAGTGCTATTCAGTATTCTTTTTATTGTCAACAAATCCTGCAAAAAGACTAAACCCAACAATTTACTAGTCCTTATGTCTTGATACTTTCCAGCCTCCCTACTCTCACTGTGGCAATCATCCCCAAGCCCCTTCATTACTTAAAAAGTTCATCAGCAGCAAGGCACTGTAGTTACTCAAATTGCAGTAGGTAGTTTGTTTGTTTGAGACTATTTTCAGATGAGGATTAATACACATTTAGTGAGCTAACGAACACTTACAGCAACAGGATGGTGCAATAGTGTATCCCACTGATGTGTTTTTAATAGGTTTTGGAATGAATAATAAATAAACTATATCTTTGGCTACACAGGCAACATAGTAGGATCAATTCAGTGTTGGTTTTGGCCTTTTTATATGACTTGTTGATGAAAACAAAAATACAGAATTATGCCCAAACTAAACTATAAAGCATGCTCACAGTAAAAACAAAACAGTTAAAGTGCTTGTAAAGGTTAAAAAAACAAAAAAAGAAGACATTGGAGAAAATATTTCTGTACACTGACCAACAGTAACAGTTCATATGCAATTGATCAATAGGCAAAAACAAAACATGTTGTTTGTGTTGTCTTGAAAGAATCTCACATTGTCTACAGTGTGTTGCACACAGGGGAATGCAGTGAAGACACTGTTTTGGCTGGAAAAGCAGAGCTAATAGCTAATATCACTGGAGTCCAACAGCTGAAACAGCACCAAGTATAAATCTATCTTTGAATTCACCACACTGTTGTTCTGTTTGTGCCAGTGATTTAGAGACAGAGGAGTGAATAGGAGTCTCTGGCTGTGGTTTCTCCCTGGTGTCTTTTTGAGGTCATTAATCAGCAATAAATTGTAAAGCTATTCGTCTGCAGAGGGAATTTGACTCACTTTGTGTCTGAAACATGACTTATGAAGTGATTAAATGCTGTTCACACACACAAACATATGCACCTCAGCAGACATACCACTAGCTTCTAAAAAATCTGAGTGAGACAGATTGGGACCAAGACAACACTTTATCCAGGGTAAATCAGCTAACACGTTCGCAAAAACAAACTCACGTATGAGAGCAGCCATTGTATTCGCTCTCACCACACTGTGTCATGCTTGTGGTGGTTCATCATAAAATATAAGAGCCTCCTTGATATTTGAGAGGCAAATGGCCTGTAGTCAAATCTTTGCTTTTTGATGATGCATTCTGGTCTCATATTAGAATGTGCCTTACAGTCTTATTGTGTACAAAATATTTGCAATGACGCTAACGCTCTTATCTTAAATTTTGATTTAATAATCACAAAAAGGGCAAAGAGCTACAAAACATCACGTTAATCCGATGTGTAAAGTTTAGTGTGCAGTCACAGTGGACTGGGGAAATTCCACAGCAACATATTTAAAATACCTGTGAGGATTATTATCTCATTATCAAAATCATTCCTCATTTAAGATGTGTCGAACAGACTTAACTATTTGGCACAGTGAGAAAAAAAGGATAATAGTCATCATGCAAAGTAACGGAGGCATAAGCACAGATTCAACTCACAGAAAGTTGCAGCTCATGTGTTACACGAGAAGCCCCATGAGGCATAATACTGTACACTGGCAAAGGAGCACATTTTCCAAACTAAGGTGAGATACAGAAAAGATAGGGAGAGCCCAGCAGATGTAGCAAGGAAGAAGATACGATGGGAGAAGGGGGATATGTTATGCAGACTTATGGGAAAAGTGAATGGTATAGTTTCCTGAAGGCAATGCTCTCCATTCCTTTTGCATCCTTTTTATTGTACTTCATGGTGTGCAGGCAACAAATGCTGACCAATGCATGAAAAAAAGAAAAGCTCTAAAAGGAAATGCTCTTGTTTTATCCATGCAAAACTGAAGTGTAAAATCGTCATGCTGCAGTACTACACGTAGTTACCTATCCAGCTATACCTGCTTATCCTCCTTTGGGTCTGGAGCCGATCCCGACTGGAGGACTATTTTGTGGCCCGGAGCAGTGATATCTCATAGTCTTGTTGTCACTGTGAAGGTGTCGAGAAGCCAAATGAGACTCCAGGAAGCACACAACCCTGGTACAATTAAATAAAGGAGATGTAGCCTGTTAATTTCATGAGCTTTAGAGGTGCTGGTACATGGATTTTATTACCTTTGGCAATTATTTTAGCAGATAGTACAATTGCATAATTCATTATAGTGAGAATGATCGTTTTTACATCACAATTTTCATTTTCACTTAAAAAAATAAACTAATAAAATCATGATGATGTTACATTATGGGGGGTCTGTACCAAACATGTTTTCCTACATCAGAGAATAAAATTTTAGGCCAGTTTTACCTTTGTACAGAAAATTGCAGCTTCTGGGATTTGGATATTGCGAAAATGGCATTGATTTTCTCATGTAAGTCTTGGCAAATAAGCACATTTCCCAAAATGTTGAACTATTAATCAGTGTTGTTTTGGCTCTGCTGAATCTGCTGTTTAAGAGGCTGCCAAAGGGTAAACAGGCTTTAAAGTAGTCCCAGAAGGATGCACCTAAATCACTTTAATTAGGCCTAAGGGGAGAAAATAAATGTGGAGGAGGAGGCATCTATCTTAATAGGAACATCAGGAGGAAATGTAGATATTCAACAAACTGTGCACAAAGTGGATAAATTGTATTGAGAATGTACCTTGTCCTCCTTGGCCTGCTGATCTGTTCCAGGGGAGTGTGGATTAAAACAGGTCAGGTTGTGGAGGTCAGCCAAGGAACCTGAGGTCAAAAGTCAGAGGCAAGAAAAAGACCTCTGCATTCCAACTGACTGCTGCCCTCTACACACACACACGCACCACACACACAAACATGCTATACCAATGAAATGACGGCTCTATTTTTAACCAGGAACTCTGTGTTGATGCATTTCTAGTTTCTAAAACCCAAAACAAATCCAACGATGGAAATATTACATGTAAAGAATGATGAGAATCTACTATGTCTACAAGATGTGTTATGATTTTATCAGTAATGTCTGCATGAGGGTTGGATCAACATTGAATCAGAGGAGAGTGTGCTGTGTGCTCTGACTTTTAATGATGTGATATTTGTTCAGAAGTCTCTGCTGGGTTGGTTATCTGACAGCTATGCATATGGAGTTTTAGAAAATATGTTCTTCTTCTTTTTGTGTTTGTGTATGGCCAATTTGTGTTTCTATGATACACTCAATTTTCTTGGATTTAATACAATATTCTTAAAAGGACAGGACTTTGCATGCAATGATCTTGCGATTATTTCAGTCACGCTCAGAGGCCAACTGAACTGGACACAACACACACAGAGACATCCTCTCTGCCCTGTTCTCTGATATGATCTTTATTCTGATGTTCTTAGATCAGAAGATGTCCATTGAGATAGCAAGAGAAGTGGAGTAAGAATATCCAAAGGGATTAAATAAGTAGCTCAAACATCATCATTGTACTGAATAAATACTGTTGTTTGATTGAATAGTTTCTATTTTACTGTCTATTCCTCAAACACATTGTAAAATGTTTATTGAAGAATGTTTGAATAGACAGGGATTTTATTGTCTGAGAAGGAATCATGAAAATGCATCTAACCAAAGTTATCTCAACTATAATCTTCCTTTCTTCTCTTTCCCAGAACACCTCCGCCATTCCTGAGAGAGAAAAAGCTGGTGAGTCTTTGCTGTTTTTTTCATCCTGTCTCTAGTTGAGATCTTGACACCTAATCCTGAAACAAAAGGATTAGGGTTGCATGTAGTTTGTTTTTCTTCATTTTGTCATGTGCGTTTGGAAAAAGTCTTTGTCTACAAATGACCCAGTCAGTGTCTGGTCTGGTGCCACATGAAGAGATCTGCGGTACGATTTCTGATTGATAGCCTCTGTCTGGTGTTCACAACATGGGGCAAGAGAGGAAGGAGGGAGGGAGGGAGCGGTTGGGTGGAGGAGGACAGGCTCTGGTTCTATGAGACACTGGATGCGATGGTAGATAAGAACCTAGACTCATCTACATAAGCATCAAGCCAGTCGTCGCCTCTCACAGATAAGAACCAGACTGGATGTCGTGTCTCATGCCCAAACCTTTTGACCCGTATTCATGTACCTTTTGCCTCCTTTCTTACTCAACTTCTTCTAAGAATGGACATTTAAATGTTTAAAATGTTTAAGTATGTGTATACATAGTATTTAAGTATTTGTTCAACTATCGACCTACAATTATCAAACCTCGTGACTTCTTCCTGATGAAAAGCCTTTGCAGTATTGACATGTTATGTCATCACTTTGCAACGCCTGCCATCCTCCACTTTGCACACTTTATTATGAATCGATCTCAAGAAGAAACTCAATCTGGAGTGACTGCCCCCTCCATCCTGGCTCCAACCTCTCTGTCAGCAGTCTTGCCCGTAATGCACAGGGTCATCAAGAAACTATGGATTGACAGACCTACTTTCAGACAGGCAGCAGGGGTGCAGTGTTCATTAAACACCCCCCTGTGTCGTCAGCCCGCCGGTAAACAATACCAGAGAGGTGGTTGGATGTAGGGACGAGTCTTTCATATCACCCCCCGCTGTCTCAAAGCCCACTGGGAGTCCTCACTCACTCTCGCTCTGTCTCTCCCTCTAATTACCGCCACTTGCTGAAAACCTTTCATGGGAATTGTGCAGAAGCTGTCAGTATGTTTGTTCCTCTGTGTGTGTGTGTGTGCATACATGAGCATGACTACTTTCTTGGCATAAGGCCCGCTCCAAACGCTTTTTACACGAAGGCTAAAGCTTGCAAAAATGCACAGTGCCAACTTCAAAGGGGTCAAATGTTCTTGGTCATTTTTCTTAATTTAAATCAGTCTGACTTCCTGTAAGCAAGTTATGTAACCTCCATCTCTGGGTTTGTGTGATGGAACCCAGGACTCTGGAGAGGGGGTGGGGGTACGATGGGAGTTGGCGGAGTTTTGGGGGACTTGATGGAGCACAAAGCCCAGTGTTCATTGTGACACTTCAAAGCCCCCTCTGTATCTCCACCATTTAAGCCCCTGGGAATGACACATTTGTGACAGTGTTACATCACAAACCATGCC
The DNA here is from genome assembly GCF_040436345.1 of Pagrus major. Lineage (NCBI taxonomy): Eukaryota > Metazoa > Chordata > Actinopteri > Spariformes > Sparidae > Pagrus > Pagrus major. The sequence continues at coordinate 17,055,176 of NC_133215.1, forward strand.
CTAAAGGCTCCTGCTGCACCGCCATGAAAGACAGCCCATTCATGGTAAATTTTACTATCTCTGTGACAACGGAAGCACACCAGTGATCAACAAGAAGTTTCCAGAGCCCACACTCTGTAACGGCACAGTTGATGACCTCCCTGCGGCGCCGGGTGTATCTTTAGTGAGTGGTCGGTGTCACGGCTTTCCTGTACACAAGGAGGATGTGTCTACATGCAGCAGAGTTACAACTGACAACCTGTTGTTTAGGAGTCTTATTTATGGGGCTCCTGGGATGCTGCACAGCCTGCAGAGTGCTAGTGCACTGGAATGGCCAGAAATGACATAACTCATACTACATACTATCTGAAGATGATAAGGAGAGTTATGCATGAAGTTTGCATGACTGTCCTTATCATCAGTTGGGCATGGTCTAGGAGATGATGCATGATAATGATGAGAGATGTGATGTGCTACGCAATGTTAGGAGCACCAAAAGGGACATAAATAAACCCTAAGAGATATCTATTTTGTGCTGTCTGCCCATTTATTATGTGAATATTTTAAAACATTAGGCATCACAATTGATATATGTAGGGGAAAATTCTTCTACATGCTCTTTAACTTTCATATAGTGTAGTAGATTTCTTTTCATGTAGGTGTTGTGACAGGTTTAAATAACAACAATAGTATTGGCCTTTCAGACAATGTGAACATGATTGTTGATATTTTATTACAGAAATTATCACCATCCAAGAGTCTACTGTGGCCAAATCATGGCAATTCATATTGAGTAAACAAATGGTCAACGGAGAAGTTTTCTGGGCGGAAGTGGAAACTAAAAAAGGCCCTTTCAGACACAAAGATAACAGAACTACTGCTTCAACTTACTGTATGTATGCAGCAGAAGAATGTAGACCATGTCTCTCTCTCCCACCAGTGTAAGAGCTTGTCAACACCACCCTTTAGAGATCCCCGGTTCTAAAAATGGTCTATCTTTTTGTTTCCTTGATTGTAGCTGAGGTTAGAGGCACCCTGCTGCGCCTTCCTGATCTAAATATAAACCAGTGGGAATATATAAACAGAACACAATGATGGGCATCCCACCAGCAGCAGGGTTAAAGCCTGACCTTCTACCTGGACTTGTAGCCTCATAGTTTACCGCACTTGTTGTAGGTGGAGGAAAGGAAAACTGAGGAAAGAGGAAGTGGTTTAGCACCCTCAGTGGAGTCCTGTATGGGAGGGGCACTCTGACAAGAGGGAGTTAGTGGTTCTTGTGAATAAGTTGTCTCGTCATTTCTGTCTGTCTGGCTCTTGTCTTTGTTTCCTTCTCTCTTGTTATCCCTAGTTTCCTTTCTAGTCACCATTCTTCCCTTCTTGGAACTCCAGTGACAAATGCATCTTACTGGTATTTAAAGCTGATGGGAAATGGAGCTGTTACTGCTCTTTAATTATGACTGCTCTGAGTGTTGACCTCTGGAGATCCCGGTATTTATCATATTATTACACACTTTGAAAAGTCCCCTCTGTTGATGAATTTATCTGACCTTTGCTTACCTTAAAAAAAACTCTAATCTGTGTACCCAAAGAAAATCATTTCTTTTAAAGTCACATTAATTTTGTGCTTAAATGCAAAATATGTAATTTCTGTTGCTAGGGGATTCGTAGCAAAACAAAACAAAAGATATAAGTAGTGTTGAAGTTGTTGTCTTCATTGTCTAACAACCACCATTGTTGATGAAAATGTACCTTTACGTTCGCCAGCTTCCTTCCTCACTCTCTGATTCTCTCCAAGAAGTTATAATTTGTAACCATGATTATAATTTATAAACTACAAATTGTAGATTATATAGCAAGTTATACCAAATGACATGCACCGTTAGCTTGAACAAAAAACATTGTTGGAAACATTTGGGGTAATGGAGCACACAACTCAACAAAATATACAAGGGTTAGTTGTTTTTTGACATTTAAATGAAATGGTACACAATATATTGTTAAATCAGTAAGAGTAATAATAAAGCATTTTCAGAAATAATCGTATTTGTTTTCTTGCTGAGAGATAAATGAGAAGATCAATGTCTCTCTTATGTCTGTATGCTACATACTGTATGTCAGTAGATTTATAGGATGATTAGCTTACCGTAGCATAGCGACAAGAAGTAGGAGGAAACAGCCAGCCAGCCTGTGTCCATTGTGAAAATAAATTGCCTGCCACCACCTCTAAATTGTACCTATTATTACTTTTTGTTGGTTCACTCCATACACAAACAAATATAAAAAAACATCTTATTATGGTGCTAGCCAGGCTTGCTTTTTCCCCTTGCTTCCAGTCTTCATGTTAAGCTAAGTTAACCATCTGCTGGATCTATAACTTCAGATTTAACATACAGACATAAGAGTGGTATCACTCCTCTCATCAAACTCTTGCCCAGACAGCAAATAAGGGAATTTCCCAAACAATTCCTTCTTTAAAAACTGATACAGAGATGTGATTGTGTTGTGAGGAATATCTGCTATACAGTATGTGACTTGATTTTTTAGGGTAAACAACTAACAAAGTTTAGCACAGATGGTATCTGAGAATCCCTGTTCATCCACAGATCTTGTGATTGGGCTTTTTGCCTCTAAACAGACGACATCTGCAGTCTGCCAAATAGGCAAATTTCCACACCAATTTCCACCTAATTTAGAGAATGTCACAGTGAAATCAGTTCGCATTTGTACCCTGCAGCATCGTCTTCTCTTCTTCTCATCTGAGAAAGTGCTTTGACAGATGTAATAAAGCTCCCTCAGCCTGGAGCCAAGTCAATAATGGCTCATGACTGATGTTTCTGTTTCTGTTACTTGTTCCTGCTCTTTGATTGAGTCTGCCTTATCCCACTTTTCTTTTGCCACCCCTACATTCACAGTACAGGAGTCGCTGTGTTTGTGCAAGGTCACATTCCTGGCCTCCCCCCGTCAGTCTACACCAGCCTCAACACCTCCCCCCCAAACAGCCCCTCCTCTCCCCTCCCATTTGACACACTCTCTCCCTGGTTTCCTGTGTGGAGACTGGTACTGTGACATGCTGGAGTTCATTCCATTTATATTTCACACTTCCTACTCAGCTGTGAATACATTTACATGTACAGTCTGTTCCCCTTGGAAGCAAATTGTTCTACTTTCTTACACTTGATGTCATACATGGAGATATGTGATATTTTGGAATTTGAAAAAGCTTGTAAAAGTTAGATGTTTTACACAGTTCTGGTTACTCCGACTTCATGTTGAATCAACGTATATGACTATAAGCGTCCCTCTTGTTCCATACATTTCCTAAGACTGGAAAACTCTTCTCTCCATTTTATCATCATTTTACATGGGTCAAATCACAGAAACCCCTTTGCTCCTTAGCAAGTTTTGAGGGTTCTTTTTTCAAGAATCCTTCTCCATAGCTGGAGCAGGAAACCACTGCATGAAGGGGAATTTACAACAGGAAGTCAGCTTGCTGAACTTCCAGAGTAACATCAACAAAAGTCTTCTCTATACCAAAGAAAGAAACATTCACAGGGGTTGTATCGTTACTTTAGCTTTATTTTCAGCAGGTTGGTATGTGTTTCATCACATGCTGTGCAGGAATATCAGGAATGACTTTTTATAGAAAATAGGCCATCATGCTTTTTGTTTGCATATGGAACCTGGTCAATGAGTAACTATGGATGTTGAGAAACTAGATGTCTGGATGTATTTATGGCAGCAGTATAGTAAGTTTAGACAATTATGTACAGAATATGAAAGAGTTGTAGATTTATAAATTATTACAGTTTTTTCCCAACTGCCTGAAATGTCAGTCCCTTTTGTTTGTCAGCAGAATATGGATTTAAATGAAATTCCGTGTAAAGTAAGATAATAGCCTACGGAAGAGGTGATTCACTTTTTGGAGCTGATTCAGATCCAGGTGCAGATCTGGGAATTCTTGGGAATTCCTGTTTACATGGCAACATTTTACATTTTTGCTCTTTTATCATGAGCTACCTTTCCTTGCGTATGAGACTTCTGAGTGCCTTAACTTTTAAGTAGGAATAAGATAAAAGAAGGGAAAGATCATAGTTATGGTCCATAAAGTATGGCTAGACAACAAAAACACTAGGTTCAGTAAAGGGAAATTGTTTTTGTTATGGTTTAAAAAAGACGAACTTTAGTTGCAGGTATACTACAGGCTACATGCCCATCCACCACTCAGACCTTTCACCTTTGTTTTTTGCCTCGCTACGTAAAGGATGTCCTGTTTTTTGCAGCGGCACAGAACGTTAGTATGGGCCATAAATCGTGAGATGCAGAATCATCATATATGGACATCATTTCTAGGAATATGGGGCTGCAGGGCTTTATAGTTGAGCAAAATGCTCTACAAGGGTGTGTATGTGGCCTTTACATATGTACAGTAGATACATGGAGGCTTCCTTTAAAGTGATCAGTCCCATAACAAGGATATTATTTTCTTACATTTTGCCATAAATACTGTTTTTCTGAGGAGGTTGCACACTCCAAGTAAAAAATTTAAAAAAAGAATTTGTCTGGAGTTAACCAAGCAAACAAGGAGAGTATTTCTGCACAGGTCTATCCTCACTTTCTTCATTCTTATTTACAACCAGGGTTTTTATTACTGACCTAAACCCATGCTTTATTTGAAATGATACAGGGAGAACTTTCATTCGTAACCATAGGATTGTAAATCTCCCAGCGTTGATGGGGTGAGATGCCCATGCTGTCCCCAGGTTAATGAATCAGTCCTGGCTTAGCAGACTCTGTCACTGGCCCTGGCTGGCTCATTCCCCACCTCTGGGTGTCGGGCAGGAAAAATCATTTGGAACACACAGGAGACTGAGATGTTGATTGTTTGGATAAGCCACATATGGGATATTTTGAAATCTTGAGGTGTCTGGTATCTGACATATTGCTGTGTTTTTAGTTCTCGAGTTCTCTGGCGCACACACACAAGATGCAGTTGTATCAGATAGTAAGAATGGAGTTATATGAAAGTAGGGCAGGCAGTTAGGGTGAGGGAGTGTATGTTTGATGGCTGAGTAAGACCTCCAGCAGATCGTCACATCAAAGGGACTCGCACACAATTACAGTCACGCTTTGGGCACACCCACACATACATGCTTCAACATAGCGACATATTTTTGGCCCTGCTGTAAAGAATAGAATATAGTGCATTGTTTTTGCGGACATATTGATGATAGACTTTCAGACACTGTTTACATACACTGTTTGAAGTCCTCCCAGAAACAATTCCCCGCCCTCGTTCTTCACCTCCCCTGTCTCCATTTCTAGGTCAGTATGTTGGCAGGTAACCCTCTCCTGCCCCTGTTCTGTGGAGTTTAGATGTAGACACACACTCCTGGCACGCTGAACTGTTGTTTGACAGAGGGGGCATTTGGCACGACTTTCCTTCCTGAGGTATGAGAACTCCATTGTTTTCACCCCCTCTCCTCCGCCCTTCAGGACATTTTCCTTCATATCCAGGTTACAGTCTGTGTATTGCCCCCTTATCACAGGTATAGAGCGAGGGAAAGTACACTGATATGCTGTTGTGATATGAACACTGACCCAGATGGTTTGCATTTGCGTGCCTTTTAGTGAGCACACACTCACGGACCTGCATTAAAACCCATAATTTGACTCAGACGTCATTTGAGTCGAACAGGTGTGTATGAGGGAGGATAGTAGAAGTGCGATACTTTTACAGGATGTTTGTTTTCCTGTATTCCAAACCTAATCTTCATTTACAACATTGTTAAAGAGGTCATTTCACAATTGCAGAAGCGTCGACTAAAGGGTCGTGAAAAAGCAAAGATGAGGGAATCTATCCTTATCAGTCTCAACAAACCTCGGGAGACCATAAAGTCAATTGGCCGTGATGAGCACAATGCTATCAGCAGGCTGCAATAAGCCAATGTTGGGTACATTACCTTCACTTGCTGGAGCAATCGGCACGATTGGCTGACTTTCTTAAGTGTGAGTTTAGTGTGGAATGTAATGGAGGGCAATCTGAAACAGCACATATAGCTCACAGCTTCACGCACATGTTAACTCATACACTCAGATAATGATTCACTCGCCATATGGATGAGCATGATTAGTCTTAAAGATATACAATTTTTCAAGTTCAGTAAAATTCTTTGGTTAATTGGGGGCAGGGAAACAACATCTGTAAACACAAATGGACATTTCATAACCTTAATAAAATTAACATTAGCAAATAGTAATATTATGTATAAATATTTATTTACATATCTAACAGACAGGGACCAACATTAGAATTCATTTGGAGGCGTGTTTCTGGATGCCAAAGAAATATATGTCATGGCTCTTTAGCTGCTAAATGCTCCAATATGTTTACAAGCGCTAACTTTGTCTGTCTGCTGTTTGGTGCTGACAAGGTAGCATACAGTGGGTTTATCAGAGTTTTTTGCTAAAAAGGACTTTGCTGCGTAATGAGACTGAACCACAACAGTAAAGTTTCAGGCTGTTAAGACAAAAAAATAAGCTGAAAGATACTACAAAAGCTCTGTGTTTCATCCCAATGACGGACATTTCTACATTACACAAAGTGATTTGCAACATTGGTGAGATAAAAATAGGAATTAGTGCTGCTGTAGAATATAAAAAAATATACATGTACACATCCATGCATTCCTGCCTGCACAAAATGTATAAAAAGATTATATTAAATGATAAAAATGTTATACCTGTGTGTTACTACAGCTTCTCTGCTGTTCTTTAATTTGTCACCCATTAAGGAGCCAATGACTAAGCTTCTTCACAGACCCCTGAGAGTTGTGCTTGCTTAATAGAAGCTAAATCAGCATTATCCGATCAACTCAGCAGCAGTCTAAGTAATGGATTCCATTGTGTTGTTTGTGTCCATCTCAGTAGCTTAAGTTTCGTTACATAAGGTTTACAATGCAGGCCTATTTCTAAATAACTAACGGGATGTACCTGTGTTTGTTGTTTGTTTGTGTGTTTGTATGTATGCACTGTATATTCTATGCCTACAGTTATGTATTTACAGTGAAGTCATGCGTTGGACCATTTCCCACGCCTGAATGGCTAAGGAATGTGATTATTGGCTGTGTGGAATAACTGAGAGGTTTCTGTGGTTCACAGTGTGAGCACAGTTTTAAACCCCAGCATTTTTTCCCTCTTGACATCTTAATGTCCTTTTGGGAAATCTGTCAAAGTATTTTACCATCAGCCATTTCTGGGAACCATTCAATTGTCCTGCGGTTTTGTCTGAGTGACTCAAACATTATCCCGGAGCCCTTCATCATCTCACTTCCTGTCTTTTGGCTTCAGTTCTGTGGTGCTTTTTTGCTGTTTGGGTACAAGGACAGGTGGATCTTAATATAACAGGCAGGCTGCCTGGGCAATGGGTTATATAACAGGCATTGATGCTCTCTGTGTCTAGACAGGGAAGGGCAGGTGTGTAGAGAGCGGATGAGAGGAGGAAGGTGACAGAGAAGAAGAGATGTGAGATAAAAAGGGACAGGGAAGGATAGAGAGATGCTATTCGTGACTCTAAAGCACTCAGAAATTCAGTGAGAGCGCTGGAGCTTGTGTCAGAAAGCACTTACTCACACTTACACACATATATCCACACATACACACACACACACACACACACTGGCAGAATAGAATATGAGAGCATTGCAGCACTGGCTGGATGTGTCCCAGCAGTTACTGCACTAATGCTTGCTGCAGCAGATGGGAGTGCACAGTCCAGACTGGTAGAGAACAGAGTGACAAAGAGACGGAGGCAGAAACCAGACTAGTACAGAGGATAGAAAATAGAAACTAGTCAGATTATGATTGAAGACTTGAACAAAGATATCGTGCAAGATAAAAAATAGGAGCAGTCGAAAGGGGTGGGATTGACAAGGCACAGAAGCAGGAGCTGGAACAGGTGTAGAGACAAGGTAGGAGACTGACGTAGATTAGGTTTTTTTTCGGTGGATGCTAATCGGTATGTCTCGCTCCATGAGATTGCTGCTGCTGCAGAGGTCCTTCAGTGACCATCTCAGGTCATCTACCTCCAAAGCCCTAGACATTCTCAGCAAGACAGCTCGAGAGAGCCGGATAGCAGGTGAGTGATGAGGGCGGTGACTGATGTATGTGTGTAGATATTAGTGCAGTACATGGACATGTTTGTTTGCCTGGGTTTTTTATGTGATTGCGTACATATGTTTTGTTCAAGAGCTTACAGTTGTAATTTACTCCAAGCATGTGAAGTTTAAGATTATTTAACAAGATACACAGCGAGATGAGAAAACTGCATTGTCATTGCCTCAGAGAGGAGACATGATACGCTGCAAGGCTTCTGCACAGTGAGCAGTGTTCCTGTCAAACAGATCAATAGACAAGCGGTTGTTAGGTGTTCTGGGATGTTGCAGATCAGATATTTCTTGGCCCATTTGTAAAATAATGACTATCAGGTTTGTGTCATATTTAGATTTTTTGGGGGGCTTTATGTGACACCAGATGTATTTGTGTTGGTGGGTGTGTGGGACTTTGAGATAGCAGTGATGGCATTTTCCCTCCTACCTGCTTCCAGCACAGTGGCTTGAAAACCAGGTTTTTGCCCATGTATAACTAATGAGCTGGTTGTACACACACAGGACTGAGTGCATCAGAATAGTCCTCTAACTCCCTGGCTAGCTTGCTCTTAAATTATACAGATTGCCCTCTATCATATAAGAGCAGCAGCAACGAAAATGGATTAAGAGAGCTGCTCTTGAGGAATGTTGGCTGATATCATCTACAGCTGTGCTGTCCAAAGTGGGGTCTGCGGGCCAAAGTTAGCCTGCTGTTCGATTTGGGTCGCCAGATGTTTAGTGGGGAAAAAAATGTTAAAGAAATTATAATATAAATTGATTTTATGCTGTTATATTTTTTGTGAGGTAAAAGTGCTCTTTAAATCTGTAAGATCCCTAATAATTACTTTTCATAATCTTTGCACAGGTAGCCAGTCAATTAAGGGAACATGGAATCCAAGTACCATTTTGCATCTTAAAGGGTGTCAATTTGTGGCAATTCACATGTATTAATTCCTTTTTATTGGTTATATGTGAGCGGTTTGTAACGTGACGTGAAAAATTAAACCTTCCTGTCTTTCCCTGTTGCCTATACAAGTCCGTAGATGATTTGTTTGAGTTGTGTAATGCTGCTGGATTTTTGATGTCTTTGTGAAGGTTGTGTCCAAAGGATGTGACTTTATGCACGTTCTCGGGTGCCTCATCTCGGTGCCTGTAGCTAACAGTAGCTACCGTCACTTTAGAAATGGAATCCGCTAACATAAACTAACGTGATCCAAACCAGACGATGATGGAGGTGCAGAGAACAGACTGGACTATTGCCGTGTAGAACTGGATCAGCAGCTCCTGGGGCAGGTTGAACTTCCTGAGCTCACGCAGGAAGTACATCCTCTGCTGGGCCTTTTTGATTATATCTACAGGATAATGCCACTTCAAAGTGGTTTTAAGAAAGCCGTGATCCTCTTTAAGGGTTGACATGATGTTTGGCTGCATCATGTTTGAAAGGTCGACACCTTCCAAGTCAGCACAGGTGCTGTTGAGCTCCTTTGAAAGGAGGTCATACAATTTTCCCACTGAATCTAGAGGTCAGTGCCCTGTGGCCTAACCTCTCTATTGAAGTTGAGAGCACCAGGTGATAAATATCTACCGACAAACACTGTCCAGGATGTTTCTGTTGAAACATAGCTCACTGTCTCACATGAAAGAGAGTTGAAAAGGAGGTCAATGTATTATGACAGGATCTGATTACAGCTCTCTTGACAAGTCACTTATTACTTTTCATTTGCTCTCTTCCTTCAATATTTCAGCACAATGTTGTGGCTTTGACAGGAAATACACGTGTTGGTAAACCATTATGAGTGCATGTGAATTCATGGATGTGTGTGTTCCTGGCCATGAAGTGCAGGAACACATTGTACTGTACAAAGAGAGCTGTAGGTGTTCTTAGTCAGCGGGTTTGTATCCACATGCCATTAACATCTAAGGAAACTTGGCTTTTAGTGTGAAAGTGGCCTTAAATTATGAATCACAATAAGATTGTCCTGACTGCATAACCTTTTAAACTGTATTTTATGATTATAGCTTTGATATTTTATACTGCCAATCAAATATGACTTAGTTTGGCACCTTTTGAAAAATATTCCAGACCCAGGGGTTGGCGATCTGGACAAAAAATATCACAATCCCACATTAAGAAATGTCTCAATGATTTAGACAAAGGGGATATGACAAGACACTGATTGAACAAGCAATAGAAAATAAGAAAATAAATGATTGAATCCTCCTCCTAAACACATTGAAATCAAAACTTTTGTATCTGAATATTGTACGGCCTCTGTGCAAGTCTTAAAGATTATAAAGAAACATTGGAAGATCCTTGAATGTGACCCAGATCTGAATCATTTGTCATCCTTCAGACCTCGTTTCAGCTTCAGGAGAGGCAGAAATATCAGAGATCTTGTTGTCAGTTCTTTGTTTAAAGAACCTACACAAACTAACTGGCTTTTTCAAAAAGTGTATGGACATTGAACCACCCCCATTCAGAAAAGAAATATGATATAAAAGAATTCATTGTCTGGGAGCTCTGTTCGCCACTATCACAATCTACGTAATAGCAATCCCAATCCACAAGCTAAATTGCAACCGTTTTCTCAATTTTGAAATGCCCTGTGTGGACTATGGCCAAACTTAAAGTAGCCCATGAATTTTCCATTTGGCCAATTAAAGATCATACGTCATGCTGCTAGCTATAGCTCATGTTGTATTATTTACAATACATTATGCAAGGAAGAGCCACGTGTACAAATTTGTCCTATCAATGTAGCCATCTAGGTGGCTAAATCACTCTATTGGCGTGTAGAGCAGAGGGTATTAAATAACACCATCTCGCAATGATTTGCCTGAAAATTTAATTAGGATGCTTTCAAGATTGATCACGATTGCCCATTCCTATCCAGACCTGACTGACTTTTCTGGTGGCAAAATGATTTTGAACTACTTTGGAAAATCAACTAGGAACTTGAAACGTGTTTACTATAATACATGAAGATGACTTTCTTGTGCCATGTGAGCCTTGATGACGCATGTGCATTAGGAAATAAAACTCGGGACATTCTCTCAAGGACTGCATGTCAGCTCTGTGCAGCATCACGCATCCTGAAACCCAATAGCCTAGTTGACATTTCCCACCCTTGTCGTCCCTATGATCACATCACATATTTAAGCATGTTTACAGCTGAAGGGGAAAACCTGCTACTGAGAACACCAAGTTTATCCACTGACAAAACCCAGCTGTCACTCCGGTCTTTGTGCACTCTGTCTATTGGAGACGTCATCAAAAAGATCACTGCTTTGTCAGGCTGTTGTCCTCGGGAGCTACCTTAAATCAACTCCTTTTCAAGACAGGGCTTCTTTAGCCAGTGAAGGTGTATGAATGGAACTTTTAAGGGGCCAAAGCTTCGAGCAGACTTCTTTTTCTGATCCCTCCCTTTAGGCCAAAGAATGAAATTCCAACAGGACAGTAACAGATACTGTAGCACTGAGGTTGCATGCAAGTGTGGACTTTTCAATTTCAGTTTGCATACACCAATTCCCCAAAAGTTGGGATGCTGTGTAAAACATAACTGTGCAAATCCTTCTGACACATATTCAATTAAATACTGTACAAAGACAAGATATTTAATGTTCAGACTGAAAAACTTTGTTTGTTTTCATAACTATACACTCATTATGAATTTGATGCCTGCAACACGCAACGTGACAAGAACCACAGCGTCCAAACTTTTTAGGAATCAAGGTTGTAGAAAAGTTTCTCTTTCTGAAAAGGCCAAAGTCTTTGGACATGTTTCTTGTTCCTTCATGGTTCAACTTCTACTGTTAGATTCAATGCTCCACAACCTCAGAAGAGATTAATACAGGGACGTATTGATTTATAGGAGATAGGTTTATTACAAACATTTTGTCTCAGCAAAGACCCAGAAGAAGAGAACAGAGTCTGGAATGACTGGTATGCCTTCTGCTCCGTTTTCAATTTTTTTTTTTCCAGCTTCAGAGAGGTCAAAGGGCATCTGGAATCAGGGCAGATAGCAAGAAAGAAAGAGGGTAACCATGTAATCTATCATCATACCTGCCTGCAAAATATTCCCCGTAGTCCATTAATTAACGACTCAAGTCAAATTAAAATGTTGACTGTCATACAGATTTGAGATTAAGGTGTTTGAGCTGAGGTGTTGGTTTTTATTGCAGAGAAGATGACATTAGGTTATCTGTGGTTTGCCTTTTTTTATTTAGTGTAATCCAAAAGCAAAGATTCAGTTGTCAGTTGTGTTTTTGACATTCAGTGGGCAAAATACAGTAATTTTAAGATTATTACTAATTTCCATGATATAAATTGATCAGGTGTTTCATGAATACAGAGCTGTGGACTATTATAAGGAAAATTAGGAGAAAAGTACTGATAAGACACGGCACTCAGCACGGAGTATACAGTAACTGCTCACTAAATTATGTCAACACCACCCAGCACATAAATTATTTTTCTCCTCCATATATGTCGACATGTTCTCTTTTTTCCCAGCTGACACTCGCGCATGTTCTCACCATCCTGCCCTTGAACTAAAGTGTTTCACATGACCTGGATATTGTGTAACAGTCTTTCAAACGTTATGTTTACAGGAAACATTTATAATGTAGTGCCACTTCTGTTGCATTGCATTGTGTGATGTAATCAAGGATTGCATCAAGGTGAAGGTTATTTCTGCTCTCATTTTACACCACTGTTGGCCAGCTACCTGAGAGGCCTAATCAGTTTATTATGCCTATCATAACGCTACCGGCCTAATGCTGTTATATAACAACAAGAGATTTGTCAATCAATCCATTTTCCAGTCATGTGGAGGGAAGGGAGGCATTAGGCCTATTAGGTTGGTGAATTTCATCTTGGCTCAGAATGTTTCAGCAAACATCTCAATATTATGTTTTTGTAAACATGTCTCAGACTAAGCGCGCTGTTGAGAGAAGTTGTTTTTTAAGCCATAGTTACAGAACATACAGTACTGAAAGGTTCATTGGCTTAAGGATTTGCACTATGCCATGTCATGCAGCTTTGCTTTGGCTCAAGTTTAAGGAATGTCGAATGAGTGTCAACATGCATACAGCTGCTGAATGTAATGTAATGTTGCACTAATATTCAAATGAGATGAGTTTCTTGAGTTTGCACTGTTTTACCTTCAGCATTAACAAAGCAACCATAACTTAATAATGATACAGTAAGTGGAGTGTCTCAATTTTAGTGTTTAATACAGTCACATATTTATTCAGACTTTCCTAATAGTAAGAAAAACAAGAGTTTTGGCTGTTTTTAGGTACCTTTGCACAATAAGCACAAATGTCAAGCAGGTGGGCCTCTTCTGAGGTGAAGATGTTGAGGTGCAAATGTGCATTGTCCACCTTCCTTCTGTGTGAATTTTAGTTTAGTTCAATTTAGTTTAGTTTATTTATTTGACACAGACATACCAGTAACATTGGTGCTGCAATATGCAACCATATACAAGCCCCAGATGTACTGCATTCAGTGTTTATGCCAAGACACTAATTTATCTGTCCACGGGAAGCTTTTAAAAGTTAAAGTTAGAAAGAAGAAAAGTAAAGAAAAGCAATAAGAAGAATAAAAACACAATACAGTTGTTCTACAGTACAAGTGAAATGCAGCTAAAAATACAATACAGGTATATAGAGTGTGACAGTAAAAGTAACAGTTTCTAGTCACTTTCTCAAGTGCACTTTACAAAGTTTTCCTTCACTCTCAGAATGCACCAGGCGTACAGTCCCAGTTGGGACTGCTGCCCAAGTAAATCAGATGCTAATTACATTCAGACTGCAAGTGCAAGTTGATAAAAAATTCACAGTGTAATAAGTAAATCTGCACCCCTGGGTGGACTGAAGATTGAGGTTTAAATTGTTTCAATGGTGCAGTATCTTCTCCACTAATATCCACTAATAATGCCCTGCTGTATTCCTAATTACTTTCACTATGTGAACAAGAAATCAGTGTCAACAAGCCTACAGATTTTGGTGTTGTAGGTATTTAATGTGCAAGCTTCCAAGTGGCCCAGTGGTCTAACCATGTAATTGCAGCATCTCTGCTTCAAATCAAGCCAGGTATTTGTTGCTACGTGCTCAACAAAAGGCGTACCGGTTGAGCAATTTGTAAGAAAGTAAAAACACTTTCATTAAAGGGGTTTATGTAACTTCATAGAGGCCTGTGTGTGCACCTTCACCAACTAAAGCAAAACACAGGGCACAGACTGCCTGCATTTATGCTAAGTCTTCGTGGAGCCACAACTTAATGCCAAAATGAATAGCAAAATTGCACTGCACTACCAAATCTGCATTACCACATCCCCAGCTACACCACTCCAATTATATTGGCAAGTACAGGTGGGTCCCTTTTAAACCAGAAAATGACACAAGCACAGGCAGACAGAAACCTGCCTTGTACCAGCGTGTAACCAACTGGACTGGGGTGGTTTGGACAAAAATGACCCACCAACCAAAAAAACATCTGACATTGCCAACCATAGAGACATGAGGTGAAGGTTTTTTGACATATCAAAACTGTACTGCACCTGGGAGAGACATGAAGGTCATAAAACACTCTTTTGCCTAAACACACTACAATGAATAGAATACAAGGTCTCTGTGTGGATTTGAGGAGATACATTTGAATACCTAAGTGCCACAGTTCGAGTGTGAGTGTGTGTTTGTGCCTTTGTGTCCCTACTTGTGCATGAATGTGTGATTGTTAAGTGGCAGGCTTTTGTATGAGGCTTAAGGGTGGGCCAGTGGGAGGTCCAAAGACATGTTCCGGTCTACTCAAGTCCTGCCTACTGTTAAACCACACAGATGTCCTGGGCCTATTGTGGCCCTACAGGACTCTACAGGGACCCAGCATGTTCATTTCACGCCTCAAGGACGCCCAAAGAGGAAGTCAAAAAGGGCGCACCACTGTGACATCAGCAGAAGTCTCTTTGAATGAAAACGCATCAGGGAACCATGTAACAAATTAGCTACAACAGGACACTTTCACCCCAAGAACGGACAAAGATATCAAAGTTTAATAAGAGATTTATCTTAAAAACAAGAGAATTAACTGCAGATAAACACAAATATGGAAATGTATACATGTACTCAACATATTTTTACTACTACTGATCTACTTTGATCAGACAACTTAATAAAAGACTTCGCCCACTTTAAACACCCATGGATGCCTTGCTCTGCTATTGAGCTTTAACTCATTATCCTCAGCTGTGTCTTGGGTTGCGGCATATACAGATGTGGTCTTTGCAATAATTAAAGTGTTTGTGGTTTTGCTCCGAACATGTGTTTCAAGTCTGCTTAAACTTAAATTCTCAGAGTACATTTCCGTCCCTTACAGAAGAGACATTTTCCATCGACATCTTGATGTCAACGTGAGAATGTGAGACCACAAAACTCAGTGTGAGACCACAAAAACATTAATTGTTGAATCTTTACTTGCCGTTTTCCATTTTCCACAACAGATCTGCTTGTGATGTTTCATCATGTGGACATTCCAGTGGTTTAATTCAAGTACCTTAAGACACTTATACTGTAGAACAGCTTGTGATGTTCATTGTAGGCACCAGTTCCCTTGTTGGCACATCACGTTTCAGTTTGCCTTCACATTTAGGTCAAGCTGCTCAATTTGTGTGTCTATAAATAACCTCCTCCTTATTATTTTATCAAGGCAGATGAACTGCTCCACTGTGTACTTCTCTGCCTGCATTTCATCCTAGTCATGTGGATCTGAAAAAGTAGGCCAAGAACAGTGTTTGCTGTCATCTCTGTTTGTGCCGGAGAGATTTTATGAAAGTCCATGTGTGTCTCATGAGTGAAGCGTGCCACACTTGAACTCCTGAAAGAGTCATAAAAGCAACGTTTGTGTGTGGGGGTGTAAGTGAGTGTGAGTGATTCAGAGCATACCTAAAAGCATGCACAGACTGTTTTACTGCGTTAGCACGCGTACGTGTGCACTATAAGATTACTGCCAAGCTCGACTAGACATGACTATGGGATACGTGCCAGGGACATACTGTATTTTCTCTCACCACCTCATCCGGCGTTTCCTATCTCTGTATGTTTTTCTATTTGTTTTGCACATTTTAATCCAGGACTTGACTTCAATAACATGTCAGTCAAAACAAAGTTTGTCTTGTAGTACCCTCAGGAAGGAAGATGTTGAAATCATGTTTGTTGCAAGAATAAAGACCAAATAAATATAGAATTTATATTAGAAAATAAAGGCACTGTGTTTAACTATTGTATCTGTAAAGCATGAAAGTACATTCCTGACCTCGGGAATAGTATTTTGATTAAACAGTATGAATTCAAAGTCAACCTTTTTTCAGAGCCTTTAGTTGTATGACACTAGCTGCATTTCAATCCAATTTTCAAGCAAATTAGAAGCAAACTTTTGAAATGTCAAAGAAATGCTAAAAAGGAAGAACATTTGAATTAGGAATTTGGGTATGCAAAGCATAGTTTTGTCAGAAATTTGGCAGTATGCACACATGGCTGTAACATAACACAAGAAGCAGAGGAAAAATAGTTGTTTACCAACACAAGAAGAGGAAGAACCAGTTGCCTTGGCCATCTTTGATAGACAAATGGGGAGAAGTCTTCAGCTTCTTCTTCTCTCAAAGCACTCACAGTCATTTGAGTTTAATGTTCGCTACATCAGAACTTATTTGGAAAAGGTGTTTCCTTCTCTCTTTACAGGCATCAACTTTTTCTGAAAAAGGCAGAAAATACCTGAAGTCAGCATTTTTTAAATCTTTTTCAAGAAATGAATTAATCTTGTACTTTTCACCAAATTGCCATATTTTTTTGTTTCACCAATATGTAATGAGCCAACTATCCATTAATTCACTGTTCCTGAGACTGCAATTTGGCTCAACCAGTGTGAGTGATGTATTGATGGCTTTAGTTTGTTTCAATGTAATTGGATGTGATTTCCACTACAGTCTATATCAACATATTAACTACGGCTATATAACCTTGTGATAAATGTGAATTCTCAAGTCTTCAAATTTCTTCAGTGTCATCAATTATCACATTATTATTTTAGAAACCACAGTAAGGATATAGAGTATCTATCATGTATGCTCCAGTGGGCTCGTGTTAGTGAACTCAATTTTTCTCCTCTAGTTTCTGGCCTGGTTATTCTGACTGATTGTCCTGCTGTTACATAGGTGACTGGTAGTCGTTTAACTTGACAAGTCAGTGTGTGAGGGGTGAACACTTTTGAGATATTTATGATTGAATTAGAGTCCTTCAACGCTGTTCCTGTTCAGTGATTTAAAGCCCCCTTGTTTCTGCCTCACAAGGCCGCTTGTTTCGAAGACTCTGGAATGTTTTGCTAAACCCGGTGACTCCGACAAGTGCACGCCAAACTTGTTTACTTTGCTTGTTCTACCGCGCTCCCTCGCCTCCAGTCTTTTTCTCACTTTCTCCTTTTAACACATGAGCTCACTCAATGTGTCTTTTGACTCTCTCGTTATAAGACCCCTCTCTGTTTTATTGATCCAGCAATTTCTGATTAACCTCGAAGAGATGTTTCATCCAGGCAGCAACACTGCAGCTTTCAACATAACAGCCATGTCGATCATCTAATAACAAGAGATTTAAGCATTACTGATTATTTTGATGCTTATGTGTGGAGAGAACATTGTCAACACTTTCAACAGTTTCTTTTTTATTGTGCTTCTATTGTGTTATCTATTTATTGTGTTTTATCTTGTTGTGCAGCACTTATGAAAACCTTGTGTTTGTTAAAATCGCGCTATATAAATAAGGTGGATTGGATTGGATTGGAACACCCTTAAAAGACAGAGAAGAAGAAAGTCAAACACAGCATATGTCCAGCTTCAATCTGCGGAATCGTGAGCAGAATCTTAATGAGCCTCTTCTTTGATTTCTGTTTCTCTTCGCCCTAATCATCACTCGAGTGGGACGTCTAGTACTTTTCAGCAAGACCACTAGTAGCCCACTTGATGCACGCACTTGACTTCTCATTGTTCCATTCGCTGCCCATGCTTTACTCCTGCAGCAGAGAACTTGGGCAAACACTCATCTCCCTCACAGACTCAAAAAACTTGAGCTGAAACAACGAGTCTGCTATTTCAAGTGTCCATTGACATTGTACAGAGATGAGGAGCCGACACTCACAGAACTCCTGATTTGGCAAAGCTCGGGATTCCCAAAGTGGTGTGCACAAATATTTGCACACATTGTGGAATTTACTCCTGCCTCGGCGCTGGAGAATGTCTGATTTCACACCGCAGACTTTCAGGCCGGTCCACTCCTACACCTTTCCTCCCTCCGTCAGCAGAAATAGTGTGAGTGCTGTTGCAAGCAGTGCTGCTTTGTTGGCAGAGACAGAGCTGTCTTTATTACCGTGAGTTACTGTGTGCGGTGCGCCTTCCCAGCTTTTAATCAATGCTACTGGGTTGATTGGTGGTGCTGTTTTAGGAACTTGTCATGTACTATCAATATGAGAACCAGGGAGGGAGATGCTGGAGTAGAGTTGAGAGAGATTTAGAATTAGATTCAGAAGCGTCTCCAAACAATGAGGGCTTTTGCACAATTAAAGGATATAAAAGCACAATTGAATCTTCAATCCATAAAGGACAGGAATTTTATCATCCTCATTGTAAGTAGTGTCAGTGTAGACAGATGATGGCTTGATATTGTGTAATTATTTGTGGTTTGATGATTGGTTTGACTAAATTAACTATAATTGCTATACTATAAGTATGCCCTTGAAAACAGCTCATGGCAGTTTCATAATGGGTATGCATTCACGTGTAACCTTAAATGAAAATACTGAGAACAAAAACCTGCATATCACAAACAAACACTTGGAATTTCAAGATGATGATGAATCTATTGGCACATCCTCCATGCACATCTGGTCATCCTTACCTGTGAGGTATGAGAGAAGATTGGAGGTCGAGGTTAGAAACTGAAGAGTGATGATAGTGGATGTTTTATTATAATGGCTAAACTATCAGATTATTAGTTTGGTTTGTATGGCATTCAGCATCTTAAATGCGCAACGTTGTAGTACCTGTCATGCTAGTGATGTAGCCTCTAACAGGACTTGTGATATGAGACAAGAGGAAGATGTTGGCGTGACCACTCGACACTGGTCATTAGTTGTAAAACAGCCACATTCCAGAGGAATCTTTTCCAGATGGGTACTTACAACAAGTTTTAGTGCCCCATTAAAATGGTCTCATCTCTGATGACTTAACTGCTTCTTGGGGTGCCTGATCTCATGGTATGTTGTTTGTTTACTCTCCAGTGGGCCTTCATTTCCTGTGAGTCTGCTGCTTTTTGTGGCTCTAGCAGGTCTCAGTGGGTTAGCAATCTTTAATTTACTCTGTCAGTCCACAGGGGATTTTAAGATAATCCTGATCCTATTGATTGGTGGCATTCTTTTACAATTTTGGAGCAACAAGTCATGACAGAGTCTTTTGATTCATTGGAAATAGACCTAGGATTAATGGGGATGACACTGATCTCAAAATGGAATTTAACTTTTCCAGAATTCCAGATTGATGTCCCTCACCGTGTGTCTGTTTATTAGTCAGGAGAGAACCAACTCAATTGTCAAAATATGAGAATCCCAAGAACCACCAAGGGATGGATAATAATATTGTGATACGAGCACATTAAATTAAATCTTCTTAAAAATGATCCAAGGTCAGGCTGTTGTCCCAGTCTTTTCAGAAACACAAACAAACTGACACATTTTCTCACGTGTTATTGGAAAAAGAAACCTACTGAGTGTCATCCAACTCTCCTTTCAGGTGAATTTAAGCAAGATTGTATCATTTTATGGGAGCATGTGCGCACATAAGTTTTCCCCAAGCACAGTCAAATAAAATCCCAGACAGCAGTCTTTCCTTAAGCAGATCATCCATCATCACAGCTGATTCCAAATGTTTATGGAGATTTGTATCTTGAGCTCAGAATAGAGGACTTTCTTTCTCATGCAGGTCACAAGACGGCACGAGTCATAGAAGCTGATGGAAAATAAAACTTGCATAGAGATTTGAGTTCAGATAGAGTATTAATCAAAGGATCATGTTTTCCAAGAAAGGAAAGCCAAACAGTGAAAGTATTGGAATAACGATACCTTTGAGCAAAAATGGTGACAAAGACACAAGACAATTCTTCACAAATTCCCTTAACCACTCATCCTGAGACTGCAAATACAAAACTTGCCACATCAGTAGAATGCTTCTATGTATTTCTGCAGTCAAGGACGTAGTTGCATGCCTAACCCTGGCCTTATAAATTGTTCCCAGCACTGTATCAGTACTTTGATTTGAATTTTAGTGTTGTGCCCAACAACAAGACTAAAACTCTACAGCCATCATACATATAACATACAGACCAACCAAGAGAGTGACATTACCATCCCTAGAGTCATAGCCTGATTAAAAATGGGATGATAAATATGGCTGTATGGAAATAGAAATGGACTGAGGGTAGGTAAGATATTAAGAATGGATATGCAAAAGAAATTTGGAAGGAAAGAATTTACAGATGGGTTTTGAGAAAAGACCACCTCCATCTGACCTGATTCCTGACTCCTTATTGCCTCTGCACTGGAAAGTGACTGGTATTTTTATTTATGAGGAGGTTGACAGCCACTCTGGGTCCTCAGGCAAAGGCCTTTTTCCTTTTTCCATCTCCTCATACGTTCCGATCTGCATTTGTCATTGTGTTAGGGAGGACTTGAAGATGCCTGACAGTTGAGAGCATATTACATAGGAAAGCAGCATGGCTAAAAGGACTATTTCTAAAGTGACCCCTTTAACCTACACTCACCCCCAGGCATTTGGTAGATCTGATAGAGAGTGTTGTAAATGTTACGGCCTCTGATTGTTCAGTTCCTCAATAATTTGGTTAGAGGTATTGAGCTTTGAAAATGACCAAGAAAAATGTTTCGACTGTTCTAGAGAGCTTTTGAAGAAGGAATTATGGATGCCTTCGGGCCCCTGCTGGTCCTTTTAAAAGCCTTTTCTAAGTTTGTGTCAGGGCAACATTGTGATCCATCACAAGTTGTGTTGTGGACTATCACCAAATGCCATCAAGTTAATCCAGTACTGAATATTTTTCTGTTGCAACTTTTCAGGTACTTTAGATCTTTATTTCTTATTTCAAGTTGTGAAATGAGCGGCTGGTCTAGTGCTGACATGACTAAACTTCATTTTGTGTCTTGTTTCCTGCTCATCCTAACAGAGACCTCCGAGGAGCTTCAACATAATCTCTCTTTAGACCAAGACACCCACTTAATGTCCGTTTCTCCTTCTGATCGAGAGGTGTTGTAGGTGACCTTTCACCTTGTAGTCACTCAGGGATCGTAACCCCTTTGCCACCATGAATGGGTGAACACAAGGCCACTGGCTGAGTGTTGTCACCCTCCGTGTCCAGGCCGACCTCCACTTTAAGTCCTTACAGCTGGTAATAATACAAGCACTGGAGCGCTTAGCATTAGCATGTTGGGTAAGTGACACTTTGACAACTTAATGTCTTTTGTGTGTGTGTGTGTGTCTGAGGTCAGGGTCAGTGAACATAATGTCCATCCAGCATTTCTTGGATTAGATGCCGTGGCAGGTCACAAAGCTGCCATCTACTCCCTTGAACACAATATTTTTCATTCATTGGTTGTAACACAAAGCAACAAGTCCATAATGTTCTTAGCTAGGCATTCTGGGAATTAGGCATTCTGAGAATGAATTAAAATGGAATAATGATTTCGCCTGTGATGACTTTAGACCTAATTTTTTTTCTTGCAGGACCTCGTTTTTATTTACTTATCTCGTGCTTGCCTCATTGCCTTAAAGCCATTAGTGCTGACAGTGAGGAAGCAAAGGGGGATTTTGTCTTGTTTTTAATGGTTTTTAAGGCCTGAACATATTTTCTTCAGACAATGACGTGGTTTGGTCTCTCTGTGGCCATAACATCTCAACACAAGCATTTGAAGGACTCTGTTGTTGAACACAGAGGTCATTGTTTGTCAAAATTACAGTTGTTTGTGACTCGCTCTAAGATCATTTGACTTTGAATGCAAATGCGAGCATATTTGCTATTTAAGTGAGGAGATGACAGCTTTTTTGTCATCACAGAATCAGCAGAAATATTTGACAACTAAGGCTATTCTAATCCATAATCTTAGGGAGGTTTGAGTCTGTCCCAGCATGAACTGAAAACAACTTTGGACTGCTAAAAAGCCAGTCCAAATTTAAAACCATTTTTAGCAATGCTAGTGCAGCCCAGTCACCCACACATAATGTTAGCATCTAATGTTTCTGCAAACTGCAGATCAGTCCATGGTTGACATTTGTACCAAATGTGGCATATCACCTTCACATTGTCGACTTGTTACCCAACTTTCACATTAGGACGTGGAGGGGACGGTTGGTGGCGTTGTTAAAAGCCACAAGGCCACCAAGCAGTCAACTGCATTTCGACTCTGTGGGGAGATTTACAGCCTTTTTTGTTGCATCCAAAGCTGACTATTTTTCACAGGAAGGCAGACCATCTCTAGCCGTATCTGTGGTGACAAAAGCAGGTGTTTTTTTAAGAGACCCGGGGATATTCTCAGCCATTTTAGGTGCAACCACAACAGGTAGGCTATTTTAAGCCAAACCCTGATGTTTTCCTCATCCTAACCAAGTGGTTTTTGTGCCTAAACCTAAGTAGACCATAAGCACAGTGTTGTGACTAAAGAGAATTAAAGAACATAAAGAAGCAACATAAAGAAACATCCAGTTTCAAATTAGAAACGTTCTTTTCCTGTGGACTCCTACTCCTTCATTCTTGGAAAGTAGGGGGGGGTGTAATCAGAGAAGGGTCAGTATTAGAGCCATGGCCAATCTGTTGGGCATATGGAGGTTCTGTCCCTGCTACCAACCTCAAGCTGGACGGTATTAGTCCCCCTCGTTACTCAGGAGTTGAGATATCATCCCCTAGGGACCGTTGAGGAGCAGAGAGATGAGGGGGGGAGTCACAGGTCTGACTGCAGCTCCTGTTCATCACCCAAAGTTCCCACCCTCAAACACATCAGTGCTGTCCATTAGCTCCTAAAGTAAATAAACTGACTGTGTCTATGTGAAGTACAGAGAGTGAAAGAGTGGGTGGATGAGGGTTCAGGGTATCAGGACTAATCACATAAAGTGTATTTAAGTGACCAGAGACAGTAAGACTCAGATATTAAGCATTTAGTAGTGTGGAATCATGGAAGTTGTAGTCTTCCTTGATAAACAACCACCACTACCATTGGAAATCTGTCTTTTTTACATAATGTTTAGTCGTGGTCACAGACTTTACTGATGTATTATCTGATTTTGCCTGTGTTTACCCTGGAGTTATTGCAACAGGCAACAAATGGAACTCACTGCTACCTTAAATAACATTTTGTTTCTCTGGGTTTTAACATTTTTGGAAAAGTTTAGGATAAAAAATATTCCTAACGTCTAGTCTTTTTTAAACATTATAATGATGAAATGTTACATATTATATCTTTAAAAAAATGAAATGGGTCAAACTTTCTGTCCACTGCATACCTACAGGATTGCTGCCTTCTCATTACACAGCTAAACACATACACTAACTTCCTTCTGTTTATTTGTATTTGGCTTAATACAACTGATTCCTTAGATTCCTGTGCAGTGGATTTAGGTCAGCTATGCATAAAGACAAACATTTACATTTTACAGCTAAAGTAAGCCCCTTCATAATCATATCAAAAACCTCCCTTGTGGGTCAATGCTTACAGAAGGCTTCCTTTAAAAATATGCCAGGCGTCCAAACAAACTCATGCACATACGTAAGTTTGCTCAGGCTCACACAAAAAGCTATTTCAAGCCTGAATCTCCTTGATTCCTGCATGTGTGAGGCATTTGTCTTATAAGTCTCGTGTCCATCTCTAGTTTAGTAGGTCAAGATTGTCACGTGAGATCGACCACTGACTGATCATCTTCTTCCTGCTGTAATTTGTCAGCCAAGAGCTGAAGGGAAGAAAGTTACTTGCACACATAGCAAAATGAGAGACTAGAAAAGCACTTTAATCTCAAGTGTTTTACCTGAAGGGAGGACAGACCAGTAATCATTGGGAGTACACCAGCAAGGGGTATTTTTGTAAATATGCAAACTTCAGTGACACTAATATATCTCTTATTTTGTTAGGCATGTAACATAGTGAAGTGTGTCTTGGGCTAAACCACTTTTGCAGTAAATGATATCTGAGATTACAATGGACGAAAGAGACACATCTATCAAATGTATGCTGTTTGGTTCAGGCATCACTTCCATATCCAGACATTTTTGATAAAATATACTAGTGGTCAGAAATCAGAATCAGAAATTAAATTGATACAACAGATGAGGAAAACGTGTTCTACTGAAAAATGGATTTTAGGTGCTTGTCATGTTTTCAGTTTTGGCATAGGATTTGTCACAGTGTGTCAGTCATTTATCCCATCACTCTTTGATCTGCAGTTGCCCTCTTTCATCTTATCTCCTGAAAAATGACACAAGACACAGGAGCTGGATAAAGTTGGGAGCTGGAAGAAATCACTGAAAGCCAATCCTGCTTGGCGCACTTTTGCAAAAAAGCTTCTGAATCGGCGATAATCTCAGGGCTGAACCTGGTTTGTGTTTGTCATGACAGCCGAGATGTCTGCACGGTTTGTCACGTGGCTCGCCAGGGTCGAGGTTCAAAGGAGGTCACGGGTCAGGGCAGGGAAGACTCAAGCATGAACTTCCTGCATTACTCACTGGCTGATTCTGCACACCGAGAGAATGGACATATGGGACTTTGGAATTTGGTCTTCGCTCCATGACAGAAGTAAAAAACAGGAAAGAAAATAGAATAGGGAAGAGAGTTCTGCACTTTCTATTGTCAAAGGTGTTATTGGACACCTCGGTATGGGCGTGCACATGCAGGACACACAAGCATTAATTTAAAGATAATAACATACCACTCACTTAGACAGAAAAAACAAGCATGCATCCACAAACGCACACACATTCACACTAATTTCTTTCATCAGATGTCAAATATCTCCCATCTCTTTGGCACATCCAACATGCATCCACTCCCAGCTTGTTCCTCATTCATACTGACTTAACACTAGCAATACAACAATAGCTGCAGGGCACGTCATCTCATTGCATCTTAAATCTTGCACCCAAGGCCCAATGATTCATTGCTGTTGAAGGGTAGCTGGCATACGTTTTACATCTATGCCAACTCCTCCAGCCATATACCAACTCCGCCTTTACTCAGAGCAATTCATCATGATGTCGGATGAAATCAACAGACATTACATTCCTAGGTGCAGCTGTCGTTACGTATTTGTTCAAGAGTAACTATTTTAAACCTGTCATGGCTTTAATGAGGCAAAATCGCACACTAGAATCCATTTGGATGCACATGTGGTAGCGATCAAAGTAGGGAAGATGTCGTTGACAAAACAATCCTACCTCAGGGTCTGTTTAGTAGCTGTTCCCAAGTCTTTGATCATATCACATGATCTCTACTTTGAGGATTTCTTGTCCATGTTGGCTTAAAAAAGGAATATCTATCTAACACCGCGGAGAACAGAATTATTCCAAACAGTAATTATTGGGCCTCACTCGGTTTGGAATAGGAATTCTGGAAATTTCCAGGCATTACGGCACAGCTCAAACTGTTGGTGTGTGTTCGTTTCACAGCCATATGGTTGGCATCATTAACCACTCCCAAAGTATTCACTTGGTTTCCCAAGCAGACCTCCACCTCATGTAATTCTTAGAAAATGTGGTCACACACACAGTAACTCTTTATGTGTTGAAATGCAATTTCTCCAGTTTTAGAGCCTGGTAGAAATAAATCAGGCCAGCTCGTTTCATTCACTTTAAGCCAGTAACATCTGCACTGTACCATAAAATGTTGTTTTTGAGTCCTAGCAGTGAGATTAATGAGAATAATCAACCAGCATTTGCAGAGAAACCACAGCAGTTTTACAGCATTTTTAAGTCGGAATAGAGGTTTCCACATATTTGCCATGTTAGCTGTAACACTGAATGATTCATTTCAGCTTTTTTTGCTCGTTGTGTGTCCTCTCAATCTTTTCATTGCCTTTTTTCTGCCATCTCACCTCACCAACTGTACTGGACATGTATGATAGTTCTGACCTGTTATCTTTTGAACGTAACTTCTTTTGTCTTCTTTTTTTCCCCTAAATACCTCTCGCTCTTCCTCTGCCCCCTGCCTTTCTGAGCCTAAAGCAAACCATCACTAATCTGCTTTCCCCAATGCGTGACTAATAAGAAAAATATGAGCAATAATCTGGAGTCTGCATGTGTGTATGTGTTTTGTTTTGTGTGCATGTGTGTTTCTTTTATGGCCTTCTTTATCTCAATCAGGACGTTAGAATCAGCTGCTGATCAGTGGATTTCCTTTGTGACTTTGTTTCATAAAAGCTGTGACTATTTTACTATACTTGATTTATAAGAGAAGAAACAGAACAGAAAATATTTATATATACTATAAATATGATAAACTACAGTATGTCTGCCACCAGAAATGTATGGTGGTGGGAAAGCTTTTTGTTCTGTTGCAACATCCCTGTTGTGAAATCCATATTATCTAGAGAATTCCATAATGTGGAGACTAAAAGACCACCGAGTCATGCACATATGTGTGTATTTAACTCTGTGCGTTTCTGTGTTGTAATGTACATGTGTGTGTACACTTACACACTTGTTTGCTTTAGGATTTACACATTAGTGCTGGCCAATAATTCTCTCTGCCATTGTCCGAAATCCAAGGTTGAGAGCAGAAGCCACATATGGTAGTGCTTTGCTGGGAAACAGGGATTTAACTTCTTTAAGATGTCAGTCGTGCCCAAAGATTTCGAGTGAACTGAGTAAAATAAACTTTCCTTTTTCAACAGATACAATCCAACAGAGCAGGTCAGGGCTGAGATGTAAGTGGATTTTTTAGGATGGGATGGAAAACTTTGGCCAAATCTGATCTGACAGGGACCTGAGGACAGTCATGCCCAATAAATCTCCATGCATCAGCTAGTCTGACTCACCGGATGAAGACTGTTGGTACAAGCCTGCCAATGGCTGACTATTTCAGTTGGCATTCTGCTCCCCTTACCCCATCAGTGTGTTAGCATTTATAAAATCCCTACATATTGAAAATGCCAAGTTAGCCTAACCCTAACCTGGTCACTAAGATAGCAGTTGTTAACTTTCCTTTTGTGGGGATTTAGCCATTTTAATGACATGGCTCGTCTCCCCGACACTATTTTGCAGGGGCACTGTCGCTGCATCTTTGGCTTTGAGCTGCTCAAGACGATTGTAATTGGTTAAAAGAAATACAAACAAGCCAGAGCATTTTTTCTGCAGAATGATAATGGGAACAGCCAGACCTTTCTACAGCACTACCACACTTTTGTGGGGTTAGGTCTGGCTGTCATCATCAGCATCAGCAGACTCAAACTGGTGGCTCGACAAAACAAGACAACCAGGTAGACAGCTATGAGTAGACCCCATGATGATTGGTTACAATTGAAAATATATTCAGACATAGTATGCCGACAGCATCATGATATGCCACCAATTAATAAGCAGCTTCATTCAAAAAGAATATGTGGCCAATACATGCAATTTCTCAATTATGAAGGACCACACAGTCAGAGCTGATAGTGAGTCCACACGGATCCACTGTATTAGACATATTGACACACAGGCCCAAGAGCTGTAATTTTCGGGTTTATGGTGGGTAAGCAGAATCTATATCTACATGTGTGTTCTGTGTCTTCTTTATGTGCTCTACATGGACTTAAGTAAAGAGTACTTGTTGCCAAGGTAGCAGCTTATGGGAATCCAAATAAACATTAAACAATAAACGTCCAGGAGAAACCAGGAACAGTGTTACAGACTTCATACACGTAGGACTTTAATTTGCGGTCGAGCTCCTGGCACTCTGATCATGCAGTAAAAGGATAACAAGCCTGTGTGCATTCATACAGTGTGTATGTTCGTGAATGTTTGTGTGTTCGTGAGATCACTTGACATGCCTTGAAGTGCACAATATAGCATCTGTACTCATATTCAGTACTTGTCTCCTTCTGATACTTGTACTTCTTTGGTTCTATGATGTTTTATGAAAGAAAAAGTTTGTTGTAGGAGGTTTCTTTTCAATCGATCTTGTTTTGAGAGGAGACTATTATCCTAGCCACCTTATTAGCACCTTGCTGAGCTTCACAAAATGTGAAACTTAATACAGGTTTTTTATTTAAAAACATAAAAATGCTGTGCAGAACTTTTCATTTTTCATTCACCCTTAAAATAATGGTTGCTTGTGTTTGCATGTGGACGTACAGAATATTCAAACCCGCACACAAGAATCATTAACTTAACATCTCATTAGCCCTGCATAGAGCCACCCCTTAATGTTTTTTTTCTCCTGCTTTAGTGCCATAATCTAAATTGTTGCTGTGATCAACAAATAAAATTTCACTGCAAAATGTATGATCCAACATAAAGCTGTTGTTTTTCTGAACCCCAGCACCTGGTTGAAAAATACATTGTAGTACAAGACCGATCCATTGTTTGTGTAAGTGTGTGTGTCAGCCTCCTGCCTCTATTGTGATCACGGTCAGTCCATCAAAGCCCGGAGAGGGTGTCGGCGAGGCATTTGGGCCGCTTGTCTGCTTCACACTTCCTTTGTTTGTGTGTGTGTTTGTGTGTGTGATGGTCCAAGCCTCTGTCTCCCTACACTTCCTCCTGGCCATTGTGTGTTTGGCAGCATATGCTCCCCGCCCCACCCCCCCCCAACCCAATCAGTGTCTTATTGGGTTGATCCCCCTCGACCATGGATGAGCTATTTCTGGAGATTCCTGTTATGAAAAGATTATTCCCTTCCCTCCTCACTCATTCACCCTCTCTCTCTTCTCTCTATCTCTCTCTCTATCTCTCTCTCTCTCAACACACACAGCAGTTAAAGTCATTATCTCAAACTGCATCAGTGAAAGGCAGAGGACACAAACTTGTCATTGGAAGCATTTAGATTCAGGTTTAAAGGACAGTGGCGGTACCTTGCCTCTGCATAAAACACAATCTCACACACATGCAGTAAAATGAGAAAGTAGCACTGTAATAAATACATAAAAGTCACTTTCTTCCCTGTTATTAATTACTTTATGGACTTGTGACAAGCATCTTTATGACTTTGTTATCAGAAATTCTCAACCACAAAACAATATCAGTTCAGACACTTAGACACGTACACCTAACATGTTCTTCTCCATTGTAGAATGGCTGCTATGACCTCTGCAGGCTCATCATTTGGTTATCTCTTTTGTGAGTCTTTGTTGACACGGCCTTGGGTGTTTGTGTGTGTTTTGGACTGACACGTCCGTCCACTGACCCTCACCTGGCCCCGATGTTTGGGGTTTAGGGATAGCAGAAGAGGGGAGCGTAAACCCAAAGGCAAGCCCAGAGGAGCGCTCTACATGGCGGAGGAAATTCTTTCATCTTTCTCTCACTTTTCCATGTGTGTTTTCTCTGTTGTTTTGTCTCTTTATTTCTGTCTCAGTAAAGTCTTTTTATACTCGTTAGTATTTTATTTTTGTTCATGCTCATTTTTTGTATCATTTACCTCTTACAGCCCCTCCCTCTGTGTCTCAGGGTCAGAGGTGACACTGTAAAGTTTACAACCTACAACAGTAGCTTCACCCAACAACCCAGTAGTAACAGGTTGGAGGAGGGGCATACAAGGCCACTTTTATGCAAACAAAATATCTGTGGTTTATGTATTTATTTTTTTTAGTTAAAAATAAAAATAACAATTTAGAGAAACAATAAAGAAATGCATTAATAAAGCCTGTTACCGCCTCAGTGTAAACAGTCATTTTCGTTGAGGGTTATGCCACAGTAAATCCGATGTCTTAGACATGTTGAAGAAAAGGGCTTAGCATTCTTCTTGTGTTTGTCTGCGTTAGCATGTTGCAGGATGTCTGCATGTGCATTCATCTCCGCTTTACAGTACCTGCACACAGCTTTACTTTGATCCTCAACCACCGGACATATCCAGTCTTTCTTCTTTTTCTTTTTCCTAATCTTTGTTACATTTTTTCTATACTTGGAAGACTTTGGTGGTGGCATTGTTTGTGGAAATCAAGAGGACGCTGGGTCAAGAAACAACTCCCGAAAACCAGATTGGTTAGCAGCCCTGTCACCAGCATACAATGTTCGCAGTTAACGTTCTGGAAGGAGGTGGTGTTATGGTGTTTAAATGGCGACCAAAACCTGCTGTTTCTCACAGGAAGTCGGACATCCTCCAGTCGTTTCGTGGTGATCAAAACAGGTATTTTAAGCCAAACCATGACGTTTTTCTAACCCAAACCAGGTGTTTTTTGTGCCTAAACCTAAGCAGAGCATAAACACAGCATTATGACAAGAGAGGAATAGAAAATCAAACCTAAACAAGTAAAGTTGCAACATAAAGATATGTTAATTTTGGACTTGTCTGCGGTGTTGCAGAAAGATACGTAGCTAACAGTAATTCTGGTGATTGGGTTGTTGTTAGGCTGGTTAGGCAATGTCATGATTGACATAGATTTTTCTCCAATCAGAGGGAGGAAGGAGAGAGATCAATATGAAGAGGTTATGAGCAGACAATTTCAATCAATGCATTGGGGAAAATAGCAACTATAAATGGAAAAATAAGAAGTCGTCCGTCAAGAGTTTCCTATCAAGCAATAATATTTTTTAAAACGAGTTCCAACAACTGCAACATGGGATTTCTTTCAAACGACTTGACAAAAAAAGAAGCCTAAATTTGTACATTACAAGGAGACTTGGCAACTATGTTTAGAGCAACTAGAGACATGAGTAAAATTTACTATGACTCATGAGATAATCCCTCTAGCTTCCCTTAAAATATGCCTTAAAGGTAATAGTGTTTATTTGCGTTCCCTTTCGAAGGAAAAGTTACATATAATGCAGGCCTAATCCCGCGTGTCTGCCTGCTGTAACACTGATGCATCTCCTCATTTCCTCTCTTTTGTCCAAAGCCCTCATTATACCGCTGTGTATTTGATCTGTATCTGAATCATAAGCCAAACAAGCGCCTGACTCTGACGAGCTTTGATGAATGAAAATTGTAGACGCTTCCAAAGAGACACACTCATTTGCCCCCGAGCAACTGGCAGCAGCGGCAGTCTGCCTGTCTGATCTTTCACACTTTACCACACACATTCATCAACAATCGCTGGCATTATTGGGTATTTATCACAGCAAAACAACTTGAGAGCGTGTTACCCCCTCGACTTTGCGCGGGGTTGTTGACCCATCTCAGGCGAGGGTAGCTTTGGGTCGGGTTTTGGGTGCAGCCTCTGGGTGGTCGCGTTT
This sequence comes from Pagrus major, assembly GCF_040436345.1. Taxonomy (NCBI): domain Eukaryota; kingdom Metazoa; phylum Chordata; class Actinopteri; order Spariformes; family Sparidae; genus Pagrus; species Pagrus major. Next base: position 17,086,747 of record NC_133215.1, read on the forward strand.
TTGTGGCTCAGGGATTTGGCCTTGTTTGGTAATCTCTCTTCATCTCTCCTTCCTCTCATTGCTCTCTCTCTCTCTCTCTCTCTCTCTCTCTCTCTCTCTCTCTCTCTCTCACACACTCACACACACACACACACTAACAGACCATAATTATCTTTAACCCTCCCTTCAGGTTACAGATTTAGAATAAAAATCACAAGAGGTTATTCCTCCGTTATGAGCTCATAAGGGTCACGTTTTCCGTTTGAGGTATTATTTGATATTTGTACATTGATGCTGATCAGCTGACATAATGCTATGGCTTTAGCTGGATGTGCTAATGGGTAGCGAAATTTAATAGTTTTTGAATACTGGCCAAGCTGATGTCGAATGCTTTATTAGACTCATTGATTTAAATCAGAAAATTAGTCAATTTTACTCATTTTTTAGACTAGTTTTTATATAGTTGCTTGCATTTTGTTGACAAAGAAACCTATGAAGTTACTTAGGCTCGGATTCAATAAAACACCAAAGAGGTTTAACTCTCTGTTAGATAAACTGTTATTAAACTCCAATAACTGAAATCCAAATAGACTTATTTGGGATTTGGGAGGTGTAGTGCTGCGTAAAAGGTACTGTCAACACCAATTACATACCGTATATAAAGCTTGTAAAAATCCCATGTATTAAACCAGGTTTTTACAGCTGGAGTCTCTGAGTCGCAGAATTCTGACTCATGTCATCTGTTCAAAATCATGTTTATAAGCTACTCTCATAAGATTAGTGAAGTCATGAAATAACAAGGTGATACAATTTGTGTTATTGTTTTTAAAAATGACTTGTATTTCCCAGAACATGAAACACTCGTGTTATGTAGGTATATTTGAGAACAAGGTGATTACATTTGTGTTTTTACGGCTGAGGCGTTAATAAAAGTATTATTTTAGTAAACCAAACACATCAAGTGATTTCCACTGTCTGATAAGCTGTATAGACTCATGATTTTGCTCACTTTATTAGCTCACAGGATCCCTTTTGGGCGAATCACTTGTGACTCCTCAGTCAGCTGGGACCGATACAGCAGCCAACAACAGACTGCACTGTTAGCCAGGATTTTCTACATCATCCTTTCCTCCCCTCGCGGTCCAAGCTTTGGATTACACGTATTTCCCTGCCACACGGTGACTCGTCTGGCTCTCCCTTTTTGCACCATCTCAGCGCCAGTGTGTCACCATGGCAATAACACAGAGCTGGCTGATGCCAAACACTGACCTCGTTGAGGAGTTCTTGGAAAACGGTGGATGAAAAGCCCCCAAGGATTGAGGAGAGGGGAAAACTGGACTGAATGTTTTGAAATAGACCAATTATAAATGAGTAGCGTGACTTTTCTCCATGCTCTTACAAATCCATGTAAATCTGAAAATTATCAGCAAGGCATCAACACTTTTTTTTGCCTAAATGAGGCATGGAAAAAACATATTTAGACATAGAAATCCAAAATTCTATTCAATCCTATTGTTGCAGTATAATTAGTAATTAAAGTAATTATACTGACGTGCTTGTAGATGCTTCCAACGTGTTGTGCTTTTAAAGTTTTTACATCATCACTACTTCCTAAAATCCGCCCTGCATCATGAGGACAAACTGTGTCGTTATTGGTGGTGTGCGTGCGTCAGGCGCGCCATGGGCAGGGGCAGGACTGCAGGGTATTACCATACCTGCAACAGTTCTCTTTTCACTGCTCCACTTGCGCTTTTCGGACTAATCTCGCTTCACAAAAGAGCGTCTCCCAGTTGTCTCCAGTATTTTCTAATGATATGCAAACTGGGTACCAACCTCCGAGTCAAATGCTGCTCGTTAGGTGGTTGAGGCTCAGACGATGAGATGAATAGAGGGGAATCCCGGGGAGCCCACATAATCACTTTCGATTTCTTTTGGGTAACATTTGTTTAGCATATTTCAGGTGATATAACTTAATGAAACAAGTAAGGAATAAAAAATAAGAAGAAGATCAACATTAATGAATAGCTAAAGTGCAGAAAAGGTTAAAGAGTCGCTTTGGTGTCATGATTAGCGCGCTTTAAAACATAATTTTGACATATTAAACGTCATAAATCCCCACACACAAACACTATTATGATCCGCTGAGCTTTGTCTGAGTGGATCTCCAGCTCCTTATCAGGTGGGGAGCAGCGTAGCAGGGGTGGTGTGGGTGGAGCCACGGCAGAGTTGCCCATTCCTAAAGCTTGAATCACTCTACTCCGTCCCCATTCACATTCCTGCCGGGGGACCGCTTCATTCAGGGACTCACAGCGTTTGGAAGGATTTGAAGATTGTGGGATTCTGTTTATCGCAGCCAAATCAGATTATAACCATGGATTTACGGTCCTGCGTAACGCTCAGAGGACATACACAGCAGCCGGCTGTGTAGTTTAAGTTTTCTTACTGCTGGATTTATCATGCGGGCTTCGCCTTAACAGTGGAGTCGACCTGACTGGACAGTCGTAGCCTGCCGGGGCGCAGCCGGGAGTTTGGTTTTATGCTGAGGCTGGTCGCGACAGAGACATTAGAAGATGATATTAACGCGTAAGTCAATTCCATTTCATTACCATGAGTGTTTAGAAATTATTATTGTTGATCGTTTTCTATTTAAAGTGAACATGTAAATACATTCATGCAGTTTCCTGTTCATCCAGGAGAAATATAGCTCACTTTTAAGCGCAAATAGCAGTCTCATCTTCAGTTACTGTCGGTATTTAAGACTCTGCAGGTTTGCTTAAATTTTCCACCAAGTAAAACACTCTTTAAGTCGTCTTTAAGGCGCAACGCTGCGGGCTGTCAGATAAGAAATCTCCCCGCTTTGCGCATAACTCTGTGTCCCCAGTGTCCCCCACTCACTGGTTACATTAACGCAGATTTAATTGAAATGACGCACGACTCTGTGGAGCCTGCGTTTGTGACTTGATGCAAATCTGTGTTTAAGATCTCTTTTACGCGCACTGGCACACACTGGACGGTTCGTGTTGGATGAAACTTTCATCCGCGTTGTGAAAACGAGGTCTAGAACTGGAATGTTCAGCCTAAGTCGTGTTTAGTGTCTTTTAGAAGATTATTAGTAGGTGTTGTACCAGTCAGCGACATTTCTGCCATCCCAGTGCCTCCAGTTTGTTTAACTGCCCTGCGCCTTTTGCCTGCCTGACTGCCGACCTTTTGCTAACGGGGGGGTGGGGGTGGGGGGGCATTTGAGGGGATGTGTTGTGGCTGTATAAAATCCCGTTTTCAGTGCGGTGCTGGCAGGCTCAAGTTGATTTGTGGGCTCCGGCTCTTTGTTTCAACTTTTTTAACTGTTAGTTCCAACACATGGCTCCTTATCAGCTGCCTCTGGTGTGGAGCAGATAGGAGCACACACTGAGGTTCAGTTGAGCCATATAACCGTCAAGAACGTGCTCTAAGACACTCACAGACATTGTGATGAAAGCTGGGTGAATATTACCTACAGTAACCACTAATCTTGGGACTGTCTGACACTGACACTGTCCCTCCACACACACTTGATGAGTGACTCAACAGAGGAGTAGTCAAGTTACAGAAATACTCACATTTTTCTGTCTTCTGCTAGATGTCTCCTAATTTTTTCAGTCCGCAACTGGACTAGATGGGTTAGCAGTTGTGGTGGGAGAAGAGCAAATAAAGGAAACACACCTCATCTGCACTCTTTGTGAAGCAGGAAGTGAGCTGGGGCCTTATCTGAAAGATTTACATCCAGCTGGCACTCCAGCCTTCTCCATGTCCTGTGAGGAGACATATGTTCATGTTTTGTTCTTACCTTCCCTCTGCTGAAGGTACTCTGGCAGTCCTGGGATCTGTTTCTGAATGAGGGTACACAGTCTGTCATCTGGCTCTGGAAAGCTTATCATAGGTTTTGAATACATCTGGTCACCTGATCCACGTCTAGGACCCTCCCTGTGAGCATAAATCTTTCGTCAGGGGGCACTGGGTCCTTTGGGGTTAGCTCTGCGATGATCCGTATGGGCCAGCTGTGTGTTGCATTCGTGCCTGCCCCGGCTGGTGGTAGATAACTGGAATGGACCATGGTAGTAACCTCATTATTCTTTCGTGTGTGTGTCAACAGGGCCATAGCTTGAGGCCGGCCAGATGGCGATATTCCTGGCATCGTCTCACTTAGCTAACAGCCAGACCCTCTCAGGGAACACCAGCTGTCTCAAGCGTGGAATCACAAAACCTAATACCCATCAGGAAAAAAATCTGTTATCGCCCATCTTGGCATTCCAGTAGAGTGCTAGAGGGATTTTACATTGGTCACGTCAAAAAAAGCTGTTGTCTCCAGTTGTCCTGATGCTACGGTACCGATTCAAGCTGTTAAGGACGTTTAGATCATTAATTAAATAGTTTAATAGATCATGAATCAGCCAGAAACATGTTCTTCAAGTTCATGAACACATCAGGAGTCTGCCCTTGTCACCGTTGAGGTGAAGGACAAACATCGGCAGCATCCAGGCTCCTGGCTTTGCTTGTTGTAGATTACTACTGAGCCACAGAGTCTGGCCTGGTTTTATCACATCACCTGTCTAGACCCACTTTGCAGCTCCTTCAGAACAACCCACTCAGACCTTGAGTTGATAAGAACTCTCTCGCCTGCCTTTTGGGTCATTTTAAAGGGCGGCACTTTGAGACCCGGCGATGATCGGGTAATTCCAGATAAGCCACCTCAATTCACAACAGTTGTTAGTCAAGCATTCTTCTCTATCTGCCAACTTCAAAGACGCAGGCTAGGTGATAACTGTATTCAGACTCTTGACCTCCAGTTTGCCATGTATGTAGCAGAGCCTTTGAGGTGGGGAGCAGCATCCTTTGTTTGCTAGCTGCTGACAAACTCCCACTGGAGCTGAGCATTCAGACTCGGCCAAGCCAGACCCCGCTGCCTCCTGCGATGGAGGGAAACACTGGTCGGCAATTGTGAGAATTTCCTGCCACAGGAAAAGGAGAGAGGAGAAGGGCCGAGCAGAGTCGAAGTAAGCAGAGAGAGCAGAGGAGATGGGGGTGAGAGCAGGGTAAAGGAAAGCAAAGACTATGATGGATAATTTTAGAAGTCGATACCGCTGGGCAGTGGATGAAGCTTAAACCCTGACTGGCCACTCACCAATACAGCTTTGGTCAAATTCCTGGGGAAAAGCCTCTCGTGATCCATATGAAATCTCTATTAGCATCGGCTTTGCTCTTATTAGTCATGTTATCTGCTGATAATCGCTCTCATCTCTCTTTCCCACTGAGAAGGAGTGTGTCTCACTGTGCTGTTTTTGCCCATTCACGTCAGCCAGAGCTAATATGAACGATCCAACTGAGAGGATTTGTCTGCACTTCCATACAGAAGGTAGTTAGATGTTTAGTTTAAAATGTGTCTAAATAATCCGAGGAAGTAGGATTTTTTCCATTTAACTTGTCCTGATGATGATTAAGCCACATATCCACGTCTGCCTGTCCCGTGGACCAACGGACATGCTACAGACTTCCTGTGTGGCCCCCTCAGCAGGACCAGGAGTTCTGATCTGGTCTGTACTCAGATACAAATCAACCCATCCAGCTGTTGTCCTGAAGCCAACAAGGCCACAACCAGGGCCAGTAGTAAGACAACCAAACAAGAGAGAGGTTTGGTTTAGCAGAAGGTTATCTTTTGCAGTCAGGGAACTACATGCTGCTGTTACCAGATGTTGCTCTGGTGCTCTTGTAGCTTGCAGTCGGCTGCCTTTGGGGTGAAAATGACAAGGTTCTTGTCGTCTGGTGTGTATTTTAGAATATCTACATTTATCTGCACTGACTATTCTTTCTAAAAGTTGCTACTACTTTAAAAAAAAAAAAAAAAAAAAAAACTAAATGTAAACCAAAAAAGAATGTCTCCTGAATGTGCTGCTGTGTGGTCAACTGTAGCGTAACTTCTTTGTGAGGATATGTAGTATTTTCAGTTCTGTTGTTGGCTTTGAATCTTTGGTGCTGGCCTGACTCACATTTGTAATCTGTTGCACTTTGGCCAACTTGGCACATGTAGCCCAAGTATCAACATCATTATCAAGGTAGTGAACTTTCTATGTGAGCCTAACTCAGTGATTGAACATGTTGAAGTGCTTGCTGTAGGACATATTTGTCCGGTGTGGCTTTGTAGCTGTCTTTAACCATGAGGACATTTGGTTAGTACACACAATCACCGGAGCCAGTGTTTGTCTTGGCTGCCTCTGCGCCTATTATCTGGCCAGGAACAAACGAAGGCAGGGCCTTTCAGCCGGGTGGTCGGCGGCCACTGCAGCGCCGCTCAGCTCTCTTCCTGTGAGGGAAGCAGGAAGAGGAAGTGAGGTAGTTCCCTGGCGAGGGCTAAGGAATTGGGTTGGACAGTGAGGGAAGAGAAAAAATAAAATACATCCTTGAATCTCAAGTTATGGCAGCAAACTGAAATGTAAAGGATTGGGAGGGGTTCTGTAGGATGACATTTTTATGACTAGAGTGGCTGAGGTATTCTTTTAAACCTCTTTTATGGCTTTGTTGATCTAGATTTTTTTTTTAAATTTCAAATCCAGATACAGAAAGACTTTATGTGTGTGTGGCTCTATTGTTAGGTTGTTTGTGCCAGATGCCCCTTGCCCCTGTCCACTTCCTGCAGCCAAACAAAAGATAGAAAAATATTCTTGCTTCACTCTGTGAATGAATGGAGACACAATGTGGTGCAGTGACAAATATTATTCAGTTTTATCCATCAGCGTGGTGAATACTGTCATTATTTTGTTTCCTAGGCTCACCAAGCCCACATTATGTCATTGTAAAGTAGATTTGACACACATTCTAGCCCAATGGGGTGTGTCACTGGATAGCTTCCCTCCAAAGGCCCTTAATGGATCCCATAGCCCTCTTTTTTGGGGTTTGGGGGTGGAAAGCTAACCATGTGTTTGTATGTCTGATTTGCATTTCAATAGCTTTACTGTCTTTTGAGTGGTTTGTCTTTAAACATGAGGTTGGTCTTTGCAAACACACACAGACTTGCATGTGCACACACACACATAGATACACAAGCAAACACAAGAATCTGTAGCCATACGCAGTGCTCGGTCTCAAGAATGTTGGTATAATTACCCTTTGGTTTCTACGTTCCTCTGGGTTCACTACGCTCCAAAAATACTGAGCTCAACACACCCACCAAACACACAGCTTCTGAGGCATTCCATCTCACATCTGCAAGGAAAAGTAGAGCTCATCTGTCAAATACAATAGTGTTAAAACATAGTTGTTGATGTGTTATGTGACACTTTGGTGCATGCTGGTGTCACGATGGTGTGCTTAAGGAGTACTGGCCCCTGCAGTGGCAGAGGGAAGACCTTGTCTTGGTCGTGTCACACCTTGTTGTTAGTGGGTTTGTCTGCCGTCTAGGCTTGTTGTTGGTATGTAAATGCTCGTATATGGTTGAGCCCAGACCCCTTTGCAACAGTAGTGTTCTTCTGACCTCACTGTCTGTCTGACAGAACTTTATGGTTACCTTTCTTTTGTCCATGTCAAGCCAATTCCAGCTTGTTAATGTCTTTTTGATTTATTACACACTTATCTCTTTATCTCTACCAAAATAATAAAGACCTCTCCTTTTATGCTCTTGTTCTTGAGCTTGAGCTAAAAAAAATATAACAATTACTTGGTGTAATTTAGTCTCGAAATGAGGTGGAACCTGCCCGACTGGAGTTTTGAAGATAAAATAAACTGCTCCGCATCTCTTTACCGGTGGTTACTATTAGCTCAGTCACGCTCAGCCAAACACAGCACCCCTTTAAAAGTGCAAAGGACATGACTACAGAAACGTAAAACTTTCCTGTCTGAATTTCAGCCTCCACGCACAGTTCTCACATTGGTAACAGGATTGGCAAGTACTTCCCTTACGTGTTTTGCAGCCATTCTATATGTTGTCACTTTCATCCATGGTTTACTAGTGTCTCTTCCTGCCTTTGTTCCACTGGTTTTGGTTTACAAGTCTCTCTCAAGGTTGTGCTACATTTGTACTAGCTGTCATTTAACCAAAGAGGACATTGTAAAGTCAACTCCTTAAGGCCTGGAGACATGTTTCTGTCTCTCTGCAAACTGTTTGCTGTGGGGGTGAGGAGGCTGGGGTGTTTGCAGCCATTTGGCATGTGTCGACTAAAGGGCTTTAGCAGATAATTGGGAGACATCACCGTGGCTCCTCAGACACAGTGGACCTCAACATTCAGTCAGTACTTAGCATAACAAGCCCACATGTCACACCTTGTGTTTAATGGGGTTATGGAGGAGTTTGTCAGGCAGTGTTGGAGAAGTGTTGTGGACGTGTTCGATGGACATCTGATATGTCTGTAAAACATTCTTTTCTACATGCATCTTAACCTGCAGAGGTTTATCTTAGATTTTAAATGTCGGCCTCAAAAGGGAATAGAAGCTGGAGGGCATCACTGCATTCAGAAGACATCCCAAAAAAATCAAAAGCAGTTTTAAAACATTCCAATGTCACTAAATGGCATAGTCATATATCTATGTTAAGACCCTTCACACAGGCATTTTCTGTCTGAGATCTCTGTGTGAACAACAAAAGCCTCTGCCTTACCTGGTTAAGGAGCTTAGGTGGCACACACTTTGGGTGTGAGGCGAGCAAATGATGCTTTGAGCTCTAGCTTTAGAAGCATGTGAGAGGAGAGTGACCGAGTGTGAGATAGCTGATAAGGTCAAGGAGTTCACATTTGATAAGCTGCTGGCCTGTTGAAGTGCTCAGTTCTTAAAGTTTTGTCTTCCTTTGATAATTTGACAGGATTCTCTGTTTTTAAAATTAGTTCATTTACACTTGTGTCGCAACAATGTTTTTCAGGTTATTTTTCGTCTCTCTGTACGTGTACTTTGATAATATTTTCTTTCCAGTTGACTAAACGCATCCTCCAACATCTAACATGTCTTCCTATTGTTCAACTTTGTCTCCTCTGCAGAGATCGAAGCCAAAGAGGCCTGTACCTGGCTCCGAGCAGCAGGGTTCCCACAGTACGCCCAGCTTTATGAAGGTAAGGATCCCAACGAGAAACCCCCTGCCTCCACTCTCCCACCTCAAGTAGCAATGGTGACGATAGAAAAAGACCAAAACATTCTACCATTCTCATTGGTGTCGGTATGAAAAGGCCATAGTTAAACTGGGAATCCTGGAATAATCAGACTGATTTTCCAAGTTATTGTTGTTTCTTCAGTCTTTTCTTAAACATCTACAAGCTGACAACATTCAAAATAGACAGATTTTTCTGTGTTTTTCATGAAACTGAAATCATATTATCATCTAAATAAGATCGTAGTAGTCAATCAGATTGTGAGTACACACCCCGTTAGTATTTTGTCTAACTCATTTAGAAGACCACAAAACACCAACATGCACACTTGTCTCTCTGCATGCAGACACACTACACATGGCATAACATTCCTGAGGAGCACAAAGGGCTGTGTTTTTTCTCATGCAGTTAAAGCCACACAAACCTTTGCTTCTATATTCCAAACATTAACTATGATGTAACTTCTGCAGTAACTCTTTGAGAACCAAAGGTCTTTTCTTAACGTGTTAATATAAACACAAAACATGTTTTCTACACCCTCTAAAGTTACTCATACAATGGCAAATGGTTGAGAAAGAATGCCTTGAGTTTTAAATACACACTCACCAAAATACATCAAACATTCTTTACACTCCATATAGCTACTCAAGCTATACTATGAAGCTGCCAGTTGCCGTTACGTAACTACAGGACAATGATAGCGGGACTATGCTGCCTCTGTCAACAGGTCATTGCTCGTTGCCACTTAACCGTGCAAGGTTTTCCTATTTAAACGGAAAGCTCATTGTGTTTCTGCACAGGTGATGAGGCTGTTTTTACACGGACAGCAACACAAAAGTGCAAACCCACGATCAATCACTGTGCGGATTTTACACCGCTCGCTGGTTTGTCACTTTTCTCCACGCGAGTTAAGAATTTTTGCCGATGCATGACACATTTTTCCCTTCCTTGTATCCATGGGACAATCTCTATTGTCTGTGCTGTCAAGACTATTGCCCCACTAAAGATAAGCAGAGTGATAGGCCTGTTCCAATACAGTAGGCTAAAGGTGCTGGCCTCCCTTGAATAGCGTTGTCTTATCACCATCGTCCCCCCGAGGCTTTAGAAGCAAGATTCCCTTTTCGGGTTGGGTCAGTGCATTCCAGATCTTAAAATCTGTCCATCCAATCCTGTAGCAGACGATTGTGCTTAAATATTCCGTCTGATTTAAGGCACACTTCATTTTTGTGTCATTTCGGTGAATAAGTGATCCTGTTAATGAGGCAGACCAGGGGAGAAAGAAAGAGAAGGAGAAAAGGAAGTGGGACCTTATGAGCAGCGGTGGAGTACCTATTGTCATTCTTCAATCAATCCCCCTGTTTTCTCCCTCTGTGCTCCACATCCCCCCTGCCTGCCGAGTCTGAAAGCTGCAGCTGTGTTTGTTTGGTCGGCTAAGACGCCACTTCCTCTTTTAGCTTTTCATCAAGGCTGTATGGGGGGAGATGGTGGGACGGAAGGTGGTGGGTGGGTGTTTGAGTGGGTGGGTATTTTTTAAGGCTAGGGGTTGTATCTTTTAGTTTCATCTGAACACAATTTTCTGACTCTCGTCCTGCTTAGATGCCCAGTTCCCCATTGACATCTCCTCAGTCACCAGAGACCATGACTTCCTCGATCGGGATGCCATCGAGGCTCTCTGCAGGTAAGATAACAAGTCATACCCAACCTTTTCTACTTCTCTTCTCCTTCTTTTGATGTTATGCATCATTCTTCTTATTCTTCCTCATTTTCTTTTCTGTACTATCTCTTGTGAAACCATGAGGGCATGACTTCAAAAGGAGGCATGCCTTGGAAAGTTGCCGATGAGATGAAAGAATGACACGATAAGCAGCTTGGAGGCATGCGCTGTACCTTTTCCTCTCATCATTCAGTTTTCTATACCCATACATTCCTCTCTCGTTATTTTCTTCTTTCTTGGGGCTGTTTACCTCAGTCATTAGAGTATTTTGTATCATCCTGGCAAGCACATATCACACTCTTACCTTTGAATGCAGCATTTCTACTGTCACGCAGTGCTATTTACATTCACTCTTTCTTTTCATGTTGTAGGAGCCATAGGGAACCCTGCCTCATTTACCACCCACAACTTAAGAATTAATTAATGCTTTCAAAGCTTCAAAAAGTTTCAGACATGATAAGTAACCACAAGTATCGTTGAAGAGGACTGGGTTTGCATTTTTGGTGCCCCCGCCATATTAATTTGCATATGAGGAGAAGGTTAATGGCTCTTTAATGGAGTCAACTCCTTCATCAAATTCCGACTCTCAATAATAAACCACAGCAGGTGTCCCTCCATACATCTGGAAGCTATCATCTCAATGTCTCCTCTCTTGGAAGCCTTTCACCCCCCTCCCCACAGCCCTAGTTCCCATCCCTTCATCTCTCCATTGTTACATGATCTGCTCTAAGAGCTCTCCAGAGGCTGGACCCCACCACCACCACCCTCACTCCCCTTCTCCAGGTGGCTGTGGGGATAAGCTTTCTGCCCCCCTTCCCTCCCCAAGTTGTCGTCGCCACTCCAGCAGATTTCATTCTCCTCGCTCTCTCCTTTTCTGTCTCCCTCTCATTCTCTTCCCGCTCATGTGGGGATTATCCTTCAGCAGCTCATTAGCCAGCTTGGGTGCACCCAGAGCTCCCCCTCTGTCTTTCTCTTCCCCTCTTCAGTTTTTGCGTCCTGTTTCATCTTTTCTTCCATCATACATCCTTTCGGCGATGAGAGGATTTGTGTTTCAGGAGAAAATGTTTTAAATCTCATTTTAAATGTGTTTGTATTTGCAGGAGACTGAACACCCTCAACAAGTGTGCTCTAATGAGACTGGAGATTTCACCGCAAAGAAAACGAGTAAGTGCACATGCTCACACATTACCTCCACTCCTTTCTGAAAAGCCCCTTTTGCACGTCTCCTCAACCACAATTGCATTTGCTCACCTCAACCATCAGTTCACTCGCGGCCACAGGGCAAAGCTGCTTTTTCTCTCATCTTGTTTAATGAGAAGGCACCTGTTGGGTTTATTTCTATATCAAGTGGGCTGTGAGGACCCTAGGGGGAAGGAGGGTAGCTTTAATGTCTAAATGAAGGGGTTGCATTCACCAGAACCTCCCCCTACTCAAGGCCTGCTCCCCCTCTTTCTAAAATACTTCCTCATACTTCTTGCTCACCATATATGAATTCGCATGCTACTTTTGTGCCAGAGCTTTCTTCTTAAAGTAGCTTTTAGGAGAAAGGCAACTCCTTCCAACCCCACACTATTTCACTTTCAAGGAAACAGGCCTCTTGGAAAGTGTTTTCCCTCTTCAAAGAAAGGAGGGTAATTCTGTGAATATCCCATTATAGACGCTATGTGTTTCAGTCTAGACTGACTTGCACTTTGTGACAAGAATCGCACCTTTTTGCACAAGTTAACCTTAATTCCCTAATTGCCTTAAGTGCTACATAGTATCATCCTTGTTCTGTGTGTGGTGGTATTCATTAGGTTGACCCTTTCTGCAAGACCTTTCATTTCAGGAGCCAACAGAGAAGAGTAGAAGAATCAAAGAGGTTATTTGCCATCTTTGTGGGACGACAACCCCCCTTTAGACAGCTTAGGAATGCATTGATCTCCTCATGTCTTAACATTCCCTCTCTCTTTAACCTACATCTCTAAGTATCTCCCTCTGTCTGATTTGTTCTATCTGTGTAATAATAAATAGTTTTCATTCTGCAGACTCCTTGTGACATTCAAAGTGGTCACTGTTGCAGTGAATGCTTTGGTGGCTTGATGGTTTTGAGGATGATATGTGTTGATAAATGGTTGACGCTCTCTAGGCACAGTGAATAGCACACTAGTGTCATCTCACATTCCAACTAACATAACCTGAGAAGAAAGCCCCGGTGGAATTAAAAAATGTCACGAAAATTTCTGTTGTCCTCTTTAAATCATCGACTTTTTGAGCAGGGCTAGATCACAGTCTTTGCTCACTTTTATTTGAAATTCCATCGTGTTTCCACTGCAAGTCATATAATTAACGATGCCTGTGTGTGGAACCCAGATGAGCGATGAAACAGGAGCGTTAGCACTCAACAAGTGGAACATGGATTATGTGGATTTTATTGTTTTTCTACTCCGATGTGCTATTATCCTAACATCGTTGTTAAGGGGGACCTGATTATTGTTTAAAACCTTTTTCTTTCTAAACTTACAAGAAAATATTTGTGTTTTGGTGAGTTCAGGTTATAGATATGACTTTAAGAAGGTGAAGAGATGGAGGTGTTAAAAATGTGGCTTTGATTGGTGTGGTTTGATTTTATGAGCTTTGACTCCACTTTGATTAGGAACTATGAAGAAGTCTCCTTTGAATCTCCCATTTCAGCGTGTGTGAGGGTGGATATCTCTGTCATAGATAAAGATTGAGAGTAGCAGTAGTGACTGTCTCACCCTCAGTGTGTGTGTGTGTGTGTGTGTGTGTGTGTGTGTGTGTGTGTACAGACACAGGGGATAAAGACTGTATGGGGGAATGACCCCAGTCTGGCCGGCTGCATTGTGAGCAATGGGGGTCATAATGGAATTTCCTGAACTCCCTCCAGGCCCTGAGATAGATTAACCAAACTGTGGGAGGTGTGTGCATTTTTGGAAGGTGCATGTGCACTATATTTGATTCAGTATTGTATTGTCCATGCAGTCAGGAAGTGACTGAGACGTGTTTACTAGCTGACCGTCTTTTGCTTCATCCTCAGTATAGGATAATGTCATCCTAAACTGTTTTCTTATCACATCACAGGCATGTTATATATCTGAGGAATTCCTCATTAAAAGCTCTTATGTAAAGGTTCTGACAGCCATATCGGTATATTTCTCAGCTATTATCCCTGAAGGAAGTTCAGGCATCCAGTAGCTTACTCAGTGCAGGCGATACAAACCAGTGCAAACCAAGCAAATTTGTATAATAATAATAGTAATCATAATAACTTATTATAACTAACAACAAGCGGACAAAAAGGCTAATGATAATGACATGATACCCGTAAAAACTAAATTGGAACTGGACGTGAATGTGCAGAAGGAAGGAGAAGAAGTGTGAAAGTCCAGCCATTATAGAATAAATTCCATAACTCCAGAAAGTTTCCTGGACCAAGGTGAGGAATGTTGGAGAAGAAATGGAAAACGTAGCAGTACATAATGTCTTCTTCTAATTTTCCCTTCTCTTCTTGCTATTCCCACCCCCCTCTCTCTTATCCACTCCTTCTCCTCTCTCCAGAGTGAGGACTCCGATGAGGACGAGCCTTGTGCCATCAGTGGCCGCTGGACCTTCCAGAGGGACAGCAAGCGCTGGTCCCGTATGGAGGAACTGGAGGTTTTTTCCACACTGGCCACAGATGCTGCCCCGCCCCCGTTCCCCAAGGATCAAGTATCCCAGAAAGGCAAGCTCACCCTGTGTGAAGGCAACAGTTCGGAGAGTGTCCTGACCGACCTCAGTGAGCAGCCTGAAGTAGGCTCCATCCACAGCAGTGGGAGTGGAGGAAGAGGTGAAGAGAAGAGCCATGGTGCCACCCTGACAACTGAGGCTGGGCCCGCTGGTGCCACTCGTGCCAGCTCTGTAGCTAGCATGTGTTCGTCGTCAGGCACAGGTGGGTCAGGATGCGCTAATGAGGACTCTTTGTCTGATGGGATGCCTCCATCACCCCTGGAGACACTTGGACAGTTCACCTTTGATGTGAAAATGGGTATGAGCGGACTGGGAGGCAGTCTGGATAGAGGAGGAGGCAGCGGCAAAAGCACTCGCTCAAGAGCTAAGAGCTTCCTCAAGAGGATGGAGAGTCTACGACTGCGAAGCGGCACCACCTCCAAGAGAAAGAAGAAGGGCAGCACCAGCGGTGGGAAGATAGAAATCAGCGGCCCTGTCATCAAAGAGGGTCTGGATGATGACAAGTTGCGGAGGCTCAACTGCGTGGACATCTCTAGTATGAACCTCAACCACAACCTCAATCACCACCGCAATCCCACTCAGACTATGACACTTAACAGGAATCGCTCTGTATCCTACTCCACTCAAACCAGCAATGGCAGCACTGGGAGCACAGGGAGCAGCCAGTCTGAAGCCAGCAGTGGAAGCGCAGTGAGCACACCAAGCCCAGTGACTCGCGCTCGCAGCCACAGCACGGCAGCAGGCTCTAGTAAGAGAGGAGGAATGTATTTGGAGGGTTTTGATCCTTTCAGCATTCCCCAACAAGATCGGCAGCCAACACCCCCACCCAAATCTGCCCCGCCCATCCCCTGCCAAGCCAGTAATGGGATGACAGTTGATGAGCAGAACCGCAGGAACAACTTTAGTGTGCGGGACAACAGCAGACAAACAGAAGAAGAAGAAGAGGAGGAAGAGGATGGCATGATCTTCTTCTACTTACCAGAAGGTCACAAGCCTGGAACCTTCCCCAAAGCCCTGCAGGACGGGAGTTCACGCAACAGCAACGATAACGGGAACTCAGTGATCCTCAGGGGGCGGCAGAGTAGACGCCAGCGCCGTGGCTCCTCAGGCTCCGTCGACAGCCGGCTTAGTTTTTATGACAACGTCCCCTACACGGAGAGAGAGGAGGAGGACGAGGGGGATGAGCGCAAACTGGAGCAAGTGCTGCAACACGTCAGCGGCCTGCAGCGGTTCGTTAACGCCTGGTCAGAGGCTGTGGCCGGGGAAGAGGAGGAGGAGGAGGAAGAGGAAGAGGAAGAAGGAGACTCAGACTCTGCACTGGACTCAGCCTCGCCGTGTCCGTCGTCCCCCTTGCAGAACCGGCTGGAGGAGACGGAAAACGGAAGTGACCAAGACAGTACAGGAAACCCGCTGGGCGAGGGAGAGGACGGGATGAGAGAGAGGAGAGATTCTGGTGTCGGGGCATCTCTAACCAGAACCAGCAGGTCAGTAAAGAACATCTAAACTGTCTAAACATCTAAACACCTACCTCTCATAGTATATGGTAGGGCTGGGCAGTAAATGATTTTAGATTGTGATTGATCTTGAAGGAACCCGAGTATAATGTCTTCTTTTTCCAGACTTTATATAACCTCTTTGACTAGCAAATTAGAGCTTTTTGAACAATTGCTATGTGAGTGATATAGCCAACTAGATGACTATGCTGATTGGACAAGCTTCCTTGGTTGACGTAAAAACAAGCAAAGATGTAACAAAAATACTGTAAGACGATTTTTTTGAAAGAATACCTCGTTTTCTACCACTCTTCTGTTGAAAGTTGAATGATAACCCACCTTTATCTTACTTTTTTATATTAATTCTTGTTTGGTTGAACTGAAGATTCAACCTGCTGCTTCCAAGAGGCTCCTGCTTTTTTCTTCTTCTGTAAAACTCTACCAAACATTACCTTAGCTCATGAAAACGCTTAAGGATAACAAAACAATAGGAAGACAATCACTGAGGTAGCAACAACAAAAGAGTTCTCTAAGAAAGTGACAGCAAATGATAAAATGATAAACAGCGGGACACGCCGAGACATCTCTCCTTACGTAATGCTGGTGCTGAATACACAGGAATGCTGCTTGGTCTCCATGGGGACTGCTGCTGTTCCTTCAGGAATCCACAGGCAGAATTACATTTGGGGGGGCGTGGGTTTTTAGACTTTTAGACAGTCTCTTGATGGATGTGTACATAAACCCTTGTAATCCCTAAACCGATCACTTTGTTGTGTGTTGCTGTGTTTAGTTTATGTGTACTCAAATGCATGACGTAGATCCCAAGACTTCAACTGCTCCTTTTTTAATCAACATTCTTCTTCTCACATCTCAGTTTTTTTTCCCCTCCTTTCTTCTCCTTTCTCGCACCCCAGGCCGCAGAAACTCCGCTGGCCGAGCTTCCAGAACTCCCACCGGCCCAGCTCGGCCTCAGCCCAGCTCCAGATTAGCTGCCAGTCTGTGCTACAGATGAATCTGCTCCAGAAGCTCTCCTTGCTGCAGCTCACTGCTCTGCTGGAGAAACACACCCCTACAAACAAACATGGCTTCAGCTGGTGAGTGGAGAATGCGATTTCGAATAGTGATTTTTCGACAAGCTTGTTTTTCATTGAAATGCTTACTCCTCCTCGTTGCCCTTCAAAATATCCATTCGGCCATCCGTCCATCCAACTACTACCCCTCCCAATCCCCTCCATCTGCAGGTTGTTGTATAGCATGGTGACGGCTGTCCACAGAGGTTGGGTTTCACATTCTTTTCCCAGGCCCATAATTGCTGGGAAGGGGTGTACATTGTCTTTTTCTCAACGGGGCAATCGTGGCAGTTCACACGCATGGTGTTACCAGAGCAGGAGGCTGGAAATTATCCCTCCACCTCTACCTTCTCAACCACTTCTACATTATTGGACTGACGTCACTTTATATGCTGCAATAGCACCTAATATCCTCCTTGTTACTTGTCTCCAGAGCCTGACTTCTGCTTTTCCTTTTCATCTTTATTCCTGCCCGTTGTTTTATCCGAGGTTAAATACTGGGGAAAAGTCTTATTTGTTAGGTCATGTGATAGGGAACTAACTTTGTTGCGCAGAAATAACAATACAGAACAGTCACCACAGGCAGAATATATAATAGAGTCAAACAAGAACTTGTTTATTAACATCTGAAGGAAGTTTTTATACTCATTCACAAGATCAAATGAAATAATATTGCAAAATCACATAATTTTCTTGTGTTTTTCCATTTGCACTGCCTCTTGTACCTGAGGCCTTCCTTTGACAGGAATAGAAAGCATTATGACCTCAGCTCGTCTGATGACAGGCTGAAAGACAGAGGCCACTTGTTGGCAACTGGAGGCCCACACATATTCAGAATTCCGAGCCGGGATCATAATATGCCTCCTTTTCCGTTTATCCCAAACTGCGGTTTGAAGAAGCGCTCAGAGTTTTGTGAACGCCTGCTCCTACAAAGACGAGCTTGTCCTGAGTCACGCATAGCATCTCTCCGCTAAACGCACTCACACCCATGCAGATAGACATACAGACATAAATCTGTGGGTGCATTCTTGCATGTTTCAACTCTGGAGTATGTGGTTACAGACTTGGTGCTCACTTGCACCCAGTGGCGTGCACACACATACATGCACACAGCGTAACAAAAAGTGAGACAGGCACTTTGTGCGGATGTATAAAGCAGTGGGATCCTCCCCTTGTGACACCCCGGTGTACATCCCACCTCCCCTCCTCACCCTGTTTGTCCCACCCCTCTCATAAACCTGGAGACAGGCTTCTGCAGCCGCTTGGTTTCCTCCTTGCAAACATCATAAAACACATAAACACACACATTTTGGTCAGCAGGCACATTGTAATAGTTTGATTTTTACAGTCAGTCTGATTTAATGGAAAACCAATTGTAAAATGTCAATCGTATCCATCGTGAGTCAAAATTTTAAATATCATTTGGTATCCTGAAGACATGATATTGTTGACATTTTTAAAGCAATCTTTTCACAACTGAACAGATATTGATGAGTTCTCTTTTCTTGTGTGTGTTGCAGGGCTGTGCCAAAGTTTATGAAGCGGATCAAGGTGCGTGACTACAAAGACAGGAATGTGTTCGGTGTGCCACTACAAGTCATCGTCCAGCGGACAGGCCAGCCCCTCCCCCAGGGAATCCAGCAGGCCATGCGCTATTTACGCAACCAGTGCCTCGACCAGGTAACATAAAGTACACAAATAAACACACATATATAGACAGATGTGTACATAAGCCTGTGCATATACGGTAATTGCAGTGTACACAGAACCTCAAATTTCCTGCCAGTCTGTCATTTAGCTTTGAGCACCATTTTCAGTTTCCACCGCGAAGAGAAAAAGCTTCTTCTTTAAGGTGCTTTAGTTATATAATATCAGAATTTTAGGACATCTGCAGTCAGTCATATATTCATCCCTGAATTTTTTTCAGTCATGGAGTTACGTAAGATGGAGCTGTGAATCGGAAAAAGCCTGATACCCACACATGTCAGTGTGTGTGTCTACAGTTTCGGTCTTCTCCCTTTTCTCTCTTCTCTCTGTCAGACATTCGCTGAAGCGGAAAGGCCTGGAGAGAGTCATAGTGCACAGCTGTTAAGTCACGGTGTCTGTCTGTTAATCCGGAGACATTATGAAAGATTTATCTCAGTGTGTGTGTGCGCATTGTCACAACCTAGCTCATGGCTGGGTGGAAAAGGGGCAAACACACAAAAGTTGTAACTATAGATAAAGTTATCTAACTTAGCTAAAAGAAAATTAAGATAAAGATAAAAATAAAAATACAGCAAAACCAAACAGTGTGGAAGGAAGTGAGGATCTGAGTTCCAAGACGGTTTTTAAAAAGCCCTGGCACACAGGGCTAAGGTGTTACCAGTATTGCTGATGACCACCT
Source organism: Pagrus major (assembly GCF_040436345.1). Lineage (NCBI taxonomy): Eukaryota > Metazoa > Chordata > Actinopteri > Spariformes > Sparidae > Pagrus > Pagrus major. Next base: position 17,106,216 of record NC_133215.1, read on the forward strand.
GCAAAGAAAGCTGCCACACAAACCAACTAATTGGCAGACAGGGCGTAGAGGGTCGTCGCCACATACAGTAAGGAAAGACAGAGGGATTCTGGGCAAAATAGCTATTAATGGAGGGCAAAACAGAAAACACTGATGGTGTTCTTTTCAAAGCAGGACAAGGCGCCTCTGTTTGGAGGTGGTGAAAGCTCATGGAAAATATTCAGGCCGGGCAAGCCAACTGTCTTTTTCTCTTTTCCTCCCCAACATTGCCATTTCATAAATCCATAAATGGCCACTGACGAGGTCCTACACAACATTCAGTACAAGAATGCCCATTGGGTGTCACGCAGCTTCTTGTAAATACAGTCAACAAGATCTGCTGTGATGTAACCATATTGACTGTAAGCTCTGGATTTGGAGATAAGTAAGGGATATTATTTTCAATAATAACAACCTGCAGCTTTAAAAGATGTTTTTTTCTGTGTGCTTTAATCACATTAGATACGCCGTAATGATAGGATCAAACTCATGGTAATACTGAAACTAATAAGGGAATTACAGTTCAGAGCGGACTGCTCATGATGTAACCTTCTCTCTCTTTGTCCTTCACTCTTGTTTTCCAGGTGGGTCTTTTCAGGAAATCGGGAGTTAAATCTCGTATCCAGGCTCTTCGTCAGATGAACGAGGCGAGCGGCGCTGACGGGGGAGGAGTCAACTACGAGGGCCAATCGGCGTATGACGTCGCAGACATGCTGAAGCAGTACTTCAGAGATTTGCCAGAACCCCTGCTCACCAGCAAACTGTCTGAGACCTTCCTCCAGATTTATCAGTGTAAGAATGCACACACATGAAGTATAAACAAAATCTTGCAGAGGCATCCAGGTGCAGTCACAGAGGATTGGATGAAATTGTATTGTAGAGCTGTGGATGCTTGCCTGTCATGGAGCAAGAAATTGTGAAACTGTAAAAAAAGAAAACAAACAAGATGAGTGCAGGAAATACCTGTGGAATGAGGTGATACATGTGATGCAGTATGGGTTCATCCTTCTGTGACTCAACATGGAGCTCAAGTTCTGTTCTGTGTGATTGTAATAGCTGCATTAGGAACTGTTTATATAAGGTAAAACAAAACCAGTCCTGTGCATGAAGTATGAAGCATATAGTGTATACAGACACTTTGCTCAACGCAGATCCCATCATAGCTCATTTCTGGCAGGTTCAAGTTAACTCTCGTACACAAAAATGGTGACATAACATTGCATGACAATGGAAATTAGTCTTTTTGTGAATGTCATATTAAATAAAAGCTACAACATCCTCCTCTTCATCTCCAGACATGCCTAAAGAGCTCCGTCTGCAGGCGGTGCGCGCCGCCGTGCTGCTGCTGCCCGACGAGAACCGTGAGGCGCTGCGGACGCTGCTGTGTCTGCTGAGCGACGTGACGGCATGCGTGGGCGAGAACCAGATGACGCCCACCAACCTGGCAGTTTGTCTGGCGCCGTCCCTTTTCCACCTCAACACCCTGCGCCGCAAGGAAAGCTCCTCGCCAAGGTGTGTGTCCACTGTAATCATTGGCTTTATTTTGATTGCCGTCAATAACACAGTTATTGTATTAGCAGCTTACATAACAGGTAATGTGCTGTACATTCTCAAAACAGGAAAGGGTCGCTCTAAAGAAACAAAAGAGCAGGATATTGTAGATGGAGGAGGACAAAAAGGAAGAGAGCTAAGTTTGAGGGAGGAGGAAGCGAGAGAGACAGAGGAAATAAATATCTTTACCTAATTAAGAAACATACTTTGTGCTATATTTGGCAGAAGAGGGTTCATCAGGTGTAACACAGCAAAACACTTCTTTCTTTTGTTTCCTTTGCCCTCTATAATGTGGATGATGGATGCTGTTACTAATCTTATTGTGTCCACCTGTCTTTTTCGATCAAAGGGTGATGAACAGGAAGCAGACGCTGGGAAAGCCGGACCAGAGAGATCTGAATGAGAACCTGGCTGCCACTCATGGCCTGGCACACATGATCCAGGAGTGCAGGAAACTCTTCCGGGTCAGTAGTTGAATGTATACTCTGTAAACTCCTCATTTTTTGAGTTAAAGTCAGCGTGACCATGAAAAGCTGAAGAGGTCACACAAGGTTTACTAATTGACGTCTACAATCCCAGTTCCAAAAACTTGTGACACTGAGTAAAACTTAAATAAAAACTGAATGCTAATGGTGTTCCTGAACCCATGTAGTAATATCCTTCATACAGGCATGCCCCTGTCCCAACTTATTTGAAACATGTTGCTAGCATCCAATTCAGAATAAGCATATAAATACAAAAATCTATTGAGTTAATGAGGTAAAACATTAAATATATTGTCTTTGTACTGTTTTTAACTGAGTGCATGTAAAAAAAAAAAAAAGATCAGCAAATTATCACTATCTGCTTTATTTATGTTTTGCGCAGCATCCCATCTTTTTTGGAATCAGGGTTGCATTTGGCAAACTGCACAATGAAGTTGTGTTTGCTGACAGAATGAATGTCACCTCTGACTCATCGTACCATGCCAAACACCTCTAGTCCCTTTGTTTTCCCCATAAACAAACATAGCCCCAGTTACATAACTCACTGATCCATTCATGCTGTCATTTGCTCAAGCAGTGTTATGATTACATAAAGTGAATGTGCCAACCTGTCCTGTCCTGTTGTGCAGAATTGGACTTTACTTCTAACCAAACCCAAGCATTTGTAAAAGAATTTAAAAAACAACATAGTCCCAATGAATCCACCACACGAAGAGCACTTGACTGGATAAACAGGAAATAATCAGCAAACTACACTTTTCCTAATCCAATTTCAATCCCATTCAGCCTAAACCGTCCCTCTGCCCAGTGCAGTCTCCTCTGACATGCTACAGTGAATGCTAAAAGGCTGCATACTGTGGGTCATTACCGTTCAAAGTTTAATTAGATTGTGGGAGCGCTTCCTGGCTTCCTGTCATGTTCACATCACACAACAAGCAAACTCAATTACCTCCCTAATCATTTTTCTTTTAATTAGATTTCTAATAGGAATATGAACCATGATATAACAGACTCATTTGACTCCATTTCTAAGACCCTTTGTTATCGAATGAAAATCCTTTTTTTAGACAGTAATATTGTTAGTCTTCAGTTAAACCTGAAAGAGACCAGGTACAAACAGACAGAGAGAACAAGCGGGGGAGAAAATAGGATATGATATGTTTCCTTTTTTAATTGTTTTACGTTTAATGTTTCCTGTTAATTTAATGTAATGAGGGTGGAGAAAAAAAATAAAACATGAAGTAGAGACTAAAAGCTAATCACTCTCATCATAAGACATACATAACTTAAAGAACAACCCTCATTGTCCTCCTTCTTTTCCCACAGATCCCAGAGGAGATGAACCGCTGCAGGAACTCGTATGTGGAGCAGGCGCTGCTGCCACGGCGCCTGGAGGACCTCGCTGGTGAAGAGGCCGGGCAGGGAGGTTACAGAGCCTGCCTACAGGACAGCCTGGACGCCCTCCTCAAAGAGGCAAAGGACAAGTTTAAAGGCTATGACAGCTGCTCCACACCTGAGCATGCCGAGCTGGCCTGCAGGAAGGTAAAAACAACTTGCTGTACTTGCTGCTTTCAGTGTGTTTGTTTGTGGCAGAGGGTGATACAGTAAAATTAAAGTCATAAAAGATTACTTAATGAGAGAAAAAACAGAGCATCAGTCCATCTGTCACCATTAATGAAGCACGCACTGTCTTTTCAACTATCTGTGTTTCCTGTCTCCTCCAAACTCTCTCCTGCTTCTCTAAATATCTCATGGAAAACCAGCACTTAGGGTTTCCTGTATAGAAAGACATCCGTGTGAAACTGGCCTGGCCCTTGGCTTCTCATTCCTATCCCAGTACTGGACTCTCTCCCAAAATGACATCAGCCTGACAGGGACACACACACAACCTCACCATTATCCCAGGCCTACATTTCCGGTGTCTACTGTGCAAGGGCCCAGTATGAGGTTATCTTTTCTCCAGTTTGAGAGTCACAAGGCGCAGAGAGTGCGTTCTTTATCAGCTGATGGCATAACGGAGCAGCTGACTTGGCTAAAGGGCAACAAGAGGTTCTGAAACACAGCCTGACTGTTGTGTATTAAATTATTACTTGATAACCACTTCTAATTTCTGTTAATATGACTGATAAGATTAAGTATCCCAAAGGAAGCTGAAATTTAATGTTTACCACATTACCCCCTCCCGCCCAAAATCTGTCTCCTAGGTTACTAGTCAGTATCGGTATCGACCCTGAAAAAATCTGAATGGTCGATCCCAATTTAACATCCCACACTGTGACAGATTTCACTGTCTTGTTCAGAAGTGTGAAACATAATATTTATTTAAAAGAAAATGTCTCAATAAATCCTAATTATTGCCAAGGCCTTCCTTCAGGACCCAGGCGTCACTATGAATCGTCCTTGGTTCCCATCCAGGCGGGGACATTTCATCTCCAGTTTCTCTCTCCCCTCATTTCCTGTCATCTCTCTGCTTTCAAATAAAGTCATAAAATGCACAAAATTATTTTAAAAGAGGGTTACTTCTTGTAACTGTGTTTAAAGTAATTGGACTTTTCAATCTGTTTCTCCAGGTGCATGATGGTTTTCCCCTGCGGCTGTGGAAGGTGACTCTGGAGGTGCCTGCGACTGCCGAGGAGGTTCTGACGCGACTGCTGCGGGAGCAGGGCCACTGGGACGAGGACCTGCTCGAGTGCCGGACGGTGGAGACCATGGACGAGAGGACAGAGGTCTACCAGTATGTCAGGAACACCATGGCACCGCATCCCACCAGAGACCACCTGGTGCTCAGGTAGACATGCCCATTTCCCTCCTCTTCCTCCTCATCTGTCTCAAGTCTTCATCACAGTTAACTGATTGATGATTGATACAGCTGAAAAGTTAAACGGCATATTTAGCTAACATTGGTGGCAACAAATAGAGTGCATGCACAATGTTAGTGCTTCATATGTCTTTGAACAAAATATTTCACACACCTGGCACGCCAACCTCCTAACTCATTCGTTGCCGTGCATTATTGGTCTTGTTTCTGTCTTGATAATTCTCCATGTAGACATAGAAACAGAGAAAATAAGCTTCTCTTATGTTTGCAGTGGTGTTTCTATCCATCCATTAAGAAATGTATTTCACACAAAACAAAACTGTATAGAAATGAGACGTCAGTCGAAGTTCTGCTCTGATTTTATGTCTTTTAATCCAAACTCTTCTCTCGCTCCAACAGAACATGGGTAACAGACCTGCCAAAGGGAGCGTGTGCACTGGTGTGTACATCTGTGGACCATGAAGGCGCACCTGTTGTAGGTGTTCGGGCCAATGTCCTCACCTCACGTTACTACATCGAGCCCTGCGGAGCCAACAAGTGCAGACTCACACATATTTCCCGGATCGACTGCAGGTGAGAGAATGACTGACAGGAGCAAAGACACATTTTGGGTTCATTTAATGTCTTTTAGCTGATGGCACAATGAGCTAATACCATGTCTCCTTTGCTTTCTTCAGGGGTCGTTTCCCAGAGTGGTACAATAAACTGTATGGACACTTGTGTGCTGCTGAGGTGGCACGGTTACGTGACTCATTCACAGTGCCCTTGGACAAATAAGAAAGCAGTGTGCAATTTCAGAGACAACAGGCACAGCAGCTCCTTTGAACCCCTGGACCATAATTTGGATCCCACAGATGACTCAAAATGACTCATTCCATCCATCCCAACAGAGAGGTAAACTGGGTCCAAACCTCTTCATGCTAACAAATCCTGGATCCTGGATTGAAGGACTATTTTTGACTGATGCTATCATTTCAAACTGCTCTGTTGGGGCTGTCTGTGTGCTGCCAAGAGGACTCAAGTCACACAAACATTTATCCGGGCCAAAGGACATGATGTCGCTGATACGGGACGTGAGGTTTATCCAAAGGGTGCTATTGCTTCTGAGAAGCAAAGAGGCGTGCGTGCGTGTGTGTGCATGAGAGTTCAAAGCAACAAACGGTTAATAAATACATATTCCTCGCACTGGTTTCCAGTGGCAGCATAATGTGTACATACAGTATTGTGATCACGGTAATGGTTTGTGTCCGTCTCGTGTTACCTCTGTCTTTTTCTTTTTCTGTTACAGCAAAGCACAGTAGACAATATTATGGTCAGTTGATTGATGAATCCATGGGTGAAGAAAGATGCGAATGTGCTGGTAATATGCAGACGGAGTAGAGACAATAGGCAGGATGTAGTGAGATGACAGGTGGCTGGTGGCACAGAGGGTTTTTAGTGTTTCAGTAGAGGGAGGCAGAGACAGATGAGAATCGGTGGCTGGCTCACCAATAAGAGAGGGAACGATCAAAGAAAGGGCCGCTTTTACTAAGATACAGATAGATGTGTGCTCACTTCATCAAGCAAACTAAAAATTCAACTCCACGTGACATGAGCTTGATGGGAAGTTTGGAAGATGCATGGGAAAAAATTAAGACCAACAGATCTACAGCAAAGGACCAAATTCGGAAAAAGCTGAAAGAAGTGGCTTCCGCATGTTGAGCTTTTCCTCACTATTAAAGACCTAGAGGTAGTGTCGTTAAAAGCACAGTCAGTTCACTTTTTTAAACATTGTTGTCAGCTCGACATCACTTGTATACATTTAAAAAACATTAATTTCACACAGAACAGATAAAAAAACAATGCACTGTTCTAACTTTCAACAGAAACCTCTAGCTAGCCCTGTAAAAGATGAGAAGTAAACAGAAAAAAAGGTCCTTTTATAAAGGTGGAGATTTTACAGGTTTTACTGTAAAGAAGAGGGCAGATTGAATGTTTGTGTGATTTCAAACGGAAGGAAAATATCTTTGTGTAAGCTTCTTTCTCTGTGCTGTCATGTTGGTGTATTAAAAAAAAAGAGATTTAGGTCCTCATAACAAAGTTGACCTTCATTACGTAACACTCACGCTTCAGTCTGAGGGTTTGTCATGTGGAGTCGTAGGATTAATACACTAAGCCATTGTTCATATCGTAAGTGTTTGTACCTTTAACTGTGTCTCTGCCAAATAATAACGCATGACAATGACAGTTAATTTAAAACAAATATATTTATACCTCAGATATCTGTTTGTTTTGTATCATACCATTTTATTTTATTTTAATGTAAATGTTAAAGCTTTGTGTTACAGAAATGGACAAATGTTTTATCTTTTTTATTAATATTATTTCTGTACAGGTTAATCAAAGTGCACTATTAAATGTATTAAAATAAAAAAGCATTGTGTCTTGAGAGTTATGTAACAATGAGTGTACAGGGAGGCTTCCAATCCCTCATAATCCTCAGTTATTTGTTTACACTGCAGTTTATTACACCTCCTCAGATCCAGACTAACTCAACTCCACATCATCGCTCTCTTTCCCTTCATTCCACACCACTAAATCCATAACCGGGCCAGAGAGGCGTGAGCTGTGTGCAGTGGGGTATCAACTGGCTTGGTAGATGGTGATCTCACTCGTTGTCTTGTTTCTTACATAACAGAAGACAATGGGGTCCGTTGTACCACAGCTGGCCTGGTCTAGACTGAAGGGGGGGCAGTCATGCGGCAAAGAAGAGGGGGTCCAAGGGTCAGAGCAGGGGTTAATGTACCCCTTTATGTTTTTAATCACTCGACAAAACCAGAAGTATCCGTCTGTAGGGGGAATAGCATCTTTACTTGCTGTATTTTTTGTTCACGCTTTGCCCTTATCGAAACATTGGAATCATTATGGTCTATATACAACACTCATACTGCTCGAACACTTTCCTGACAGCAGAAACAAGTGTTAACTTGATTTTAAAAGCTGACTGTCAAGACAATGCACACACTTTTTTCTGATGGACCTTGAACACTTCATGTACGCTCCACTTGAGTGCAACACAGGAACTAGCATTAAAACGAGAGACTCACCCTTGTGTGTGTGTGTGGTATGTTTTTGCACGTACATGTGTATGTATTTCTGCTGGGAACCCAAACACCTCGGGGAGATTATGCAGGACCAGATAAGGCTGACCGAGAGTCAGCACCAGGGCTGCATTCCTGCAGCGTTGTTTGAGAATCCGACGCAGAAGGTTTCCCACATTGATAAATGAATACAAACGTGTCAAAACGTGTGTTTTGAATTCTTTGTTTACTTTTTGTTTTTACAACTTGGAATCTCTTCTGTTTTCCTCCTGAACCAGAGAAAATCAGCACCGCTAGTCTTGGATTTTATAAAATAAATAGTTAAAAGTGGGTGGTCAGACTGAAGACTGACAGCAGGCTTCAACAGTAACACTTTATGATAACCCTCATTAATAAATGACACATTTATAGTTGGCTTAACTTTAGTTTATGGTTGTTTCACTGTCAACAAACAATGAAAAGTTTATTTGTATTAACTTATTATTTATTGTAAAGTTGCAGCTGAGGTTCATAAACCTTTACAATTGCATAATAAATGGTTTGTAAAGCATTTTATATTGTTCGTTTACAAAAAACCATTGACGACATAAGTTCACTATAAATGTATTTATCAATCATGGTTACTGCTTCAACTGCAAGGAGGTTAACACACAACAAACTCATTAAAATATGCAAATAAACCCATTTTACTCCATGATTTGCACATTGGTCTTCATTGCACATTTGACAAGCAGCACAGCTGACACCATCAGCGCTAACCTGCGTATTACAGATTTGACTGAAATATCTTGTTTCCGGTCATTTACCAAGTGTGTAGCCTTAGAGGTGCAATATGTAAGAACCGGCAACCTGTCAAACTCAAAACAAAAAGGGGGCAGCATATCGCCACAGTAACCTGCTAACTGCTGCTAGCTGTTGCTGCTGTTAGTTAGTTAGCTCAGTTAGCCACACAGCTAGCAGTTTGGACTGGAAGCTCAGGGATCAGGACAGTGTTGGTGTTTAGACTGCTAGCACAGGAGCTTTGGTCCCGCATGGGCTGGGGCTAGCTGGTTAGCATGCTAACCTCAGTAGATATCTCTGCAACACAATACATAGACATTGTAATGTGAAAACTGCTATTTATTCACACACGGTTGATAATTTGACAACATCACATTTATCATGTACTTTAAATACTCTGCCATGATGCTAAATGAGTGAGTATATCAAACTCAGCACCCCTTGATTTTTATGGCTACACCATTGCATCAAATAGAGACACACTTCTCCAAACTTCAGTCTTACAGATTTGATACCTTTCATTCTTTTTTTAATCATTATTGGCTGCAAAGGATGAGTTTTTAAAACGTTAATTCTTCGCATCATATCATGCAGGTAAAACAGAGCTGTGTCGTCAACAAATGTCGCAGGTGTACCAGATATCTGGCGGGGACTCTTGGTGGCATACCTCCACGTGGACTGGAATGCTCTGATGGATAACTTGTTGTATTGTGGCAACAGGAATGGTATGTCATCGTGATAACAGCATGTTTTAAGAGTCAACATGGAAAAGTTTTAGCCAAACAATGTTTCTACAGTTGACCTCATATCATTCTTGATTATCTCGGTATTCCAGAAATTCCAAACTCTCAGTTTTTAGGAGGGCAAAACCAGATCCTTCTATCCAAAAAATTAGGCTGGTGTATACTGACTCATGAAGAGAATGTGCCTGCAAAAATACACCTACACACACTCATACACACTGTCTAGTTGTTTTAATGACCTAATCACTGCTGTACCAGACGTGGAAGGGTCGAATCACAGTCCTAATATGGCAGCATGTGTGCTCACTCCATCCTCCAAATATTTTATTCAACCTGTGTGGCAAACAAGAGCTAAAAGGCATGGAGCACACCCAGCTAGTGCTGTGTTCAAATGTCTCAGACCAAACACAAGGGGTCACTGAGCTGGACTGTAAGTAAAAACTAATGTTTGTTAGACAGTTCAACACTGTCCTCTGCTGGTTATTTGGGATAGGACTAGCTCACCCACAACTGACTTCTCTCCACTCTTTAGACCATATAATGTGAGCACTCACTTAAAGGTGGAATATATGACATTCAGTGATTGGAACTGGAATACAGTGATCCGCAACTTCAAACAAATTTCGGCCAGGGGCGTAAAGTTTCTACACCCTAACCCCCTAGTTCAGGCACCCTTGCTCAGACCATGCCCATTTTACAACTCAGCCTTCATTTTGTTCTCAACTACACACCTGCAAAGTTTCTTGACTGTAACAAATACACATATAAACACCTGGCAAAATACTCAAAAAGTGCTTCTATGGTAGGCCCCCGCTACAAAAGTTGTCTCCACATTTTGACATGATGACTCACACACAGAGCATTGCATTAACAACATGATCAATGATATTCACATCACCTGCCAGTGGCTTTAATGTTGTGGCTGATGTATGTTATGTTGACAGTAAATAGGACGTGTGGGTCTCCTCTCATTTCACTATTTCAGCTTTCAGTAAAATATGATATTTTGTTGTTTGTTTTTGTCTGTAAAAACACACACTTTTTGCCTTTATTTTCCCCAGTTGTGTCCACTCGTTTATTAAATATTCATGTCGTACTTTTCTTTAGGATGCATTTTGCACTTCTCTGCCAGTCTTTAATGGAGTAGTGAACCACTTTGGCCACTAGAGGGCAGTGCCTCCACACAGACTACAGGCTGCACCAGGTTGAAAATGAAAAAAAATGTCATCAGTGGTAGAAACACTGATTGTTTTGTCTTTGTGACTAAACAATACAAGATAACAAAGGTATTTTTTAGTGTTAATGCCATCTATTAAGTCATAATACTAGAAGGGATTAGTGCTCCTTGTTGTGAAGGCTATTTATTTTGCCCATTTTCATTTTTCATTTGACATGTTATTCAACTGTAGCTCAGTGCTGTCACAAGCAGCGCTGTGGCCACGGGTCAGCTGTAGTCCAGACGACCACACGAGTTGACAGGTGATGATGGGAGGCGACAGACAGCAGCATGACGTGACAGCAGATCTGCACTAAGCTTCTCTTGTGTCTGAGCTATACTGGGTTATGAAAGGGTGATTGGATATAAGGGTCAATCAGTAGCTTTTGACCTTCACATTATGTATATTTTCACAGATCAGTTAAGATTTTTTTTGGATGTGGAAGTGGAAAAAAAGACTCGAACTATAAACTTTATCAAAGTGGAAAGTTTTAAGTCTATTCTTAAATGTAGACAGGGTGTCTGCCTGGAGAGGAGCTGGATGGCTGGATGCATAGTGCAGCATTCTGCTGTGTTTTCATGTTTTGTTGTTTAAATCTTCAGTGTGTGTACTATTTGTATGTTTTTATGGTGGCTGTGTGTACCTTTATCTTGTTCTGTAAAGCAACAGTGTTCTGAAAATTGCTTTACGGACAAACTTTATCATTATTTTGAGTTGGATATATTACAGAATGTAGGCTGATATCAGATCATATGCAATGTTCTAATATTTAGAATGCAAATTTATGTGAAAAAATGTTGACAATCATCACAAATCACAAATGTAAAGTCTTGCACTGATTTTTTTATTTTCTTTTTTGTGCAATGTAATGTGTGCAAGGCTTTTTTATTTTATTTTACTATCGTACTGAGCAATTAGAAGGCTAATTCATGCGCAAAAATTGTTCATAATCATCACAAATTACAAATATAAACACAAAAATAAATGTGCCCTAGCTCTATTCATGCTTGCACTGTTTGTTTTTCTTTCTTTTTGGTGCAATGTAATGTAAGCAGGGCTCTTTAATTTTGTTTAAAGCTCCTGTGTGTAGGATTTAGCAACATCTAACGATGTAGTTGCAGATTGTAACCAACTGAATATTCCTCGCCTTACCCTCCCAATACTGTCACGACACTAAAAATGCCACTAAAAATGAAAGAAAAAAAAATGTGAACGACCCTCTCTATGACCAGTGTTTGGTTAGTTCTTTCTGGGCTATTGTAGAAACCTGGTGGTGCAACATGGCGGACCCCGCTCCCTCTGTAGATATAAAAGGCTCATTCAAAGTTAACAAAAACACAACGGTTCAGTTTCAGGTGATTATATATTATATATTATATAAAAAGAAAACATAATTATTAATATTTTTTGCATTTCGGCCCGAAAGTCCTTCTAAATCCAACACACTGGACCCTTAACTTTAGAATTGAGCAAGTAGAAGGATAATTCATGTGCAAAAATTGGTGATAATCATCACAAATTACAAATATAAACACAAAAATAAATGTGCCCTAGCTCTATTAATGCTTGCACTGATTGTTTTTATTTCTTTTTGGTGCAATGTAATGTTCGCAAGGCTCTTTCATTTTTATTTATAGGTCCTGTGTGCAGTACTTCGGGGACAGCTGTGTCTAACCCATTTTACTGTCACTTTCTATCACATGCTTGACAGTAACCTTCATATTTGTCTTTCAGTGCATGTCCTGTGTGTGTGCACATTTTGCACAAAAAAGAAAGGGGGGAATCAGTGCAAGCATGAATAGAGGGCACATTTATTTTTGTGTTTATATTTGTAATTTGTGAATTTGTGATGATTACTAAAAAATTTTGCACATAAATTAGCCTTCTACTTGCGCAATTATATAGTTAAATAAAATAAAAGAGCCTTGCGTCAATTACATTGCACCAAAAAGAAAGAAAAAAATCAGTGCAAGCATGAGTAGAGGGCACATTTATTTTTGCACTTATATTTGTAATTAATGATTGTTATGTTTAGTGGCCACAGTATTGGGAGGAAGGGGTGAGGAATATTCAGTTGGTCACAATCTGCAACCACATCACTAGATGTCCCCAAGTCCTGCACACAGGACATATATAATAAAAATAAAAGAGCTTTGCGTACATTACATTGCACCAGAAAGAAAGAAAAACAATCAGTGCAAGCATGAATAGAGCTAGGGCACATTTATTATTTTTTTTATATATGTAATTTGTGATTTTCATTTTTAGTGGCCGTCACATCCAGTGATGTGGTTGCAGATTGTGACCAACTGAATATTCCTCACCTCTTCCTCCCAATGCTGTGGCCACTAAAAATCACAATCACAAGGCTCTTTTATGTATTTAACTATATTATTGAGCACGTAGAAGGCTAATTTATGTGCAAAATTGTTTTATAATCATCACAAATTACAAATATAAACACAAAAATAAAAGTGCCCTCAATTCACGCTTGCACTGATCCCCTCCCCCTTCTTTTTTGTGCAAAATGTGCACACACACAGGAGATGCACAGAAAGACAAATATGAAGGTTACTGTCAAGCATGTGATAGAAAGCGACAGTAAAATGGGTTAGACACAGCTAGGGAGAATACAATAAATTACATAAAATTGACACTAGAAGGCGTTACAAAATCTTCTTACACAACCAGTTATAAAAGGGTTTTCCGGGCAAGTTTTCTTGACAGCCTTGAAAAAGCTCAAACTCTCCGGTGAATATATCAACAGCGACTTATATCACATGTGTTAGCTGTAGTTTTGTACCACAGAGTCAGAGAGCTCTGGGCTCAGACAGGAGCGCTGTGACCTGGCCTTCTCCTCCAGATAACTTCTCTGCGTCTCTTCCGTAGTTATGAAACTTTCGAGCGCTGGGTTTTGTAACCGAGTCGTTCTGGCCAATCACAGCGCGACTTCTCTGCTCACGTGACGCTATTTTTTACGTAACACACGGGTGGCTGTGAGAAAGTCGCTCCGCTATACCGTGCTGGACCGCTAAAAGGCAGCTATCGAAATGTATAGACACGCCAACAGAAGAAAACCTTCTCCGCCATAACATTTTATTTTTTCTCACCATGTCGCTCCAGCAGCAAGTGGAGGACGCGGCGGAGGAGAGGAGCGGCTTCTTCATCGGCGTTGACTCTGACAACGCCTCCGAAGACGAGGACCACCATCAACTCATACTACAGAAAGCTAACGCGTTAGCGTCGGAAAACTGCCTCAAAGAAGCCATTGACTGGTTTTCAGCGGCTATGCGGTACGGCCCTGTGCGACCAGAGCATTTAAGCACTTTCGTGGACTGTATCCTCCGCAACTTCAAGACGAAAACGACAGGGCCACACGCGCTGTCGGACACGGAGGACAACACCGGGGATGATGTGTTCGACTGTCCCAGCTGCCGTAGCTTCATAGGTGAACCTGTGACCCTAGCCTGTGGACACTCGTGTTGTAAAAGGTGTTTACAACGACGGCTGCTGTCCAAATGTAAGCTGTGCAAGGAAGCCGTGACGGGCGAGGAGAAAGTGAATGTAATTCTGTGCGGACTCTTAGAGAAGTGGTTCCCCGAGGAGCTGAAAACGGCCAAAACACTAAATGAGGTGGACGAGCTGTGCAGAAGAAGACGCTTTAAAGAAGCGGTGTCGCTAGCCACCTGCGTTATCCAACGTGGTAAGTGTTGTTGAAATAACCTTACATCCATGCTCAAAGAGGGAGGGAGGTGTGACCTGGAAGTGCGCACGCTCAGTGGGGATGATGGGAATATTATGTGTTATTGAAACGCCACTGAATTAATCCCGTGTTTTAATGATATGAACGTGAAAGTGTGATAGTGTTTGTTTGTTGTCAGTGGATCCTGAGGGGATAAGTAGAGTGAGCTCTACTGACCAACATTTTGAACAAGCATCACTCCCATGTGTCACGCTGCTGAAGATCACCTCCCATTGGCTGTCGTGTGACCTGATGTGTCCTGCTTACGAAAGTCCACAAGCTGCGCATGCGCGCTCGGTGAAAGTTGCATAAGGCAGGTCATGACACCCTGGGACAGGTTTTGTAACTTGTACAAAATTAAAAAAAAAAAAAAAACGTGGGGGAGGGCATTTGTATTTTGTAATCGTGATGGCTGTTACGAGCCACGGTTTCATAAATATGTTAAAACGGGAATGAATGCGCATGTAAGTGGGTCAGTTTAGGAGGCTGGTGGTCCAGATAGACACTCAGCAAGGCAGTGAGTTGGCTTTTGTGATAGACTATTAACGTTATGCAATGTGAGGTACTGGGCTGCTTCTGTGGCAGATGATTCAACGTTATAGTCAACAAGCCACTGACTGAGGAGGTTTTGTGGCTGCGTGTGCAAATCCTTGCATAAGTGAAGTGAAGAGATACGCTACTTTCACCAGTGGCAACAAAGGTCTGATGTGCTCTTGAGCAAAGCACTAAACGTCCAGGTGCTGGGAACATCCTGCACGTTCACTGAGCACATATGAGCATATCAGTACCTAAATACAAACATAAACCATATGATGCATTGTGTGCCTAGTGCAGCCTTCAGACCAGATAGTCTTGTTTTAATCATGCAGGAGAGAACAACTGTCACTTTTTTTTTCCAGTTTTTTCATGCTTTTGTAATTAGAGATGCACAACATATATATTGGAACAATGCATTATCAGACTAATATTAGGAAAATGTATATTACTGTCTGTTTGTATCAGTGAAATTCCAGCTGATAAATTAAGCCAGTAATATGAAAATAAACTGCTATCATTTACAAGCACAGCACTTACAAACTATGATACAGTCGGTGGCTGTTAGCAACCATAAACACAGAGACGAGACGTTCTATACTGTTTTAGATGAAGTAAACACGATTTCAATACTAAGTCCATACATCACAAGGGGACAGAGTAAATTTTACTAGAGCTATAGAATAGTAAATCATCCATCTTTGTTCACTACGCTAAGCCTTTCTTACCTTCAGGTGTGAATAAACTACAGGTAATTAACCTTTTTTTAAATATCAGTTATCTGTGTCAGCTGAAAAAAAATCAATTTAGTGCAACTGTGAATGTGGTACTTAAACAAACTTAATTTATTGTTGTCATAAGCTGGTTATTGGGAGTCCCTATATGCAGCGGTTAAGATTAATTTGTCTCCCTCACCCGGACAAATGTTCTGCTGCTCTGACAGTAAGGCCGGAAAATCATTCTGGAATTTTTACCTGGTTTACGGGAGCTTATGGAAACAGCCATGGTATTTGGGTCAAATGATATAACACACATATGTAACCTTGCTGTATCCCTGTTGACCCCTGTTACTCAAACACTGCCTGCGAGATATCCAGTGACAGACTTAAGCTAGACAACTGTGCCGTCAGAGGCTGAGCGATCCTGACGCTAATGGAACGCCTAACCACAGTTAACCACACGAAGAGCTAGACTGAAATATCTTGTCTCCTCATGTTATGTTTTATGAATTGTCCTTTTTTTCGCTTACTACATACTCATTGGCTCAAGGGCAGATTGACTGACGAAAGGCATTAAGAACGTAACGTGAGAACATAACCTCTCTTTCAGTGCTGAACTAATAATTTAAGTATAATTAATTTCAACGTGGATAAGGGCAATATGCAAATTTCAAGAAGCAGCAATTTTCAGTAAAAGTAAAATGTGTGACAGAACAGCATTAAAATGAAGTACTGCAGTGCGGCACTGATTTCTTGTCTACAAATCTTGTTCTCCAGATGTAAGAAAACATGTTCACAAATGTCACATTGTCATGATTTTGATTTTTTTTTTCAGTGAAAATTAAGATTGTGATGCAAAATGATCATTTTCACTAATCTTGAATCACATTGCAATCATAATATTTGTCAAAATAATCAAAATATGACTTTTTCTATTCATATCGTGCAGCCCATACCTCTTTCCAAAATGAGGTTGCACAATCTGCTGTGTTACTATATTGTGAAACTCAGTTGCCCTCACAAAATCAGTGAATCGAAGCCAACCGGTAACTAATTGGTTACAGGGCATGCAACATAATTGCAATGTCTACACTGCGGTTCAAGCTGGAGGGCCATGCATGTTTGTCATAATCGTCTCTCTCCCCTTGTTTCCTGTCTGCCTCGTTATTGTAGTCTGTCCATTAAAGGTGTAAATGCCAAACTAACCTAAAAAGGAAATTAAAGCCTAAATGAGGATTAAATGGTGTTTCACCCTCTAACGTTGATTAGTCATTGGGTCAAGGATGCAGACGGATGTCACTGCTGCACAGACCACCTGCTCTTGACAGCACTGGCTCTCAGCGCTTCAGACAACCGTAGAGACAGAATGTTCAGATGTTTAGACAAACTACCCGTGGTCCTGTTCACATTAGTATCTGCCATAAATCAGATAAATGAACTCATGTGTCTCAGTGAGAGGTTATAAATTACATGTATTGATGGCATGCCATGTGCTGAAAAACTGTAATTCAGTGAAGAAAGTGAAACTTATTGAACTTGTGATGGAATGCAGGTAAACTTAATCCACTAAGAATCCATTAGTCGGTAACGTCTACAGGATAGGCTGCATCATAGATTGAGACTTGCTCACAACAAATCGACATAGTTGAGTAACGAGATGAATGCCTGACACGATCCACATTGGCATGAATAAAATTGCCAGGTCTAATCCTTCTTATTATTATCATCCAAAATAATTCAGCCATTTCTGAATATGTTCAGAGATGTCTTCTTAATATTCTTTGCTATTGTTTTTAAGTACATGCCAGTGTTTGTAGCTCTTGTGTTGCCTTTAAAGCAAAATACAATAAAATCCACTGATCTCTTGCTGCTAAGTCAGGGTTATGAAACTTGTTTTTCTTTGGCATACATAATTTGTGCATGTCATGCGTTTATGTAATGTATTAACAGAGTTAATGTGCTTTTGAGGTAAACACTAGCTGCCTATGCCTGTGGGAATGGGTATAAGTTTGCCCATTGAATTGTAGACAATTAGATGTAGTCAGTATGGTGTTACTTGCTATTTTTCATGACATTACAATAACCCTTAATTCCATTATATCTGTTTAAACTAAGAAATGCCCTTTTTAGGGAATAATACATTTTCTCCCCCTCTCCATTTCCCCATGTTTCCTGCAGATCCAGAGATGACAACGGTGGCAAGGCTGTCTCGAGCGGAGGCGTACATGGCTCTCAAACAGTACCGTCTGGCTTTGGAGGACACAGAATTTTGTCCCGGTTCCAGATGTTCTGCTGAAGTAGGTCACTCATTTATACTGCAGTAATTTGTCATCCCGTGTTACAGAAATTTTCAGCGTGTGTTCACTATTAGTATCGCTTTCTGATGGAAGGATAAGGATGGTTGGATGGTGGTACTGCCAGTACATTCACTCATCTGCCATAACCTTTGGCATGTGTTCAGACTAATATATTGGTCAGCCAGCCGTTACTTAGAAACGGTTTATTTTAAGACTGCTGCTAAAACCACAGACGGGAAACACCTTGTTTGTTGTTGTCATTGGATTACAGTCACAAGTTAATTGTAGGCCAGTTCACAGGCAGCAGATACATAATCATGTTTATTCATTAATTTGCTTTGATGTAGAATAAAATTGTTATTAAAGTTATTTTGGATGCATGTCGTGGCAGATGGATTTACTGAGTCACCATCAAAGAATACTTTCTTTGTGGAGATCCTGTGGGTTTGTTTGTTTACAGGCATATTTTTAACGACCTTCTTCTCTTTTTATTGTATGAAAGGCCTTGTCTTGGGTTAAATAAGGTACCAAAGAGTATCATGACTAAAGAATGTTTTCTAGACCACAACTGAAAAATGCAGTGATTAAGGTCAGAGCCATTAATGACTGTTACATCAGTAACAGGAGACCGAATGTCTGGTCTGAAGCCTGGGATATTATTAATTTTCTGGTGCAAAGAATATCATGTGCAAGCACTTGAGTAATTGGCAATACATTGATTCATAGAAGGAAAAAATAATGTATTTAGGAAAAGCTGCATCTCTTGCTTGTGTTGAAGTTGTTTATGTGTTCAAAATCCAGTGTTTTCTTAAGATGCATGCATACACACTTAAACACAGGGTCCTTAACATTTCCTTCATACTGTCCTTCCTTTCAGGCTGTGTTTAGGAAAGCTATGGTGCTACATGAGATGGGCCAAGTGGACGAGTCTCTCCAAGTCTTCCTGCAATGCCTGGCCCTGGATGAAGACTTCCCCTGTGCTAAAAGACAAGTGGAAAAGGTGAAAGAATTTAAGAGAAGGGAGTTACGACTAGTATGCTTGCGTGGGATGGGGAAAAAGAGTAAATATTAGCTTCTGTTATCATCTGCTTCATCCGGCTGCTGGGTTAAGGTCACCCAGCCATTATGAACGTATGCTGGAGGAGCTAGCCAACTTGCACTGTTGCTTCATCTCTTTGACTGGATAGTCGTAAACGTTAGGGTCTTTATTGCACAAAGCCATTTGTTCTGTTTTTATAGCTGGCATCTGCTTTTATACTACAGTGACTTAATGGAATCTTCCTCGTTTCCTGGCACGGATCTAAATATTCCACTTAAGCTTTGGTCTAAGTAAACATTTAACTGGAGACAAGGAAGAGGTGCAGTTCTATAACCAGGTATTGCATTGTCTTTAATAGGATTTACATTGTGCATTGTCCTCTGGCACAATCCAGACACATGTTCTACAAACAAACAGTGGTCATATTATTATGCCAATCCATGTTTATGCAAGTCAGTCTATGTAAATTGGGGGAAAAAATTTAGTATTTGCAGATTGTGTGACAGAAATTGGAAGTAAATTTGTCTGAGAAACACACAAACATTTGTCACACACAGCGCTGCATCCATATATTGTGGTTACATATAAGAAATTAAACTGGAACAAAATGAAGTTCATACTTTCTCAGCCATGAAGATAGTCCCTTCTCTCTGTTAGGATCTTGCCATGCAACTGCTGTTGGAAAGTTGAAATTGGATCAGATCTTGTGACTCTATAATAACATTAGTACCACTTTGTAGATGGAACACAGTTTTGTTGTTACATAAGTGACACACAGTTAAGTAATGCAGTTCTCCATATGTTCTCTGAATAACATCTGAGTTTTTTGTCATCCTGGGCTGCTCAAGTTTTGTGTACTCCTCTGAATCATCATTGTATAAGGAAGCATACATAATCACATTAGTCATCTCCAGTCTTCACTTGATATGAAGTGTGTAAAATTGATTGGACCTGTTGTTAAGAGCTGCTCGTTATATTGATAGTGTCTGAATTCGCTGTCTTTCTTATCCTGAAAGAGACACGAGTCAGGCAAGACATCAATCTACAACACTGTGGGAGCCAGACAGCATTCGTCAATAGATTGTCAAATCGAGTTTGTTGAAGCTGTAATCACCCTTAGAATCTCAAAGCCCTTCCCCACTATCCATGAAAAGAAAACAGCAGATTAATGCAATTGAGCATATGCACAAATTAAAAACAAAAATGACTGAAATCCCAACTTTGGTCCAGGGACTCAGCAACACCTTCATCACTCTTACACATGATTTCTTCTAGCAGGACTCTGGGAAATAATGCAAATATAGAGGAAAAGTAAAGATATCTGAAGAGACAGTCTGTCTGATGATGCACTAGAGCGCAAGCTATGAATATGTTTAAAATGACCTGAAGTTCAGAGACACAAGCTTGAACTTGAAAAGATGCTGGTCCCTGCTCCTGTGTCATATACATGAAGTTTAAAACGAGGTTGCGCCTGTGTGTTTAATGTGTTGTTTAAACCCAGTTTTAGCTCACTTCTTTCTCCCTAAATATTAAGTTAATATGATAAGTAGGGACACCAGCATCCAAGTTTGCATCATTTGACAATGCTCATAATCATCTAAATTTTATGTCAGTTGTCTTTGGTGACCTTAACTAACTAAGTGCTTTTCACAGATCCTGTGTGATCTGCTCTCCCCAGCTGATGAGAACGTCAAGGTCGGCCTGAGGGAAACGGCACAGAACACATCGCCTCACTTACGCAGTAAAACCCTGGTGGCCGATGCCCAAGCTCAACCACAGAGCCCGGTCCAAAGACAACACCAGGCCCGCGCCTCCTCGGCACACCACTATCTGGACAATCAGGAGGTATTAGCACACTAAGTGATGATGCTATGTAATTTGTGAATGGATTGATTTAATGCTCTCGTGGCCACGTGTTCATAATCATCATCTTCTTACTCTTTTCTTCTGTCATTATTCAGAGACGATGGGAAAGCCTGGAGCGACCTTGTCTGAGCCGAGCACACTCGCTACGAATGCAGGGCTCCAGCTGTGGTGAAGAGGGGCTGAAGAGAGTTTGTTCTGCTCCTCAGTTGGGAGACCAGGATAAGGGGAGTCTGCTGAAGAGGAAGCTGTCGGTGTCAGACACAGAGCCATGTGTTGTGTACAGTGGAAGTAGCAAGCATAAAAAACAAGGTCAGCTGCTGATCCCACCATTGCTTTGCCCTCTGTTCTTCCCAATGTATCATATTTAAATTATCAAAATAAAAATGTTCTTCTTCTGTTTATATACCAGTAACGTGTATAAGAACTCAAACCAACAGTAGTAATGGTACACTGAACTACAGACTCTTTGTGCCGGGAAATGTACTTCTGTGTTCTGCTGTGTATACCCTACACTAATATTAAACTAGATTATCGTTAGTAAGCATATCCTATGTCTCAACAATGTATATAGTGACCCATATAACAACTGCTTTATGTCAGAGATGTTACGAGAATAATTTGTGAAATGATTTCTTTTTCTGGTTGATTTAAGGTGTGGCACAAAGCTCCAAACATCAGGCTGCCAAAGCTAAAACCTGTAGAAGTGTTCCCGGGGACCTGCTGGACCCCAATGACCTGGAGTGCTCTCTCTGCATGAGGTAACAGACTCAGACTTACCTGAAGGTTTACCTGCCAGCTCACATTGTTCTCTTGTAAATCAGTGAACTTTGAGAATAAATGTTGCATCTGTGTGATCATTTCAGGTTGTTCTATGAGCCTGTGACTACACCGTGTGGCCACACCTTCTGTAAAAGCTGTCTGGAACGCTGCTTGGACCATACGCCCCAGTGTCCCCTCTGTAAAGAGAGCCTGAAAGAGGTGAGAACCAGTCTTGGCATGTATTGAATCTGGATGTTCTTTCTGGGCTAGCATTGTGCTAATAAAATGTGTGTTCCTTGCTTTCTGTTTTAATCATGAACTCATATCCTGCTCTTTCCAGTATCTTGCACGAAGTAAATACATGGTGACGACTGTCTTGGACACTCTAATCAAACAGTATTTAAGTCAGGAGTACGCAGAGAGGACTAAAACTCATGTGGAGGAGACCAGAGAGCTTTCTGAGTGAGTATTTCTGTCTCTGGCCTGGTTGACTCCGATGTTGATCATCAGGAGTTTCTGTGTGCAGAAGGTTCAGAGAGGCTTACAGGGACTAAAATGTTTCTCTCCTTCTGTGCAGCCTGACGAAGAATGTGCCTATCTTTGTGTGTACCATGGCTTACCCCACCGTGCCTTGCCCCCTGCATGTCTTCGAGCCACGTTACCGCCTCATGATTCGCCGCTGCATGGACACGGGAACGCGGCAGTTTGGGATGTGCATTAATGATCCCCAGAAAGGGTAAGCATTCAGGCACAAACACATGGAAATTTGCTCGAATTAGACTTTTCTGCTCATCTAGAAAAGAGGTTCCTAGTCATGAGTTCTAAAATCAAGCAGGAAATGAACTGCTCATAATTATTTCGTGGATCTTCTGATCTCAGGGGGATCACTAGAGAACTGCCAAAACTTAACGGCCTAAAAAATATTGTGTCTTTCTCTGCAGGTTTGTAGATTATGGCTGCATGCTAATCATCAGGAGTGTCCATTTCCTCCCCGATGGACGATCAGTCGTGGATACCATCGGAGGAAAACGCTTCCGGGTCCTGTCTCGAGGAATGAAGGATGGTTACAGTACAGCTGACATTGAACACTTGGAGGATACCAGGGTAAGAACCACAATGACTAACATTTGAATGATATTCTCTACAGTATGCTGTGCTTTTATAGTCATACTCCACCTAAGATCTGTAATTAGATAAGAAACAACCTTTCTAGTCGACAGAAGTTGACTGTGGGGTGTCACTAAAAGAGGAGTCGTCACCTTTTGCCAATTCCTTTTTAGAGGAATGAATCTATGTCGTTTAAGCAATCCAAAATACACTGAAAGCTTAATAAATTGTTTTCTTTAAGGTGGAGGACAGTGATGAGTTCGAGAGACTACAAGAGCTGCATGATGCAGTGTATGAACAGGCCCGCGACTGGTTCCAGAACCTCAAGGTCCGCTTCCACAACCAGATCCTGCAGCATTTTGGAGAAATGCCGGAACGAGAAGATGACATCCAGGTAGACATGTACATCTTTCGCTATTGTAAACATTTTTAAAGAAAATTCCACATCAAATATCAGACAGAGCTGTATGCTGCACTAGCAGGAGTGTAGATGCCTGAGTCAGAGCCAAAGGACTAGAGTAAATATTTGCTTTGAGATTGCATTTTTTAACAATAGAAGTACATTTTTGTTTCCCTTCTGTGGTTCCCTTGTATTTGTGGTCTTATTACACACAAAAATATACATTTGGCTGATATATTGGAGGGTCAAAATGAGTGATTGGCATTGGCCTTATTTGTAGATCAATCTGTGAAAATTCTCGGCAGCATATCGCAGCTGAGCAGACGGTGGAGCAGAGACTGTTGAGAACAACAAGTCATTTGTTTATCTGCCAGCCTCCAGTACAATGTGGTCGTCGCAACGTTTTAAATAACCAGATATGCAGATAAACAAAGATACCAGTCATTTTTTCACAACCCTGATTCCAAAACAGTTGGGATGCTGTGTAAAATGTAAACAAAAAAACAGACTGTGATCATTTGCAAACAAACATAATAACCTTTTATTATTATTATTGTTGTTGTTATTAAAATAATAATAATTATTATTCTGTATCAGATGAGCTCTACAAAAGCAGTCATTTTCGACCAAATAATGCAGGGTTTGAAAGCTGTTATTACTTTGTCTGGCACTGCAACCTGTGAGTCTAAAACTGGATCATCTCATGACACACTTGCCTTTTGGGGAAACCCGCATTACCATGGATTCACCTGCCTCTGAGGTCTTAATACCGGAACTCAGTTATTGTGTGCGCTCAGCTCACAGCTCCAGCTCGCAGCCCGCAGCGCTGAAAAGGATTACAGCCCCGCTCTTAGGACAACCACGGGGCGGAGTCTATTGACAATATAGGCTAAGAGCTTTATGGGTGCTTCACATCTAATCCCACCGGCCCTGTTGCGTCATGAAGAGAATCCCAAACTCTACCACGTGCTCACACACTGAAACAACAAACTATTGGCCGTGATCTTTGGTGGCAGGGTTTTGTAACTTCTGACACAGTAATTCTTTGATTAATATAATCTAAAATGTAGACTGTAGTACAGACGTATTAAACAGGCTCTGTGTTTCAAAGAAACAGCGATTTTTTTTTTTTCTTCTGACACAGACATGCATTCCTCTGACAGATTACCGTGATAGGTAATTCATGAACAATAAAATATAAACACACTTATTTAAAGGTTTTAATTCTGAAGCAGCTGCAGTGCTGCAACAACTGCAGAAATGTTAGTTAAATCTATATTTATTACAGTTTTTTGTTCACAGATTAGTTGGGTGAAAGGAATTCATAACAGCTCTTAAAAAAGAGGGCAGATAGAACAGAGTGCAGAGTCTGATACCGAGACTTTGTTGTGTTATACTATAAATAGACACGATTCAGATTTTATTTCAAATGTTGGCACAGTTTGTTGTTGTGGAAATATTTAAAATGTTTCTATAATTAAAATTACAAAATGTCTGACTCAAAAGTTAAGAATTCTTGTGAGGTGACGATGCACAAAATTTTGTCACATTATCCTGTTCAGAAACCTGCAGGACTCCAAGCTGACCCTCAGATGAACTTAATTTGACTCCTATAATATTATTATTGACAAGGTTTTTAGTTGTGAAATCAAAGGTTTTACACTCTTCCTCCTCTCTTCCAGGCAACTCCTAATGGTCCAGCTTGCTGCTGGTGGCTCCTGGCCGTCCTCCCCATCGACCCACGCTACCAGCTGTCTGTCCTCTCCATGACCACCCTCAAAGAACGCCTGGTGAAGATCCAGCAAATCCTCACATATCTGCAGAGCATCCCCAACAACTAGAGCTTCCTCACCACCACAGACATCCTTTGGACTCAAGCAACCTTGAATCGACATCTCGCCAACTTTTGTTTAGATTGACATCAGATTCCACAAACAAGACCCGTTACAGTTCTTAGTTTTAAGCCTTCGTGAGATCAGAGCAAAGGTGAAACACCCTTGAACTGTGGATCACTGAAACCGGAGATGTGGCTAAACCACCTCAGGGACACGGACATTATTTGTTTGTGACTGTCAAAATTATTTAAAAAAATAAAAAGACAAATGTGACAGCAACTATTCTCATCTGCTCTCTGTTCATTTTCATAGGAGCATTTGTGAAAGACCTAGTGGAAATGAGAGAAGAGCAGCTACAGAGTAGTAAATCTAACGATCACTTTAGAGTGTACCTTCTTTAAGGGTAGTGCTTATGGAGCCGAGGTGAAGAAAGTATTTGAGTTTGTGTTGCATCATCTCTGGTGAGACCAGTGAAAAGGAGTTTTTGTCTCCAGGCTGTAGGATTGATGATGGCATGGGGGACGTTGGAGGTGTTTCTGTGGAACAAAATCCTAAATGCTGAAAGTCCAAAACGTGAAAGCAAGATGTAGTTTAGGGGTGGTGTATGTGTATTAAACACTGATGAAAGTATTAATCGATCTCTTCCGGGCATCACATTTTGTTTTTACTTACTTTTCCCACATGCTTACCACGCACAACTTCCATTGCTGCCTCTTAGTAGTGGCAAAGGACCCTCCTGTTAAACGAATGAGACGCTGTGTGTTTCTTCCCTTCGTTTTCCTGTTACTTCCAAGTTGTCAAGGGAGTTGGGCCATTTTAGCTCTTAGCATTACGTCAGATGAACGCGCATGGCCCTGAAATCTCATCTCGACTTTATGCTTCTCTTCCACTTACAGTTAACTTCTATCTTCCAAAAGAAAATGTCTTTGTCATGGGGATCCTGCTCCTCTAAACCAAAAGATTCAGCTTCCCATTGAATTAACTTAAAACTGAATTAATTTATAAGTTGTATTTGTACATTCTGACCATGTGTTTGTAATGAGAAATTCTAAAGGGGTCTTGCAATATTGTGACAAATCAAAACAAGACAAGAACACCATGTAAACAGCCAGTGGGTTAGCATTATTCTTCATTCAAAGCTGCTCTGTCTGCGCGGAGGAGAGAGGACGGTACCTGCAGTGCTTCGGTCGTTACTGCATTTGCCTTACACCATATTGCATCGTGATTTGAACATGATGCTTTGGCTTGGTTACCATTCCGTTACCATTGTATGAAGTATGTTTTATTGTTTTTTTTGTATTTTTTTCAGTGTATAATTTGTGTAAAGAATTCAGAAGAATTCAAGTCAAGGCTGTTAAATGTAAATCATCTGTAAAAAGGCTTTTTGGATAGATCTTGCTTTTTGCTCAGATGTTATAAGTTATCGATTTGAATAATAAATCAACTTCTTTTTTCAACTTCGGCCTAAGTGTCCACTGTTGATCTGTTTAACAGAAGATGTTGAGCAATCTGTAGCAGCAGAGTGAAGCGTTTACCTCATTTTAAAGCCCTCTCAAAAAATGTATAAAGTATTCCTGATAACATTGAATATTCATGACTTAATAAGTAGCTTGGAAGTGTGACAAAAAAAATCTCTAGGTGTTATGATTGTGGATTTATCAGTTTTGACAAACAAACCACAAACAGATTGCTAAATTCTGATTGGTGCTGGAGAAAACCACACCGTTTTCACCTGGTATCAGAAAGAGATCTGTATCTGGATACATTATCCTCCATGAGTAATTTGAAGCAGCCCCAGACTCCCTTAAAAAATCCCAGAGTTTTGTGGGTTGTTGAGTCAGGGGAAACTTTCAAACTCTGTGAACCAAATCTGTCACAAATTCTATTATATAATTCCTGAAATGAATAAATAAATGGGGCAATAAATATATAACTTAACTTAAATATGAATATATGAATGAGTCAATACAGTTAAATAAAAATGAATATGATATATATAATGTTTATATTTCAAAGAAGAACATTTTTCAACAGGACAACTTTAATTTATTTCAGGGGACTTTTATTTCATAATGACATATTTAATCTTCAGGATTTATTTCACAGGTGCATTTATTTTTTCCCAAAGAATATTTATTTAGTTATGTATATATTTCTTTAATATCAACTAATATTGCATCCATATACACCTACCTAAGATCTAAACACAATGTGAGTGACACCACATCTAGATGTGGTCAGGCAGAGCCGATCATCACATCCATTAACAATGCATTGACAACTTGCACTGAGATGCATTTTTCCTTATCCAGATAACGTGTCCGGATATAGACAGCATTTAAATACCAGGTGTAAATAATGTTAAAAAAAAAAAAAAAAATCAGAATCAGATATCAGAAATACTTTATTGATCCCCGAGGGGAAATTGTTTTGCATTACAGCTGCTCCCATTCAAAAGTCTTAGAAAATATGCGGAAAAATAAAAACTATATACAAGCAAGAATAATAAAAATAGAATAAAAATATAAGAAATGTACATTCTTCTAAAAATGATGTCAAAATTGATTTACTGATTACTTAGAAAGCCCTGATGGTCCTTTTTCCAAGTTATTGAACAGATCTTCTGGTGCCCTGTGTTCCCTCTGGCACTCTGAAATCCTCACATGCATCTTTTAGTGTTTTTCCAAGGTCTACATTAATTCACAAAGGTGATGGAGCCTCTGCAGTTAGAGCACCAAGACTTTAGAATGACCTGCATGAGGAGATCAGGGCTGCAAACACAGTCTCATCTTTTGAAAAACCCATGTGTCTAAAATGTCCTTTCAGTGAACTTATCTGCTTTGTTGCTGCATGTTTTACTCACTTATGTGCGCCCACTCCAAGGAGGAGCATAGAGAAATAAACACACAAACCTGTCTGTACACTTCTTCACCACAGGGAGGTGACAGTGGAGCACTACTGTTACATACAGTTAAGTGTTTCATAACTCACCCTTTACCCTCTGCACTTAATCAACTTTTATTATGAAAATATAAACAGATCTCCTTGACTCTTTTTACAAACTGACATTTCCACTACATAATGACACAAAAAAGAAGAAGAAGACAGTGTGAATCCATGAATCCAGTGCTGTGTGCTCCATCTTCTTTCATCAAAGGTCATCGTGCAGAAAGCATCATAAGGAACTCTGTAGAGGGAGACAGAGACGGCAGCAGATCCACTGATAAGGACTTATGACACTCTCATGAAAGGACAGCATGGGATGAAGCCACATCATTATCAGCCCACATCAAATTGTTCTGGGGACGCGCAGCACAGCTCATGGTGTGATGTAATGACAAAATGTTTCCATTATCACCAAGTTAATAAAAAGCTGAAGCGCTGATGGGTTGATGTGTCAAAGAAAAAAAAGGAGGAGGAGGATACAGGAGCAGTTTGGCTGCACATTTAAATATGACAGTTTCATTGTTGTTGTTGAAGCGAGGTAGAGGTTAGGACTGGTTTTCTGGACAGGTAACCACTCAAGTCCTCAATCTAAAAAGGTTAACAACTCCATCTACGCCTGCCAATTTCCAAGATCATTTAATCTCTTCCTGTAATTGTTGGCAGTCATGTTGATTACCACTTGTTTCAGCTCACTGTAGATTCACTTGTCAGTCAGCACAGCTATTGATGTATCCAGTCAATGAAACGTAGCTCCAGATAGCTTGTGGCAGGTTTCACTGAATCCAACCAATCAATCATGTCCCATTGACTTCCTGAAGTACTTTGCTCTAAAAGATGTCTGATTGTAGGTGAGAATTTATTGATTGACTGAGTACTAAAGCTTAATTCCAGATTAACCCACTAACATCTCTTGAGTTACTCCTCGAACCATTCTCCATAAAAAGTAAGTAAACGGAGAGGAGTGGCGGCGCAATCTTAGTCGTACGCACACTCGAGTCGGACCTGACACCTGAGCGATGTTCTCAGTGCTGCCACAGATGCTTGTTTTCTGCCCACATGGCTAAACTGGACAGATATGCTGAAACCATGCCCCCGGGGCTAATTGATGATAATGAGCAGCACCTGCTTATTGATCCCCTCTGAGACTGACGCGCCTGTTCATATGTTCCCAATAACCGAAATTGATTGGACTGCTGAGACAAGACAAACAGGATCACACCTCTAAGCCCTTGCTGTGCCTCATCCCATAATTGCATGAACATGCGTGCGCTGCACATGTGCACATCGACATGCATGTGTGTGTGTGTGTGTTTGTGTGATTGTGTCCCATAGTATTGTTTATTTGCTTCTGAGGTAACACAAGTGGGCTAATGACATACCTGAAAAGTCCTTGAGCTGTCCAAGTGTGTGCTTTTTGTGTTACATGTGACGGGTGCCCAGGCATGTGTATTGATTGGCTTAATGCAGCACTGATTAGATTGGATTGGCCCTTCCAGCCAACCCACCTTGACTTAACCATCTTTCCTTTCCCATCTCACCCTTTCCCCCCCTCATTTCAGACTCATTTTCTCCTTCTGTCTCCTTCATCCTCAACCCACTCCAACTAGATTTAGTGACCCCTCTGCTTTGTCCTCTCTGGATCGCCTTTTCCCTCCTGTACAACAGCAGTTACCAACCTTTTATGTCTGATGAGCTCGAGCAACCCCGTCACCGACCACATACGTCATGTTTCAAAAGTGTTTTTCTAAAGGGATAATAAACTTGATATTACTGTACTCTACCAGATGCCAACAGGGCTGTTATTGTTTTAACCTTTTGTGTGTGTGTGTGTGTGTGTGTGTGTGTGTGTGTGTGTGTGTGTCGTCATCGCATAGTGTTTATTACCTATGCCCAAGGAAGTTATGCTTTTGTCCGTGTCTGTTTGTTTGTTAGTACGTTTGTCAGCAGGATTAAACAAAAACTAATGAGTGGACTTCCACAAAACATGGATGGAGGAAAGGTTGTGGACGAGAAAAGACCGCATTAATGTTTCTCACTTTCTTTAACATTGCAAGAAAGGGCGTTTTTCTATATTTTCATTAATTTTCCCAGGAAATAATGCACAGATCTTGATGGAAAAATTGGATAAAATATTTAGCTGGCTGGCATCTATGAGTGAGTAAAATTTGATGCTGATCCTAATTCAAATCTGGATCTAGTGGATTCAAATATGTTTTATTTGATATTAAAGGTCGACAGATTATGTCAGCACAACAGCCTCCAAACCAAACTGAGTCTGCGTAGTCGCCAAACCCGACCCAAACTCGACAGGCATTCTGTTTTTTTTAAGCCCGAACTTGACTTGAGTCAAACACAGTTTATGTAAGCTGAAGCACTGAGTTTGTGTTACCCTGTCACGCAGTCGTTACCATGGTTACAGCTTGCCTGTTAACCCATGTACAGTGTAGATGACAAAGCAAAAGCATTGTTCTATCCACATAGGTAGGCTGTAGAATATAAAGATATATAAACATACATTTCATATCTATAGTTACGCACGTACTCATACAGGCTGTAACTATTGCTGACGTGACTCAACCCGGACATCATTTCTAAACTTTTGTCCAAGCCTGGCCCGGCTTGTCTCAACTACAGCAGCATCACACCAATTTGTAATCCTATTTATCTCTTCTCTTCCTCCTTAGCACGAATATTTTAATTTGTTTAGTGAAATTGCATTTCATTTCTTTTAGTTCAATTGGAAATTGGCAGTCTAGATCTGTCTACACACCCCTCTGGCAACTGCAGAACCCCCTGGGGTACCTCTGGATGGGAATCACTGCTGAAGCCTTCACCACCCACCGTTCTGTCTCAGTATTTTGTTTTTAATTAATTGTTTTAATGCCCTCTTACACCTTGCCTGGAGTCCACTCCTCTCCCACATGTTTCTCCCCTCAAGTCCCCAGTCGCTCACCATCAAAGTCGATGTTGCCGTCTTTGTTGAGGTCAATGTCAGCGAGGATCTCCTCCAGCTCTCCTTTCTTCAGCTTCTCCCCCAGGAGGGTCTTCATGCCCTCCTTCAGCTCATCCAACGTGATCTTTCCATCACCATCGCAGTCAAACTTCAATGTGCACGGTAAGTGGGGATTAAGGAGGTGATGACATGAACATGTAGTGAATGAAGAGAGACAAAGAAACAGATCATAGGTGACGAGGATGCGAGGTGGTAGAGAGAAGGAATGAACAACGTCACATGTTCTGAGCTAATGGGGAGGTTGGAGAGATCGAATACGGTATGTTATAATGAGTATATGAGGAGAAAAAAAGAGAAATAGAGGGAAAAAGTTAACAAGAGACATATATGACCAGACAGAGAGGTTCAGAGATCATGCCTCGCAAAACCTTATAAGTCACATTTACAGCATGTAATTACAACATGGCTGCATGAGGTCCCTTGTAATCTGAAAACAGCTCGAGTCTGCAGATGGGGCTGTGCTGACTCATGAGGTGTTAGTGCTGAAGTGAGAAAGACTTTTGAAGTGACTATGAGTTGAAAATGTATTCTCATTTGTACAGAGAGCACACTATCCTCCGATGTTGCAGAAGTTTCTGTTCAAAAGCAGTAGCGTTGCGAGCCAATTCATTATTCTCCACAAATGGATTCAAACAACAGTGAATTTCTGGCCTTCCACAGCATGACTCACGACCTTGACGATGACACATGAGTGATGAAAAAACTCCAGATACAATGGCAGAAATGGAGGATGCAGTTAACAGAGCAGATGGCCATGAAATAGCAACATCGCAGATGCTTATTTGTTCTTTTAGCCGTCAAAAAACTACACTATTTGAAAGCAAAATGCCTCTGACACATTGTTTGACACCTCGTTTAACCAGTGGCACCTATGCCAGCCCTGTGGCCTGCAACAGCCAATGAGTGATATCATCAGGAGACCCGCTCCTTGTTCCATCACCTCTCTCCTGAGCCACTTACACGCCAGCCTCTGGATGATTGATGCATCATGTAGATGATTTCAAAGCCATGAATATATAATTGTAATTGGTTTTAAAGTCAAAATGAATAAATAATTCAGTGTGTTCAAACTCTAGACTGGGATAGACAAGATAATTTTACAGACATTTCCAGGAATGTTTTCATACAATTTGCTTCAGGCTACAGCTCAGATTTTGTCACATTTTGAGGTGTACAACTATATGCTGTTTAATAGTTTCATGTAAAAATATTTTACTGGTAAATACAGAATTTAAATATTTATTTGCCATCACATTATTGTCATAAATAAAGATATGTCATAGCATAAAGATAAATTGATAGCATAATGTACACTCCAATATGTTGTCAGTTATAATCATTAAGAGCACATTATCAATGTTGTCTGTTCTGCAGTAGCCATTAAAAACCTATCATGCTGTAATGTATTAAATGGATGGACCCAGGTGTCTGCAACGGTGCTTATGAATAACAAGATCACCTCATTTGTTTTGCTTGGTCAGAGACTATGTCACACCGGGGCCTGGCTTTAGGGGACAATCAATTCGGCACTTGGGTGCCTGCCTCTGTATTGACATCGATGAGAGCAACTTAATAGATATTTCCTCCAGACCAATGAGGCGCAACAAAAATTTCAAACAAAATCGGCAGTGTAATGAGCATGACTTAACAGGTGAGACAAATGGCAGAGTGGCAGGGACGGCGCTTCATAAAAACATCATCAATATAAATATTTTACTCTCCCCTTAAACATTTTTCTTCTGCATTCAGCACCAGCTTCCCTTCTTCCCTCTGACTTGTTTACAAGTATGAGTCATGCACTCTTGGCCCTCTCTAAGGAGAGGTCCTGTTGCACACTTCAAAGTACTGTCATAGTATCAGGCCCCTTTCACTTACTTGAAGTCGGACTTCAGAGTGTCTAGCTGGGGACCTTTTACCTGTTTGAAGGCACAGCGGAGCTCCTTCAGTCCGACCATGTGAGCCGTCTCAGCCAGCATCCTCGGCCCCATTAGCTCACAGAAATCATCAAAGTCTACATGCCCACCCCCTGCAGAAAGACAGGACACAGACACACATGTACAAGTTGACTACCAAGTAGTAACATCTACGACTTCCTGGAGTGTGGATTCATGCATTAAACATGAAGGTGTAAGAGGATATTGGTGTATACTGTAGTCTGTAGTGTAATTATCTACCTAGTAACAGAAGTGACACTTAAACTGGCATTAACTGACGTTTTTGGCCACTTTGGGGTGGAACAAAGCCAAAAGCACAATATTGTCATTTTGTTAAAATAGTAAATTTGCCAGCAGACATTTGCAAATCCAGCTGCCTCGCGAGGTAAACGTTTCAGTCATTTATTCAGGAATTCTCCAGGTGGGTAAATGTACAAAGGTATAAACGTATAAATACAAAATTAATAGACTGTATTCACATGGCGGGCAGTCTCCTCCGACATCATGCTCCGGGTGGGAAGCTTGAGCGTTGTAAGGCTGTGTTCCAGCTCGCAAGTCATATAAATGTAGGTAATCTGACTCATTGTTATCATTCACCACTTCGCCACTGACAAGACAAAATGTATGCTAAAAACCCAGAGGGACATGGACTATATTTCAGGATGAAACAGCATTTGATAACCCGTTAGCTAACGTTAGATAACAGCTAATATTAGCATTCAATGTAATGTCAAATGTAGTTGAGAAAAAGTTACAATATTTCCATCTAAAATAGCACTTTATGGAAATATTCAAAGTTCAAATACTATTACAAGCACTGTAACTCAATTCTTAATTAAGCATTTAATTAAAGGTAGTAGCGCCCTATCTTACCTGACTTAAAACCAAACTGGACTGTGAAAAGTTTACGAATGTCGTCACTGCATGGAGACTACAAAAATGCATCCAGCTACGAATGTGCTCATTATGCTTCCTTCAACCCTGTTAGAACCAGCTTTGTTTTGTTCGATCCCCATGGTAATTATCAAAACAGACTGATACAATGGGGAAGGCTCATGTTATTAGTTGAACAAAAGGCAGGCTTATTTGATAGTGTGGACCAATACGCCCGGCCTGTTTTCATTATCTGGGCTTTAGCGGATGTGAGAGAGTGCCGTGTGGTCATTCTGAGGTTCAGAAAATTGAATCAGGGCTCAGAGTTTCACGACTGCTGAGGATGAAAACCAAACTATGTCAAACTCTGCCCGCATGGAAGGCACTTTTTAATTGTGCTGAATCATGATACTGATGGCTCAAACTGTCAACAGCAGCTGAAGGGTTGTGAAATAAAAGACCATTAACTCTATGATTTTTGAGCTAGCAAACAATTTTCATACTTGCACCAAGGTACGATATCTTTTAGCTAACTGGCTCTACCCTGGTGGAGCAGCAGTCTGTTGGGGTTTCCCGACACAGCCTTGAAGAATTTCTGTGCCTTAAGTGGGTCAGTCTATGATCATGGACTAGAAAAATTCTCCCATAAGTCTTAGGAGATTATTATTATTTTTTAATTGATAGTGCAACGCTAGTTATATTCAAAAAGAGTGAATTTCATGGTATTAATGGCTCTGAAGGTATTACGCCACAGAGATTAATCCAGGAGTTTCTGAAGCTTATTCTTTCTTATGGGTCAAATTAAGGCATCACTGAACAGATGAATTATTCATTTTACACAGTATGAAACATAGCAGAGGATATAAAATGTAATAACCACCACCAAATCCATGTTCTGAATACTTATCTTACAGGTAGGGATATGAAATGTTTTGTAACGATTTGAAGCATCACGTTTCGTTATCTGCTTGTTCCAGCTTAACATTAAAGTCCTAGTGTGTAGAGCTCATAAGTCATATCAGACACATCATTTTCATGGCTGCATGATAGCATCAAGTGATAAAGTCTCAATGAAATATGAGCCATTTTATAAACATCTCCCTGCAGTTCAGCCTGATGTGTTTGGTACTGCTTTTAGGCTCTGTAGACTTAAACAATAGTTGTTTGTGCTTTGTTTTCGCAGTGGTGCACATCAGATGGGGACATTTATGAGATGTTTATCCAAGGTTAATGCAGCAGACACTCTCCAAATCCAGGTTTTCAAGACCATCTAATAATCAGGAGATTATTTACACGTGGGAGTCCAGGTGAGGCTGATTAACTAGCTGGTAGCACAGAAACCAGCTGCACTGTGATCCCTGAGGATCGCAGCGGAGAGACACTGCCTCACTGTATCTGTCATGTAGCTGTTCTGTGGCTAAGCATTTACAGTGTGGACCTGAAGTCTAACGTTTTTCTCATTATTAGTGTTATTATCCTGGGGGCTCAAAGCCTTATAACACGTGAGTGTAAATTGGTCCTATTTCTCAAAGCAGGCACATAACACACTGAAGTCTCTAAGGCAATTAAGATCACTGTTATGAAAAATGTTGTTTGTTACGCACACCTGGTTAAAGGGTTTGTTCTGCCAAATGTAAGAATTAAAAATAAATAAAAAGAATTACTTGTCTACAATGGTGTTTTGCCAGGTTTGGTTATATTTGCCTCCATTTTGATTTATCTGTGGGTGCGTTCCTAAAGTCAAATTCGGAGCGGTATTGGGATATACTGCATGTTTATTCAGAGTACAACTCTCTAAGAGCAGTCAGTGTTTCATTAACAGTTGAAATGGCAGTCAAGGGTTAGGGATAGACAAGAAAACAGATGAAAAGGGGTTATTTAGCTGTCATTTGGCTGTGGCTCAGGGGTAGAGCCAGTGTCTTGTTATTAGAAGGTTGCTGGTTTGATTCCCCTGGTCTGCATGTCGAGGTGTCCTTGGGCACCAAAAAATTGCTCCTGATGTGCTGGTCAGCACCTTGCATGGCAAGTAAAAAGTAACTTAAAGTTCAGCTATAGTGACATTTAGTCATCCCTTTTTGCAGGCTAAAATAATAATGTCTTTTTGAATGTGTAATAGTTGTTTTTTTGTTTTTTGTTTTTTTTCTGAAAGGAAATTAGTCTTTGGGGGAAATGTCTGAAATACTCTGTTTTGTTTGAGTGAGCTGGAGGGGCGGTGGTGTTGGATTAACAACAGCTGTCACACTGAGCTCCCGTTTTTAATATCAGCAGGGGAACAAGAGACAAACTAAACAAAGTTCCCTTGTAGCTTTTAAGTCATGGGCAGAGAGTGTTTTAAAGCAGTGGAGTAGAAGAGTAAGAACCACACCAGCAGCTAAATGGACCCAAGTGACATTTGCAGGTAGGTGTACACCTGCTGTTTAATGTGCTACAGCTGAGGCACTAATTATCTACCTAGCGTGCCAACTGACGTAAGCAGTGCACTTTATGATCGTGTAAGTTCAATAAGGAGCCTAACAGGAAGCTAATGTGATTGTGTAGTCTGTGACTCATTCGTGAAGCATTGTGCTGTACGGCTCAGTGTGTCGCTTCAAAAGCAAGCTATCCATCTACGTAGAAGGGTACTGGAAGGGACTTAATGCAATTCTAGGGGGCGCCATCATGACACAAACAATACAAAATATTCTCTGATATGTCTGCTGTCTTTAGGCTGAGTGTTTCATCCCCTCCTCTTGGTTGGTTTTGAGTCTGTTTCACCTCTTGCAGTCTCTTTCACCTGTTATTACACCCAACTGTGATTTCATGCTGTCAATGTTGTAAAAAAGTACCCAAAAGTCATACTTAAGTAAAAGTTAAGATATCATGTTGAAATATTACTTTGGTACAAGTAAAAGTTACCTATAGGAATAGTACTTGAGTGAAAGTCAAATAAGTGTCAAAAGTACATGTACAAGTATAAAAAGTCACTTTCTGGCAATAAATATATCTAAGTATCAGAAGTACAAGAATGAGGAAATCACAGATATATAATCATGTATTCGTACGGTATATATTGTATCAGCCTGGCCAAACATCGGATCTGATATTCAGCATTTTTCTGGTCATCAGAATCGGGGTTTTTCATAACTGATCGCCGATTAAATAAAGGAATGTAAAAATGTGCTATAGGCTCTGATGCAGTATGCAATCTGCAAAGTACAGAGTAAAAATACAACATATCAGTATAAAGTAACATAAAATGGAAATACTCAAGGAAAGTCCAAGTGCCTCAAAATTCTACTTAAGTACAGCAAGTGAGTAAAAATACTTAGTTATATCCCATCACTGCATGGTGTGCTGACAGTTAGGACAGGGATAAATGCTACACTGTAATGTAGTGTAACAGAACA
This sequence comes from Pagrus major, assembly GCF_040436345.1. NCBI lineage: Eukaryota > Metazoa > Chordata > Actinopteri > Spariformes > Sparidae > Pagrus > Pagrus major. Next base: position 17,143,358 of record NC_133215.1, read on the forward strand.
ACAGTCCTCAGTGAACAAACTTAGTAATCTCAGTTAACATCAGCCACCATCAGCCATCGGTTCTCAGCCTGGGGGTTGTGAGTTAATTTCCAAGGATCACCTGATGTGAAGAAAGATATCTTAGACTGGGGAATAGATTTTACATCACATTACCTGTACCAGTGATAGGATTTTTCCTTAAAATACATCTTATTGAGTGCTTGTGAGATTCTGAGGTGATGTTCAGACTAAAACTCAAATACGATCTGTTCGCACTTTTATCTGCAAGTGATTGGATCGAACCTACTGTATCTGCATGGGCTGCTGCGGTAACAACATAGGCATCAGTCACTACGTATGCTGGTGAAGATCCATCATCTCGCTCCCCTAACAATCGCATAGTCAGGTCGCGGAGCAAACAGTTTATTTCAGCGTGACTCTCCACGGACTCTGTGTCATAGCAGCATGGACTCTGCTCAGCCGCTCTGATGCACACCTGTGACTCTGGATTTGATGTTGTTGTTTTGTGTCGCGGTGTGAGTGCCACAAAGGACACTTTGAAATCACTGCCAGACGCTACTGGTCAGACCAAGTAAGGCTGTACCTGTCCTGTAGCCTGAGCAAAGGTACAATTTATAGCATATGAATCAAACTTTTAATTGGAAGGAAAATAAGTGTTTTCTTTCATAAGAAACAGCACACCGCTCAGCTGGTATACACATACACATCTAAAAAATAGTTCTGCATGCTCCACGTGTCTGCATGAGCCCTCCATTGAAGGTTTATGTAAAGTCTTGGCAGACACTCATAGGTTTGTTCAGATTCGCAGGCCTTGCTCTGACACTAGGTAGGTGTTAAATGAACTGGTTCTCCAGGATTATGGCAAAAATCAATACAATGATGATTCACCTTAAGCTTTAAACTCTAACCACACAGATCTATACTTGATCATTCAGAGAAGACAGCAACTGGACAAACACACCCTCATTAAGAGCAGAGAGGAAAGTTAGATCTCAACTAAACACACGCTTCTTCATGCAGACACACTCATACACCCCTGCACCTGCTGTGTGAGGGTCATTAATCAGTCTGCTAAAATGTCTCCAATGTCCCCTACTTCGAAGACAAACATCAGGAAAGAACGTACGCATACGAGTACACGTGTTTGTGCAACACACACACAGGCACATTACTCACACACACCCGCCTCAGAGAGACCCATCAATCACGCGCGCACAGTTTAACCACTGAGGAAGAAATGAAAACCACACAATCAGACAGGTAAATACACACATTTCATCTTGATTTGCTGGATGATCTCGATGAGCTCCATCTCTGTAGGCATGTAGCCCATGGTCCGCATGCAGTCTGCGATGTCTTTGTAATGGATGAAGCCATCCGCGTCGTAGTCAAATTCCTTAAAGGCCTCCTGCAGCTCTGACAGACAGACAAACAAATTACAGCGAAAAACCGTCAAGTAGGGTAACATATTTTGTCCCAAGAGTCAAATACACATACAGGCTGTGTGCACAGATACTGATAGTTACACTCCGAGCAAACTTTTTCTGTAAGTTGGTGACTCAAGTGAGTTATGCTGTTTCAATTGATTTTTCTTTTTAGCTCTGAGTCATTGAAAAACAGTCCAAGGCAGACTGAGAAACCCTCAATCTCATACATGAATCACGAAGAGGAGCGAGCTTAACAGGAGAAAACATCGATGCGATTGATGAAGCTGTGCAATCGACTAGCTATTTATCATGTGTTTGGATCATAATTGCACCAATGACATCTTACCATCTAGCTCTTCTGGCATCAGCTCTCTTTCCTGTGCAGCAGAGAGAGAGAGAGACAGAGAGAGAGAGAAAAAATTTTTTTTTTTTGGAAATAATTACAAGACAGCATCGGAGGACAGGATGTAAAATCAGGGTGGCTTTAAAACAGCAAAATTCTCCGGAGAAATACCCCAGTGATAATCTGTTTTTGACTACCAAATTAGAATAACATGCATATCATGTCAACACTGCCGCATGCTGACAGTGAACCCTAATGGGATTTCACCCAGCGACATGTCTTTCTAATTTGCAAAATGACACACAATGCTGCACACTCGCTGCACGCATGCACACACACACACACGCGCTCTACATCTGCATCATCCCGAGAGAGATGCAGCATAAGCTCAAGTCTGCTTGCATACAAACAAACACCTACGCACGAGTGTGTGACGGTGGGTCGCACAAACGTTGCTCTGACGCAAAGACACAACAGACACATGTGAGCTAAGGCGCGCACGTATAAACCTGCCTGCACAAACACAAGATATATGATTTGCATACAGCCTTGTGTGTGGAACATTCAGTATTCTCTGCCTCGTTTTGACATTTGCCCAGGGCTCGCTCTCTCTTACTCTCCCTCCTTTTCTCTCCCTTTTTTCAAGTGTTTTCAGAGAAGTTGAGGCGAAAGCTTGGAGCTAGGAGCAAAGTCTCCACATCGATAGTCATTAGAAATAATGGATGGCAGTGAAATGTATGTGTGCTAAGGGCTTAAAATAGCAATATGTTAATATATTCCACTGGTTGCAGACAGACAATTTTGATCAAAACACATTATAATTTGGCCATCAGTTGCAGTACTGCACATATGCATATCCTCGGGCGAGATATCTTTGAAACTCACTTGAAATTCTAGTTTAAAGGAGATGAGCTTTGCACGGATCCATCGTACAGTTTATTGGCTGTAAATGTGCTGATATTTTAGCAAAACAAATCACATGCATCAACCCATGAAACACTGCTCAAACTAGCATATTTGAAAACGTGTACTAACTGGACTTTACATGTGTACAAAAGATCTTCAAAAGATCATGAAATGAAGATGCCATTTTAAAAAATCATGCTTGCGCCAACATCATCTCGACTCAGTGTGCAACTCAACACAGGAACTCAATCACATCCACAGGGGGAAGCGGGAAACATGCAGTCTCAGTCATCTTCTTATAGAGCAACTGAGGCTGACATATGGAGATATCGCTCAGCACAAAGAAGACACACGCCTGGAGGATATCTATAAGTTCAGAGAAACAAGACTGACACTCGAGCTTATAACAGCTCTCTTTATTGTGAGCACAAACGTGCACAGATTTGCTGTAGGCTTTTTTTCCCTCACTTTCACGCAGAAAGAAAAAATATCAAGGCTGAACAGAATTCAAACTGAGATAAAGTGGAGGTGGAAGTAACAAATAATATCTATCCATGTACAGAACTGATATCTTTGTTATGTCAGACTTTTATCCCACTGTATTTCACTGTGATTAAGCCCTCTGGAGGGTTTTACTTGCAAAACCTGGAATAAAGCTCTGTTAAGATTGTCATGTTTTCAGTGTGTGATTCTGTAATTTCCTGTTTTATTTTGAAGTTTTGCCCTCATGTGTCGTGTGTTGCTTTTCATTTCCCCCCTTTGTGTAATTTCCTGCCCTCTTTCTGTGTTCACCTGTGTCTTGTTTGTCATGCAGCCCTTGTGTGTGTGTGTATAGTCTGTGTGCTCCCTGATGTGGAGTTCGTCCTGCGTGACTCACCTGAGACGTTCACCTGAGCTTGTTCCTGTGTCTCCTTGTGGTGTGTTCCTGGTTTTTTGTTCCTCATGTTTTTACTGGTTTGAACTTGGCTTTTGGTTGTACTTTGTTTAGCTTTTGTTTTTGGTCTTGGTTTTTTTGGATTCTATATTTTTTGGATTTTTTCAGCTTCTCATTAAAAGCTAATTTTTTTGTTCTTGATCCTGCCTGCCTCCTGGGTGTTTTTGCATTCGGGTCCTCACAAGTTTTGCCAAAACCTGACAAAGATAGTTTGAATGTATCAGCGTGACATCTTAAAGTACTAAGTGTTTTCTTTTTTGATCCTTCAGTCTTTTTAATGCTAATTCCCAACTTGCGTCAATGCTTTCACATTTTCATGTCGGACCTTTTTGCTTTTAATCGAGCGTCTTCATTTCCATGACTTTATTTCTATTTAATCAAATGTTCAACCTTCATTTGTTCTCAAATTTGTTCTCTCTTACTGCTGAAAAATTGAGAGATAAAAAGGCAAATCAGAGCAGCAGTGGAACCGAAATGCAAAGAGAAGTGCAACATTTTCCCCCTAATACACGTTGGCACTCAGGGTGGCTAATACATAAATCATACAAGGTCATCCTGCTCAAGTTTGCAATAGCTTCAGGAAAAGGAGAGGCTTCCATGGTTTATTTGGAAGCCTCTGTGCATGGCAGCCGTTCAAATGATTATTCACTGTGTAATATTGCCAACAGACTCCAAACACAAATGCAATGCCAGGACGCAATTGCATCAAGAGTTATCTCACTGTATGTGAACCCTGCCTCAAACACTGAAACACTTTATTTATATAAACCTCTTAAGTTTTAATATGGTTATTGATGCCACAGAATAAACAAACAAAAAAAAAAACTCTTGTTGCCCAACGCTGCTGTTTACCCTGCACAGGATCCCTTCAGTCTACAAGGGCATATTTAGATAGCAAGGTCAACACATTAATTGGATTTTTTTTTCTCCATCCAGAAAGGATTAGACAGCATGCCATGCAGACTCTCAATTCATCCGTCACAACGAGCCCATTAACAGTTAATTCCATTCTGTCTGGCTGCACATGGCCCATTGAGCAGCCTACCGCTCCGCAATCATGGACACGCATGTGAGGTATGTGGACACTTCACACAAACACATAAGGTCCTCACTCAGATAGAAAAGACACAGCACTATGCACATATACTGCTTATAGACAAGTACCGTCCATTTCTCTTCCGCTGTGGCTCTGACATGTAAATGCATCAATTGTTTTTCCTTTAGCCAGCCCCTTCTTCAGTTGGATCTAATGAGGGCTGACAGTGAACCTTGCTAAGGGGGTTATTAATACTTGTGTTGAGGCAGGGATTAGGACTGCTGCTGGATGGATGGTCTCCCTGCCTCAGCGTCACAGCAGCAACCAAAACAGCGTGTCCTCCATCCTGTAGGCACGACACATACCGCTCTACCTGGCTACTAGTAAATTCAAACCAGGGACCGTCACAGTGAAACAAGACAGATCAGTCATGGCAGGTGAGGTAGTAACTCAGGGAGGGATGTGGAAGTGGAGTCCACAGAAGCCCAAGGTCACTGTGAAATGGTTTTCAATTCCCATAAATTGCTTCATAGCAATGAAACGGTCCCATTAGTTATTAAGGAATCTTGTTATGAAACATCATTAAAATGTTCTTGGGCACACAACTCCCCTCGGCGTAGATTTCTCTGTTATCTTTTACGGTAAAATCCCTTTCTTGTGATGACGGCATTTATGGAAAAGCCTTTGGCTCTGCTTTGTAATAAGGTCTCACCAGGAGGGTCCTATACAGCTCCTCGATTAAAGGGATCTTTTATGAGTTCTGTCTTGTAAAATAATAGCATCATCCCTACAACTGCTACTACTAATAACAATAATACTAGTAATGTCTCCCATAGTACAATAAGAACTAAAAAAAAGGAATAAAACACATATTACGAAGCACAATAAAAATAAAAGAGGAAAAAAGGCGACAGCACAAAAGACCCGGGACCTGACTATTGAGCCTGTTATCGCTATTATACAGCAAAATAAAATCATTTTTTCGTGGAGTGGGGTGCAAATAAAAAGAGGAATAATCCCATAAATACTTCATATTCCACACACTGTTGTCATATCTACCAACTGGACTACAGATCTACATTGTAGCCAGGGGAACATTTACTCGTCTTGGAGTAATTAGATTTTTTTTTCCCAGGGCTTTGATGAGCTAAATGAACAAGACTGTGAAATCATATTTATAAACAACTCATTTGCAGCAGTAAATACATTTTGAAGGAAATGTAATGCCGCATGGATTACTTGGTTTCTATTTTCTATCAACATAATGAGGGAATGTTAATTAATGTATCCATAAAATGTTTACTGAGGACATCTTTCTTTTGTCTTCAGCTAAAACGTCCATCTTGCTATACAATATCTGCTTGCTACAGCATGATTAAAATATTTTATGGTTACGTTTACACTTAATACAGATATTAAAATGTCATTGAAATTGAACTGAAAACAATTTTTCTCTAATATCAGCTATCAAAGTCGTTTTGTAGCCTAATCCTAAACCCTACACCAGACCTAATCAACTGACGGCCCGTGGGCCAGTGTGGCCCTTTAACAACCTCACTCTGCTTTGATCATATTGTTAGTAGGCTAATTAGCACATTCATAAATTATATCAGTTGCTATAAGCACAAAAATCCTCTTAATTCATTAAAAGTTTTAACCCAGGCTAGTTTAGCCGAGGGTATTTACTAGAATCAAACTAACAACCTACTTCTAAGATTAAAAAGGTGCTATGTTTTAACAGTTAATTCAATTGAGAGCCTTTCAGGTCATACGGAGTGAATGTAAAAGTCCAGACTCGAGTCAAAATCCTCCACTTTGTTGACCCTTCACTCTGGAGTTCTAGCCTTTCAATTTTAGTAGAACTTAGATAAACTACTTACAATTAATGTCCATTTTCAACCAATCATTTTAATGGATATTTGCCACTTAGGGTTCTGTCCTTGAAAGAGCAGACTTTTTTAAGTCAGTCTCATTAGAATCTGGATCCGATCCACGTCCAATTCCTTCATACAAAGACACAAACCATGTTGCCAAAGTCTACTTCTGTCTCCTCAACACTTAAAAATACCACGTTCTTTAGTTGTTGTGAAAGACAACACTCATAATCTTGAACCTACAGAGCGCACAAACAAATCACTATATCATATACAGTTGACTGTATAAGGGTCTCCATATAAATCAACTTCTGTTTTTAGCAGAAATGGTGAAGGTGCCATTGAGCTGGATCATTTGTTGGCTCATTTCCAGTTGTCAGTAGTCCAAATACTCAGTGATGCCCTACAGCAAACTGGGATCAGGGTATCAGGCGAGAACAGAGCCAAAGTTTAACTTGAACACAACCATGGTGTTAATGGATGCCAGCCCAGTGTCCAGGCAGTATATCAGCAGTGAAAATATTCTTTGTTGTTTTTTTTTCTCTCTAGCTTTTGAGGATGATGTAACAGCCGACAGTCCTGATCAGATGTTTTTTTCATTTGAATGAATAGAGGTGGGTAATGATATTGACTCTCCATAGTCATTTCGCCTCGATTCTGTATCAGCAGTTAACGGTTAGCAAACAGGGTGTTGGTTTTCAGACAGTCATCGCTCACTGCAAACAGCTACAACCAGTGTTTATATTTTCGATCGATAGTTACCACTTAAAAACAGCTGAACAAACGGATCCATTTTCCCACTCCATTCTGTGTAACTTTAAAGTCAATGTCGTTTCTTTCTGCTGTGACGCAATCTATAAAACTCCAGTCTATTGACTTTTTTTTGCCACTCTCTCCAAACTATCTCTCTAACAGCCTCATGGCCTGTGGAGAGCCAAATGTACAAAATTAAGTAGATAAATAATCATATCTATGAATACAGACAAAACCAATGATATAGCCATAACATTGTGAAATAACGCAAGTTAAGTTACCTCATTTTTATAAATGTAACTTATTCCTGTTTCTTTTCACAATAACATCGTATTGGCGGTCATTTGTCCTGAGTGAACTGACAGCCACTCACAGAACTGGACCTGTTTGCCATGATTGTAACTGACTCTCCCCTTTTTCAAGCATCATTTTGTGTGTGAGTCATAATTACTACTGCTGCTAGTGGGCCTTGTCTAAGCTCCCAGAAGCCAATTTAACATATAATAGTGGCCAAACCATGTAATTACAACGTCACATGACGCACTCACCCCCAAAAAGACTTTTTGTGTGTGTGTCACAACCCCTGCAAAATGACTCCTTTCATTATCATGATTTTATCAATTTTGTTTGAGTTTCCAAGTTGACATTTAGACAGTTGAGAAGAGCCACATGATTAAAAAATTTCATCCCCATTCAAGTTAGCGGATGGCTAAAGTGGACGTTTGCTGGCTTGGTTGTTGCGCACATGCTCTATAGGCTCCAAAATGCTAAACCACTGTGGAAGAGTTGGGTAGTTTATACTCAAAAGGCAAACTTATTGGCTTCATATGCCACCGTGCGTATGCCCCCCGACGCAGCATCCATTTCCCAGTAGATCTCCAAGGCTTTGTCCAGCCCGTTCTCACTCCCCACATGTCAAACACAGTAGCTTGGTCAGTGGGCAAATGCTTCAAACTACTGTATGTTGCTAGGAACCCATTTAGTGTCATTTCTGACGGTGCCCCTTTGAACAAAAAGTCCAGAACAGCGGGTGGTAGGGGTGGTCAGGAATAGGACTTCCACTCACGCAAGAGGGGTAAGTAGAGTGTCACGGTTTGAAGCTTAAGGCTTAAAGGATTTGTCACTTGAACCTGAGTCATTTCATGGCACTTGCCGAACAGGAACAGGTAGATGAGTCAGATGATGTTGAGGCAGGATGTTGATGATGATGTTGAGAGCACTGGGATTTGATGTGTATTGGTCTTGCAAGCAGTTTCTGCATCATCAGTTTAATTAACACAACTGAATAATTAGCTAGCACACCTGCTACTTATTAGATCCTGTTCCCTGAAACCTGCTCCTGATGAAGGTTTCTTAATATAAACAGGAAACTTGAAACTGTATTGGTGTAACCTAGGCTCTAGCAGTATGAATGTTAATGTGCTGTTCAACTGACCTGTCCAAAGAGCTTATTGAGGTAGGAGATGTAGGCAGCGGCCACCGCTGAGCTGTTGCTGAGGCTCCTTTTACTGTTGCGACGACTCTCCTCACCAGAGCCCTTCTCCTGGGACGAAGGCGACTTTGAGCTGTAAAGTGAGCATTTGCGTGCCAAGTGTTGAGAGCTGTCATCATAAAAACCACGCCTATACTACCCCCTCCTGACTCACTTAAAGAAACAAATTGAAGTGCCTTTTGGGTGATTACAAGAGAAATTACTGAAAAAACGTCAGCAGTTCAGCTGACATCAGTGGTTATGTCAGTCACCTGAAACAAAGAGGACGTGTTTCTAAGGAGAAGTTTGAAATTCTGAAAGCTTGATTTGCAGCTGATGTACGAATCGATGGCACTAATTGGGTGCACGAATCTACACAACCCACTCCCCTTGTCGTAATCAATGTTGATTAGAAACAGAGAATGATAATAACCAGAATTTCTTGGAGAGGCTGAGCTGAAGGGCCTTGCTTTTGAATCTCGTCGCTGGCGATCTGCCAGCTGGTGCACCCCTCCCTCCTCGTGGAGACATGCTAGGAGATAAAGAAGCCTTAATCAATTCAAAGTGCACTTGATGTCTCAAAATTAATATTAATACATTCTAAAAAAAAAAAAGAAAAAGAAATCTCATAACAACACTGATCTTTGTGGCTTGACACATGAATGGACCCTCCTGCTGAGGAAGTTAAGATGGATTCAGAATCTAATTTTTGGACATTTCACAGACTGTTTTACCCTAAAAATCCTTCCAAAGCAGTCAATGTTATCTCTTCTGTGTATATATCTTAGTAAGTACAGATCTAAAGCTCTTTTCGTTAGATTTCACTGACCTGGCAGCAGAGGATGGTCTACTTTCTGGTCCTCCCTTTGCACTTTTCAAAGACATCCTGTACAGAAGAGAGAGATAAATGTGGACAGTGATGTGAGCGTGGGGGAAAGTACAAGAAATGTCCTCAGAGAAAAGTCATATTCCAAAAGGCTAAATATGCACGGAGAAAAACAACTTGATAGTCATCATTATTAAAGCTGCATTAATTAATTTAACACCTCATGAAGTTGTTATGAAGTCACAAATGTGTGAGCAAACATTTTCATATTTACACACCAATCAGACAATGAGAATCATTAACATTCATCTGCAGTCATGTTTCTGGAAACCCGTCCAGTATTCACTCTCCTTTTAACTGCATTTTGCTCTCCATCAACTCCTGAGGAAAATGTCTGGCTTTTTCATTTGGTAAATCCTCCACAGTGTTCACCAGGTTTGAATCTGCCAGTCAGAGCATTTTCGCTTAAAACAGCTACCTGCTGCCAGTTATGTAGTGAAGACCACCTAAACTGAGACCAAGTCATGACCAAGACCAGAGTGCAGTTGTGCTCTTGACTGGTAAATTCCAGAGTCCTCTTTATCTGAGACCGAGACAGGACAGAGTAGAAACATGGCTGAGTCCTAGACGTGAATGAGACCTTTAAAAAGTGGTCTTGAGACCAAAACCGATCTCGACAACACTAGTAGGAACTGAGCTTGACGGACCAAAACAGTAAATCTGCGGGCTGTGAAAACAATTTGCTTAAAGATACTAAAGCGCTCTGTGGGAGCTGAGGGGGACGTTGAGTCAGGTGATGATCAAAATGAGTGTCCTTTTTCACAATACACATGATCATGTTTACAAAGCAAGAGACATGACTACTACATCTTGTGGAAGAGGGAGGATGAATCACTGCAATCAGATTAAGAGATTAATTTGGACAAGAGGACACACACCCAAACAGTAAAATCAAAACGATACACAAAGAGTAAGAGTGGGTGGAAAGCTCAATACAGCTGAAATTAATGGATCAAAGAAGAAGAAGAATGGTGTGAAAAATGGGAGTGTGAGATAGAGGAAGATCGAGATGAAAAGGGAGTGAATGAAAATCACGTGTAAGACTTTCAGAGGAGAGACTTATGGCTGCCTGTTTGAAAAGCAGATTAATGTTTGACTCCACGCGGTTCAGGCCATCAGCGACTGATGATGAACGGCAGTACTCGGCACCGACGCGCTATAAACATAACGCCTCACGAAGATGGCGCGAAGACAGATACCCTAGATCTGCTCCAGCGGTCGCTACTTAGGGCCGTGTAGACGACGAGGGCCGTAATGAGAAGAGACACGCAGACCAGTCGGTCCTCTAAATTACGCCCGGCCGTTTAATGTGCCTCCGCCGAGCGAGCCGCATTTCCCAACTCCCGATGGGTTGAACAAAACGTGACATGACTGAAGGAGTGATTGCCTGTCTGTCACGCTTTCACGCAATCAGTGTGCATGTGATACGTGCTGATTGCAACACGCTTAGAGCATGTTAAGCTGCATGGGTGGGGCAGGGAGGAATTTTCAAGGCAACACATGATTACAGGAATTCCTTGAAGATTATTTATAGGATCTTTATGTACTGCTCTGTGCTTTATGCCCATGGTGTAGCAATGGTTTATTTATCTATACAGCAGATCATGCATATATTCTCCTTTATACAACACTCTCTCTCTCCCCAGACATTCGCATTGCACATGTGGGGTAAAGCAACATATCTGGATTTTGTATACCGTTGTTGGTCTCACATTGTTTGCCTGAAGAATTGCTCTCATCTTCAGTGAGCACAAACTCCCATCAGAGTAAACAAACACACCCACACGCACACACCCAGATGCGCGTTTGACTACACAAGCCATTGAGCAGCACTGTGTATGTCTGCTGCTCTCCTCCCTAAGTGGCCAATTGCTGTCAATCACCGAGCCGACACAAGCAATTTTAGATCCTAATCACGCTAATTGAAGTAATGAAATGGAGGGCCAGGTGGACTGGGCTAAAACAAACACAACTAACGCAGCCGATGATGGAGATGGACAACGGAGAGCGTGCTGCACTGGTGAGCTGTGATGTCGTGGGAGGGGCTGAACCGGCCTGGCAGGAGCGTGAGGGGTTAATAACTGAATGGATATTCTAAATATATTTCTCAAGAGCCACTGGAGTGAAGGGCGCTGAGATTCATTGTACATGTCACACAAACAAGAAGCACATAGAATACAAACAGACACAAAAGAGGCAGAAAATAGAAAAGCACTCAGCGAGGTCATTACTCCACCAGAGCAGCATAATTCTTTAAATCTGTTACTTTGATAGGGGAAAATATTTTTCTGCATCTGGATGGGAGTCATCATCAGAATACACGCAGCGACAGACATCATGCTGATTGGCTGATGGTGGTCATGATTTTTGAAGCATACTCAAATCCTGTTTGAGGGTATTAGGGCTTTGTGCAAGGATGAATTGCGGAAAATTTCAAGTGAGTCACGCTCATTAGGACTGTTAAGGCTTTCATCTTGATCATGTGCCAAAAGTGTCCTAAATAGTTTGAATTTAGCACATTTTTCTTACTCAGAGTTAATCATTTTAACTAAACAACAAAATACTGGTTGTGTTTGTGTTTTCTGATCAGACAACCCTGTCATCTGGACAACAGTCAATACAGTAGGTGCGTTCCTGGTCTGTTCTGTCACCTCTATGGTCTAGGTTAAGTTAGGTTTAGCGATAACTCTCACAGCTGCCAGAGGTCCTAATGTCCTAAACAGACATTTTGAAGAGACTACAGCCGGATGACAAAACAAAGGAAAAACAAACACGAAGTCTCTCATTAAGATGTTGAGCCAAAGTTTTTACTGGAGGGATGGAGCACCATTCTTCCAAAGATATTCCCTTGTTTGGAGCACTGTCCAACATTTTGGTCCAAAGTGTCCCATACTGTATGTGTCCAATTGGGTTGTAGTCTCTGCATATTCAGACCTAACTCCACAGCACTCTGCCAGCGCTGGAGGATGGTTTGGTAGCACCAAGTTCAACACTCTGGCTTTTATGTGTCTTTAAGTGAATAACGATTGTCATGGACGGCGCTAAACCCAGGATGCAGCGATGGTGCCCCTGCCTGCAAAATTGTGTTATGGGGGACTTGTTTTACACATGTGGAGGTAAGCCCTGGCATTAAAATGGCTTACTCCCCACAAAAACAGCTGCTAACGTCTTTGTGTAACTTGCCAATTTCACCGTGTAGTTTGCTAGGTTGGAGATGGTGGTCCATGGTGGTGTCAAATAGTAAGCTTTATACCAACAGACTACATCTGGTGTGTCAGACTAATTGGGTTTGTGACTGAAGCTCCTGCCCAACAATGAACTTTCTGTGAAAGTCACTTAGATCTTTTTTCTCTTATCATCGTCATACAAAATCAGAGTCTGATGCTCAGCATTTTTATGTATATATGCCAGAAACAGGCTGTACACTTGCGTGGAAGCGTCTGCATTTGTTATAATTCTCCATTACGTACATATGTGAAATAGCAGTGGGCATCGGAGTCATTATACTATTCAAATCATTAGTCCCACTCCATACCACGTTTTCACTCGCACCCAGGCAGATTGACACATAGCTCGCACACACATGCACAGGAATGCACTGCTCATGTTAAATAGTCATTGAAGTGCCAATGCCAGGCTTCTGAGTTACGGTGGGTCACGCACTGTCGCCACAAAGAGCCTTGATTAGAGTATACTAGGTAGGGAGATGGGGAAACATGACAGGAAAGAAAAGTAAGATGGCAAAAGTGAATAGGGAGAAAAGAAAGGGATGAAATGAAGAGGAAAAGAAGGAACAAATGAACTAAGCAAAATAGGCATGAAGGGTAACAAGAAGGGGAGGAGCTTGAGCTGTAAGGTTTGATTTGTTTATTATTATCTCCCTCTACCATTACCATTACATTAGTTGATACAACTGGGCACCTGATAATGGTGTCCAGGTGGTTTTTGAAACATTTTCAAAAAAGAACAGCAAAAGCATAAACCCTCTTACGTAATTGCTGGTGATAAATTGTATCACATTTATTGAGATGTTTCATTCAAATTGTTGGTTCCATGTGTTGGATTTGAAGTTATTTGCTATTTGAAAAATCAGAAAACAGTACATAGGCCTATCAGTAGCCTGTTCCGGAAAGCTATTATTGTCATGGTTTTAGTTGTGGTTTTGTTATTTCCTGTTTTATTTTGACGTTCTGCCCTCATGTGTTCTGTTTTAGTTTCCATGTCCTCCCTTTGTGTGGTTTCCCGCCCTTTTTCTGTGTTCACCTGTGTCCTACTAGTTAATCATCTCTTGTATATATAGTCTGTGTGCTTCCTGCTGTCTTTGTCAGTTTGTCTGTTCCTGTCCTCTCCTCCTCCTGGTTTCATCTCAACGTCGTGTCCCCCTTTGGTGGTTGTGACTTAGAAAACAGAGAGTTAACTAAAATGACTGAATTGTTCTTATCAATGTCTGTGAGGTCAGGAGTTACAAAGAAAACCACATTACAAGAGAACTCTTGTAATGTGTTTAACATTGCTCTCCTACAACATTGACAGATTCACGATGGACAGCTGAAAGACCAAGAGGATCAAAAGATAACGTCATCTTTAGCCTCAAGCAGAGATGAGGAGCAGGCTTCTGGTGAGCTCACTTCCTTCCAACTACACACCCCCCAAATTTAATTTTCCCACTTTTTAGTCTTCAGCCCTTAACTGACGCTGACTCAAGCAACATCACTTAAGGACATTTGTCAGATTTTGCTCAGCTCCCTGCGGAGCCACAAAAGCTTCATACAATTATTTTCACATATGCACCAGTCCTCCCCAAGACCTGTAAACAGACTTTGATGTGTAAAATTGGTGGAATCCCTTTAAGCGTTTTATATTTTTTCACATACTGTATCTGTTCACAGAAAATCGTCAAAATCAAAACACTTGTTCCTTGGCAGATGATCTAAATTTGCACAGTATGTCACTGAATAGATACTCTTCCAATTAACAGGCAGACAGTCAAGCAAATGGGAACTAAAATTAACCTCCCTGGCAGGAAAAAGACGCACACAGATCCACTCAGATCGGCTTCAAGTTCACGTGAGGCTTCACCCATCTTTGTACTCTCCTTCTGTTCCCTCTTCGTTTTTCGTATTATCTTTCCACCCGCCTGCTGTCCAGTCACAAGACAATCAATCCCAAAGGGGCCAAACCAGCCTGTGTCTGATCCATAAACAACCGATAGTAATGCAATCAGGTCTGGCACTCCATCTTATCTTCACCTATCTTAACACCTCTCCAGCACTTCTTCCTCCTCAGACAACCCCACCCTCCACTTCCCCCAGCACTGATTTCATGTCACGGCTCTGAAATGAGACTGTCGCTTTCAGTATTGGTGCAGATAGGAGGGAACAGAGGGTGAGAATGAAATATTTTTCTCACCCACAGACATCTGTTCCTGTCTCTTCATTTGGGACAATCTCCTTATTGCTGCTTTGTATAATTCTTGTCTAATTACAACCTCTTCCTCCACGCCTAGCCTGATAAGCAAACACTGGAGCTGGTTTAAATAAGTCCGCTGATGTGATTGCAGGAAGCGGCGGGGGCACAAATATTGAACCAAAATGAACAGAAACAGTTTGCTGGCCATCTGTCAGCTTGTACAGCAAAACGTACTCAAGATCTAGATAATCATATATTATGAAGCAGAGAGGAGACGTCTGTCAGTCCCATTAAAGTGTGAGAGGCTATATCTGAAACATGATCTGTACAAAATGAACCAAAGCTGATTCCAGTTGTAGAAGCTTCACTACAAATTATTACTACAGCAAATAACTGCATTTTCTGCAAGCTTACCTTGTTCAGCCGCAAAAAGAAATTAAAGAAATAGAAAATTGAAATCTGTGTTTGCTCTGTTTTAATCTGATTGTCCTCCTTGTTTGTCTTGGCTGATGATGATGTGAATGAGGTGTATCTTTATTGTATGAAGCCGCACCTCACCTGAGGATTATATAATGAAGGGTGATTATCCAGCTAAATATGTCGGGATTAGAGATGTAGCCGTCTGCCTCTGTCCTCAAGAGCAAAAAGGGCAATGATATTGTCTTACTGCAGATATGTTAGGGCGGCAGATGAGCCATTCTGTGACTCCAGATGAATTTATATGTTTCATTTCAGTCTATTTTGGTTTGATTCAAGATGCGGAGTCATGAAACCTTTATAAATCTGATTGACCAACCTGTGGGTCCATGACTACAGGCGCAAATTGCAGTCAATACGAAACTGACAAAAAGACAACAGGGGACAAATTTGTACCTGTCTGGTCAGACAATGAACACAAGAGTGGGACACAAAATGAATATTAGGAAATCTTACATTAAACTAATATGAGGGTATAACATTAAAGTACAACAGCAGATACAAAACAGTGTATTCTCCTAAACAACTGAAGTAGATGAGGACTTGTTTTAAAACCTAATAAAATAACAGAAAAACAACATAAAAATGGCTCCATACAGCTCATCCGGTGTAACCCAAGTCTCCAGAAGCCTGGTCATCCCAAATTGATTTGAAAAGATGTTATGTACCTCTACTGCATCAACTACAGATCGGGTGTGCGCTAACACTTTAAGCTCAGCAGTGTGGCTGAAGAGTGTAGATATAGGCCTCTAAAAGGTAAATAACGTCTTTTCAAATCAATTTGGGGTCTAGGGGCTTTCTGAGACTTGGATTACGCTGGATGAGCTGTATGTTTGTTTTTTTTCCGTTACGTTTTCATCAGCCGTGCAGGAAAACGCTGCAATGCTGTTTCACGAAACTTCAGCTGACTTTCTGTCTGCATGGGGTTATGGCTAAATTTTCACTTTTGTGAAAACTTCTCCTTACATAACAATAGCCTCAGATTGATCCACAATATTACTCTACCCTGGAAACATAATTCTTATTGAACACCACACAAACACACCATATGGCTTACGTTTCAAGCTCACTCCATTATTCCTAATGACTCGGTTGTGACCAAATAATGTGCCTATAGACAGATGCAATGAAAAATTAACTTTTGGGATCTAGCCTCAGAGTGGAGCATTTCTAATATCGTTGCTTATTCAATATTTATGTTTAGTTGTTGCCTTTAATGAACACGATTACAAATGCGGGGTTGCGACTAGTTCTGATATGTCTGTAACTGCAGGACTGAGAGGACTGAACACTGTGGAAGCTTTTACATGGCTTTGATTACAACTAAGATGTTGAATTAATGAGTTTTAGGAGAGAGTGCCGGTGAGTTTTATGGATATGGATGGAAGCAGTCTTTTCTGTGCTCACTAAGTGATCCTTGGTAAACGGATTCAACATTCAGAAGATCCGCACATGATGAACAGTCATGTTGAAGCTTGGATATTAATTCAAGTGCTGCAGCAAGTGGATGAAAGATGTATACTGTATATATGGCAATAAGTGTGAAAAAAGCCCAATGGAAGAGGGGAGATTTCATAGTTCAAGGAGTTAATTAACTCACAGCTGAAAAAAAAAAAAAAAATGGGAACGTCCAGTTATGCCTGAAGTGACAAGTCCACATACTGACATGTGGGATGTTAAATGTCAGCAGTATAATGACAGTGGATTTACTTTTGAGCTTTAAGCTAAAGACGTTTTGTAAAGCTGTCCCTGCAGTGGTGTGTGTGTGTGTGTGTGTGTGTGCTTTACATTTACATACTGTAGCTTGAGTGACAATCCTGTCCTCTTTGTTCTGTTCATCCCTTCATCACAGAGTCTTTGCTTCACTGATTGACTACTGTTAGTCAGGCAGAGCATATAGGGAGCCACTTCCCATAGAACACCACACTGTTCACTGACAGCCAAACTGTCCCAAACGTGATTGCTGTTTTCGCTGAATGGACACCTGAAAGTTCACCTTTAACTTCTTTATGTTGAAGTTTGACATTTGTTTTTCTCTTGTTCATGCTGTTCTAATGCTCTGCTTCGGTTTAGGCAACAAAAAAAAAACACTTGGTTAGGGTTCGGAAAACATCACGATTTGCCTGTTTGGCAGCCTTGTGGCTTATAATAACACCTCCACCTTCCCCTCCATGTCTGGATGTGAAAGTCAGCTAGCATATAATGAGAACGTGACATGCCATGTTTGGTGCAAACACTTGTCAACCTTGAAACCCTGGCTGCTAACATTGTATCCTGGTGACTTGCCTGGTAAACAAGGTCAAAATTGTCTTTGTCTCAGATTTGATATTTTTTCTCCCAATAAAAGTAGCCTGAACAACACATTTTCAGCCCCTCTGACCATCAAAGAGGTTCAACTGTCCATACAAACTATTGTTCCTCTCCTTGGCATTTTGCTTTGCTCTGAAGTGGTCAGTGTCTGAACTTTGTCTCACTTCACTGGACAAACCTGCTGCACGACCTATGACTCACGGAAATGTCACATCTCGCTTTGAAATGCCCATAAATGCAAAATCACCGAATCTCCTCTCCTTGTCGGAAAAATATGCTGTAATTTTGCAGATGCATGAGTTGTTGGGTCTACTGAAGCGATTTTAAATAGGTAGATGATAGCCCAGTAAGTAGAGCAAAAAACTTTCTTGTGCTCATGAGAAAACAAAAACTGCACGCAAGGCATAATCTAATTTTTATGCTCTCTTCCCCTGTTACAGTTTCTCTCACTTTGTCTTCCTCCCTCTCTCTTTATTTGCCCAGCGAGGCGGTGCTGCAGTGGGAATCTGTTGAGGAACGTATCCCCCTGTGCGTTCAGACCCTCGCCACGCTCAAATATGCTTAGTGCGTCCAGCGAAAGCACTTATTTAGCGCTTTGCTTTTCATGAAGAAGTGGAACCTTACTTCACCTCTTACCTTCACAGAAAGACAAGGGAGTGCAATAATGTTGTCGATTTCATGCACCAGTCAGCTCCCAATGGAGTGTAGACCTTTGAATTGTTTACTGAAGTGGAAATAAACTTTTGTATTTGGCTTGGCTTGGATTGGCTGGGCGCAGTGGTGCAGTTTTGAGCAAAATCTTGCACATGCTGATTAGAAGGCCATATGCTGAGCAGATGCAGTGATGTAAGGGGCATTTTTCCAACCCTGACTCAGACAAATTAGATGAATTTCCTACTGCTTTGTTACATTCTGATGAAAGTGCACAAATACAGGACTTTGGCACTGGAGACCTGCTCATGGTTAGTGCGTTGTTACAGTTTGCAAAATGGTGGGGACCCAAATGCAAAACAGCACGGCAGGCAGGTTAAGAAACAAAAAGCAAGCTTCAATAATTTTACCTGAAGTCCAAAAATTTGACATTGACAGCTGTTTCAGGTATTTGAGTGACAAAGGAGAGCAAAGGAAATGGATCATGTTCGCCATGAAATATATTTCACAAATATACATGAACACGCTATTAAATGCACGGGGACTAATAAACAAATGAAATACAGGTGTACGCAGAAAGAAGGGCGGGAAAGAGACAAAGACAGGAAGTGGAAAGTCACAACAAGACACATGAGCATGAATTCTACAAAATTAAACAGGAAACATCTTAATTGAAAATCAAAACCATGACACGTGGTTAGTTTTAAGGCAACAAAAACACTGACTGTGAATACATGTTGGTACAGTAAATTCTGCCTTGTGCTTCAAGTCACTGTTGAGTTTTTTTCTGCATTTAATCAAGACCGTGACGTTTACGACATGACCAAGTGCTGTGAGGAGCCTAAACATAAGAGATACATTGCCACGTGGGATATTGATAACCATGTAATGATATACTTTACCAAATTCAAGATCGAGTAATCACTTAGAGAAAATCGATGACCCTGATTATAAAACATAAAAGTAAAAAATGATATACTTCCATTTAAGCATAACATAATTCCCACATTTCTAAAGCTTGTCTGTCATCGTCTCCTCCTGTCAGGCTCTTGAAAGCAGTAACACAGATTTTTCTAAGACATTTCTCAGACTGTCTTTTTGAGACTGTCTTTTTCATCATCTGTGACACCAGCAGTTCTTGGCTGCATGAAAGCTGATTCAGTCCTCAGTATATTTCTACAGTCGACGTCGGGAGACACTTTCAACAGACATACTCTCCTGTGGGTTGAACTAAGGACTCACTAAGGGCTGACAGACTCTAAAAGACACTTGAGGACACTAACAATGAGGTTACAAAAAACCCAAAATGCAACAGTTTCTGCAGGAGGACACACTTTCTATTCAAGAAAATTCCCTCCATGATTTCACACCAATTTCCAGACAATATGTCAGCTTGTATTGAGACAATACAGTTTTTTTCACAAGGCCGTCTTGACTGCGTGGCACTTCATTCTTTCCGAGCACGTGCACATGCAGTATGCAGGTATGACGGCATCAGAAATAGATTAATCTATCACTTGTGCCGCCCCTAGTTGTAATGTTGATTACAACTACATCTAATGTTTTTAGATTAGGTTACTTTTACATTTACTACATTTGGCGTAACAAAACTAAACAGGGTGAAAAGACATGACACTTCAAGAAATCATAAATTGATACCAATTGTATCTCTGTATCCCAAACATTATTTTTCTTATTTTTTCTGATACATTAAGCGTAAGCCTTTATTCCATTATTCTAAAACCTGTACAGTTGGGAACATGTTAACTTAAAGTAATGGGAGTATAACCATTTGTCTGACTCCGTTGCCATTTCTGCATTTCGCCAAAACAATTATATTTCTGTTATTATTTTATTTTATTTTTTTCTGGTGGCATGGTGTGGATAAATTGTTAAAAAAAACAAAAGAAAACAACCCAAAACATCGTTAAACACTTAATTTTGGGTGGTAAAGCATTACGGACATAGTAACTGTAACTGTAACTGTACTACCAAAATCCTATTATAAATGTTTTATATTTCTCTGTTACCGCTTAAGTAAGTTATTTTTGTTCAGTACTTTTGTAGCACACTATACGTTGCCCCCAACACTACTGAAAGCACATAGACAAACATCCATTGGTCTGGAAATACTCTGTCTGGTATCACCAACTCCATATATGTCTTAACTGAGGTAACTGACTTATTTTAACCCAAACCATAATCTTTTCCTCAACCTAACCAAGTAGTTTTGATGCTTAAACCAACCAAAATGCGAGTGTTTAACAACATTAACCACATGTTTAGTATTCATTATAAGTGACTAAGGTCACCTAACTGTTGTTATCATCAAATCCTTTCCTACAAATCCAAATACACAAAGATAATAAGGGCAAAAAACTACAGGGAGAGTGTGTATTTTCGGAATAACAGGCTGTCGACCCAATGGGACATTTTTTTGGTCTATATGGGTTTATGGGAACAACAGGCAGCCCCCGCTGAAAATTTGTAGCATTGGAACATAATTTCAGGAGATGGTTGATTTTTCCTGGTTAAGAATTAAATGTCACACAGTAATTGATTATATTTGGGCCCTATGAATGCTCCAGAGAAGAAAATAAAAAGGAACATTATTGGCATTATGTCGATTCATTAAAAATAATTGTCCTCTGTGTTTAGGGAAACATGTTTGTATCTGAGTAAGAGGCATACTCTGAGGGTCTATTGGAGGGGTCTCATAGTTAATGATGTGTTCACTTATTGGTGACGGATAATGTCATATCAGGAACTAATTGCCTGCACTGTTGCCTCATTAAGCACAGCATGACGTCTTGCCACGGGGCACTGGCTGCACACCTCGCTACAATCACTGTTATTTCAACACGTCCTCGATTCACTCCTTCATCTCCTTCATCTCCTTCATCTCATGCTCTGCTGTTCATTCTCCTGTCATGTTCTGCATTTACGCTCCCTTTATTGTGTGAATAGGAGGCCTGCTTTTCTCCAAATTATGAAAGGACCCAGGGATTTCATTTCTCGCTGTGGAGATTGGTCTGACATCCTCACGCAATCCACCTTTTAATTCAGCCGTCCTGTCAATACCTCCCTGTTTCTCTGACATTTTTATTTCACATCCTCCTTCTCTAATCTCTCTATCTCAGTCTATCTCTATGCATCCCCTTTCGTCTGTCTATTTTCTGCTCTTTAACATTTGCATTCTCTCTTCCATTTCATCTCTTTCTCTCCGTCTTATTCTCTGCAGTCACCTTCACACTCCTGATCTGGAGCAGTTGGCTCGCCTCTCCCCCTTCTCTCGCCATCCATTCACCCCTCCACTTCGCACATGCCCACTGCCCTGCCTCTGGGCCACACTTCCCTCCTCCACCCCCCTCCCCTCTATCTCAACCTCTCCCCCTCTTTTATTTATGGGAATATGCTGATGGGGCAAACCCAGGTAAAGATAGAATATTTCTCGGTACGCAGGGGTGAGAAACAGAAATTGAAATAGAAAAAGAAGCGAGAAGGCGAAAGAGTGAAAGTGCACACGCAATTAATCACAGAGCTGTCATTTGTCCTAAAAAGCAAAGCTATTCATCAAAGGGAGCAGGGGAAAAAATAATGGGTGAACAAAGGGAAGAGAGGAGTGAGAAAAATATGTATCACAGTATCTATGCAGAATCTAATTGGGTCAGTGGCAAATAATGTGGCTGTGTTAGTGCTGAGCTTCACTTGGGAGTTACAACAGCAGGCTGGTTGGAGATCAGCGTCAGTGGGTGAGTGAGTCAACCTCATGAGAGATAAAAACAATAAATAAGACAACCTCAAACCTCTTGAACAACCTGACTCGCTACGCTTCAAATCCAATCGCTTGTTTCTTACAAAACCATTTAAGTTGCTATATGAAACATGGAATAGAGACCAAAACACATCACCTAAATGTCGGAGGGACTTCTCTCCGAGAGTACACATAAATGGAAAGAGGGAGAGGTATAAAATAAACAAAGAGTGAAATAACACATTTAACCTGAGGGAATATCATTCTGTCAATCTGTCATTTTATTTGACAGGGGTCATTCTTTCTCTTGCATTGCTGGCTTGGCTTGTCACAAAACGTTAGAAAAATGAAAACTTGAATTCAGATTTTTTTTCTTTTTTAAAACACGTCTGCTCTTTTTGTGTGCGCCCCTGCTTGTCAGAGTTAAGGACAAATCACTGGTAGGGTTAATGGGATCTGTCTGCGCTGGAAAAGCCCTCCAGAGAGAGAGAAAGAGAGAGGAAGACTGATAAAATGAGGGAAAGGTGAAAGTGGAAGGTGATGTTGGTGGTGGATGATAGCAGTGATGGGAAAGGTAGAGGGAGATGCCTCTTGTGTGAGGCCAGAAGGCATGCAGGGGCTGAAGTTGGGGACGTGGCGCGTGGTGAGAAGAATAATGCACCTTGACAGAACAGCACTCTCTGCCAACACGACCAATGATTCCCCCCGAAGCAGAGTGATGTGGAGCGCAAGCAGCACCTGTGACACCAACTGCCACCCCGGGGGAACATCAACAACCAGCCACCTGTTAAAAAAATGCACTCGGCAGCATCACACTGCCTATTAAATTCATTACATTTCTTGTCATTGACGTTGCTTTGAGATGTGATGACTTCAAATGCCACTAATGTCAGATACTCACGGAAAATTAGCATCGTCTCGCTATCATCAGGAAAGTCGCATACCGCCATATGACAAAACATTTTTCCTTTTTTCAAATAAAAAGCTGAATTTAGAAACAATAAAACACACCCTTGCTTAAATCACTGCACTCATGGTTAGTAGCTACAGTATTGTTTTGATATCAGCTAGCCTATAGCTTATGGTGCCCAATGCTACAAAGAAAGAGAAGTGAATTTCACCAGAACACCAGACATCGAGGGTGTTTGTGTTATATCCTCTGAATAAAGTCAGCATTCACCAGAGACCTCTGGTACTTTCTGTTATACACTGTTAGACAGTGTCTTTTATTTTTCCCATCTCCTCTCTAGACCTTCATGAAGTACATTTCCCCTTCAGCAGTCCAATAAGACAGAATAGCAGTACATAGCGGATTTCATCTGCTCTGAACTTGTTATTGCAGAGGTTGAGACGTGAGAGTGAAGATAAATTCACTTTTTATCCCAAAAGTTCCAAAAAAAAAACTCTGTGCTCTGTTGGGTGGGTGTTTATTCCTCCAGAAGCTACAGGCTCAGCCCACAGCTGTCTCCCTCAAAACTCGCAAGCTCCAGCAGCTATCTGCCGGCTCAAAGTGAACTGGCATCTGTCCTTCTGCTCCGGTCTGTTACATATCCTATACACATATCCAGCGTGAGTGTGCATGGCCTATCGATACAGATGATGACATGAATTTCTTTTACCCTCATTGAAAGTAAGGGAAAGCGGGAGAGAAAGAGGGACGGAAAGAAACAGA
Source organism: Pagrus major (assembly GCF_040436345.1). Lineage (NCBI taxonomy): Eukaryota > Metazoa > Chordata > Actinopteri > Spariformes > Sparidae > Pagrus > Pagrus major. Next base: position 17,167,261 of record NC_133215.1, read on the forward strand.
GCGTACCGGACAAATGCTGCCCTTCACCTATTGTGTATATTCTTTTCATGTCTGTGACATATTTTTTCCTTTTCAGGTTTACTTTTGCAGCGAAGCACATGCTTTGCAGAAAAAACAGGGGATACTCTGAATCTCTGGATGATGTGACGCGGTGTGGCTGCTCTAACCTGCGCGGAAATGAAAAACAAGATGTTACGCCGTGCACATGCATTTGGGAAGAACTGAAACAGCTAGCGAGCCAAGGGCTATCGCTAGCATTAGCTGTCTTTCATTCATAAGTGCAGTTGTGGCAATGGCAAAAGATCGGACTGTCATAACCTACAACAAATAGTAGTCCTGTAAGCTCAACACTTTATACATCACCCTGTGATTTGATTCATGACACTGAGTGAAACACTGAGTCATGGAGGAGGCTAACGCAGGGAGTGCTCATATCACACATGGGCACCAGCTAACGTTGACCGTGGCGCTTGTTAAAAAATGTATGTTTGGTTAGGGAGCGGTGTCAGGACACACTCAGCATCGCAATGTAAAAGAAGCAGAGAAGTAACTCAGGAATTCAAGATATGTCTGCATGTTCTTTCAAGGACGAGTGTAGGATAGGGCGAGTGTTTCGTTTGATCTTTATCAGCAAATTTATGCATTTTCCCATCTTGTGTGGTGCCAAATGTTAAAAAATTCAGCATGCGGCACTGCTACAGTATGTAAATAGAGGTTTACTTAATCTCAAAGCTAATGGCTGGCTGAGAGGCTGGGGAGGCTGTGGTCGTACACTTAATGGAAAACCTGCACGGCTTTGTGCTGTAGTAATGGGAGGAGATTATCTTGCCATGCAGAAGGACTGGATGAATGCTCCTCCACAAATTGGTCGTCCCCTCTCCCTCGTTCCCACCAATCTCTCTCTCCCTCTCTCATTCTAGATGTTAATTATTTATATTGTACACAAGAGTGACGTGAATGCTTTAATCATGCTGAAATGGAGGCTGAGGGATGTACGTTTGCATTTTGTTTTTCTTTACACACTCTATTATTTGTCACTGAGATGGGTTTTATGATTTCTTTTGTTTGCAAACGATGCAGCATTACTAAATAATAATTCTCATCTGGTTTGCATCTCGCATCTTTTTCCGTCTTTGACTATCATTTACTTTTGTCAGCTCATGGGCAGTGCCACTGTGTTACATATCCATCTGACAGACTACCTAATGTTTACCCCAGAAAGATCAATACCACAGCGCCATTGTCCAGACTTCATTCTTCAAGCACAATTGATTGCGTTTCTTCCTCAGAACTGTCCCGGACACGGTAAACCAGACAAATCCATGTGGTTTGATGTCACTGCGGATGAAAACGGTGTCAATTAAGCCTGTGCCTGTCGAATGTACTTATCACCTCGCTCACCGCATTGTCAATCTGTGGTTATGATGTTGTCACCTTTCCATTCATATAATATTGAGTGTAGGAGTCATCTGAAGTCACTCATTGAGTTACCGGTGAGTCAGTATTCAACTTAAATGTAAAATATGTCACTTTTGCCGCTATAGGGGGCTCTCTATCAAAGAAACAAAACAAAAGACATTTGCCGAGTGTTGTTTAAGGAGGGTTCAGAGCTGCTGCTCAGAGCTGAGAGGGAGTTTATCAAATACCTGGAGTTACATCAAATTCTGCCGTGATCTGGAGCTCAGAAATTAGTTTTTAACCTGGAGCTGGAGGGAAAATGTACATGAGTTATGGAGAGGAGAGGGGGGAAACGTAGAGACGAACCGGAGTGTTTGGTGAGTGCTAAATTCACTCAGAGCTAACCTGAATTTAAACACAAACAATCGTTAACATTAACTTGCATAAATTGCACAGTCAAGTAATCAAGTGTCGCCTAAGTGTTTGGGGAGGATAAACAATCCTGCGTATCAAATGATCCTGCCATCAAACTGCTTGAGTAAACTTGGGGATACTCTAAGTTCACAACTCAACAAAATATATAACAAAGGTCTAGTCATTTTTTTGTTTTTTTGTTACGGAATTCCTACATATTATATCTGTACTCAAAAAATGTTTTGTTCTGCTTCTGTTATTGTTTCTCCATGCTTTGTTGTATTTAAGAAAGGCCTTTTTCACACATTGCCCAGGGCACTACAGAGGAAATACAGCCTTTTAGCCATGTCAAGTTGAGTCATGCGGTCATGTCACCGCAGACACGACACCTGTCTCATGGGTGAAAGTCCTGTTGTAGTTGTTCCTTTTAATACATTACCTGACTTTCTCCTTTCTCCCATAATTAATATAATAGAAAGTACTGTGGAAACTAGACACTAGACTACATCTTAATAAGCTTCTTGCACAGACGAGCAGTTCTTTGGGGGGAGGATGGTCTGAACTAAACTGTAACTGAAAGTGTCTTAAAAACCTTTTGTACAAAGTTTGTGCCAAATTAAAAAGTTCTAAAGCCAATTTATTTCCCAACTGAAAGGTCCAAATGCTGCTTAAAAGCCCTCACACACTGCCAGGAATAAAAATATGATGTTTTTTTTTGGTGGAGTCTAAAAGTACTGGCAACAAATACACAACATAACATAACATATGATATAAAATCCCCAAGAAAGCCAAAACCCCTGAATTCCCTCCGCCAAGGATGTTATGTAGTCACCCTTGTCTGTTTGATTGTTGGTTGGTTGCTTGGTTTGTCAGTTAGATTTCACAACAATTACTAAATGTATTTCCACAAAACTTGGACAGAAGATGGGTCTTGGCCCCATTAACTTTTGGTGCGGATCCGGATAAAGAGACAGAGCCAGGAATTTTTTTGTCACTTTTCTTTAACATTGCCAGAGAGGGTGATTTTCAACGTTATCGTTAATTTCTCATTGAATAACGCATGAATCTTGATCTCTGTGTAAATCACCCGTGACCTAAAGGTGTTGAAGCTACAGTAAGAGCCCTTTTGGTATAGTAAACTGTGTCTCTTGGGTGCTCAGCCACATGGAGATTGTCTGAGAGTCCTGGTGGTCAGCAGGTCAGCTGTGAGAGCTCTGCAGATGCTTGATAGCTGACGCTGTGGGTGGAGCAAGCGCTCACCTATGCATAGTTGCACACGTGCACTTTTTCATTTTTGCTCCAAAGGGACGTAGATAATGACTCTATGAGGACCATGAGAGGACTCTGTCATCTCCCCAGAAAACCAGAGGTATCAGTACTTCAGCAGCACACTTCTGCATTAATTCCGAGCTACTTCAGGCATGTATCCCGTGTCTACAGCACATATTTATAGACAGATAGTTTGGCATCGGTAGACTGAGCATTCATTTATCTCATTTCAGCTCATTTAGCCCTCATGTTCTTTTTGCAAATTAATGAATATACAGTGTAATGGTCTGTTAGCACAATATTGATGAGATGACGCTGATAGTAATGAGATGCCCAAAGTAAATCAAAGTGTTTACAGATTGGTGAGCACACGCAGTCACCTCACATCTTCCTCCAGCTGACCATTAATTTAATTGACCAAGGTTGTTGTTGTTCATCTGTTACTTTTCAACCGTGGAAAATTAGATGGTTATCAATTAGTGATTTGATGGTTTTCCAACCATAAATGCGTCATTGAAATGTTTATTTTCTGTGTTCTCTACCATGTGCCCTAATCAAAGGAGCCCTCCTGCTATTTGTGACATAGAAGAAGTGTTTTTGGCTCTCTTTCTCAGTGAGTTTTTCATTTTTTATGGCCATTTTAATCCTTTGAAGTCTTCTTTTCAGCTCCCCACCTCACAACTTTTAATGTTTTCCTTTTGAAATGTATTCCTCTTAACCCTTTCGGCTTTATTCTCATAGAACCCAATTTTGCTAGTATCATAATAACCAATGTTTTCCCTTCATATATTTTCTTCTTCCCTTCTGACTTTATAATCCCTGTAATCATTTTTACTACCCCAAATAAGGAAGTATTTCATGTTTTATGCAGTATCTGGGCTATTCTTGAACTATGGCTATTTATATATTCATTTCTTTACCAAAAGGTCATTTCAGAACAAGAAATCTACAGTGTGTTAGTGTTGTGGTTGTTACTTTAAAAAAAGTAATGTATTACTTCACAGATTTATGTAAATGTGTGCCCTAACGTGTGCCCTAAGTAACAATTTTAACGTGGCAAAAAAAATGAGACCTTCCCCGTCTCTCTCAGTTGCCTCGTCTCAGTGACTCTCTACAGTCCGCTAACAGAGAACAACAGTAGCTAGCGTCAGTTTAAAAATGGAGTCTGCTAACAGAAACTAACGACGGGCTTCCAGCACAACACAGAAGTTCCACAGAGCCCTTAAACGTTACACATGTCCACATCAGCTTTATCATTATAAGAAGGAAATAAACAAGAGCTTTCTTTTATGCTCTTTAAATGACAAATGAACTGCATTTAATGGGACAAACACACTCAAACAAACTCCCTTGAGTCCCTCGCCTACCAAACCATGGCTTTATAAGTCTAGTCCAACTTAATTGACATACAGTATTTATCACTAAAGCAGTGGTTACACCACATAAGGGGGAGAAATCCAACACAGCGACTGTCGAGAGGCTCTTCAGCCTCGGCAGCTTTAGTGCAGACTATGATTCGAGAGATGTCAGGTAAGCGTTGTGAAAGCGAGCATGATAAGGCACGTTTGATGAGTTTTTCAGTCCATTATGCAGATATTTGAATTAAAAACTGTACTGTGATTACTGAGAAACAGCAAAGCGTTACAGTAATGCGTTACTGCCAAACACTGATGTTGTCTTTAGGATTAATTAGACCTCAGACAGGTATAACTCAATGTTAAACTCATTTATTTCACCTTTATTTTAGCAGGAATTCCCACTGAAATCAAGAACTGGACCTGGCCGAGGTATCAGCCGTACAAAATCACAGCATATCATATCATATCATAATCAAAACACGACAAACAAATAACACATAAAAGAGAAGAATAGGTATTCAAACAACACGGCTCCCCAAAGTACCACCAACAGAAGCTCCTCTCACCCACAGAAAACACTGCTCCTGAACACCTCATCAGTAGTCCCGCCTTAAATTCCATGACTTTGTGACATCACACTACGTCACTATGTCATACGGTTGCATAATTTATGCCTCATGGCAAGTTTGGCACGTGAAAATTGCTTTAGCAGAGCTGCTCTGTTGTTGTTAGCAGTGGTGGCTCAGGCGTGTGTGAGCTGACCAATCAGAGCAGTCTGGGTATTCAGGAGTGGGAAGCTTAAAGAGACTGGAGCTAAAACCGACAGAGGGGGAATACAGAGCTGCAGCACTGGACAGTATGAGGAAACCGATGTGGGTGATGTCCAACCCACCAAATCCTAAAGGATGCAAGAGTGAGTGAGATACATTGCTTTTGTAATAAAATGTAAAGAAGCATGCTACACTGAGTCAAGGCTTGATAAAATGGCGGAGGCTGCATGCATATACAATATGTCATCGTTGTCAATCACAGGTGTAATCGAAATGACAGAAATACAAATTGACGTGTTTGATATTTGTGAGGGGCGTGCTTTGTAAAATGTCAAAACCCATCACAGATACAGATGATATGATTCATTGTTTCCATACAGAGCATGAAGTCTCCAAGAGCAGAACATTAGTGGTTTAACTCCACTCCATTCCTTCTCCTTCTCGCTCATCCTTTCATTCTTGTGGTCCAGAAGTAATTTACTGCAGCATCACCCCGAACAGATCCACACTGTTATTGATGTATTGTTGTGTTTGGTTCGTTTTATTACTGTGGCAGGTGTCAGACGATACTGCGAGGGCTGCGTGCTGACAAACACACACACAATCACTGACACACACATATGCTTGGCTGATATTGGCCATAGTCATAACCAACACAAAGTAATCTGCCAGTGCGATTGTATGGCTGGCAGAGTATTTTGTTCAGCTAAGTCAACACGTAGAATTTAATTTCCTCTCTCCGTCCTTCAGCTTGTGGGGTTTTTTTTCTTTCTGATCCCGGGGCAATGTTTCCTTTTGTGTGATGTTTTCACACTAATGTTCCTCTCTTTCTACTGTTTATATATCTGCCTATGTGTGCTTGTTTTTACTGGTGTCTCCCTGTGTTTGTCTGTGTGATGTCAGTCTGTCTCCTCATCTGTCTCTCTGTCTTGCTCTGCCCGTCTGTCCGTGACTTTCTCTCTCATCTCACACACACTCACGGCTGCTTTTTTCCCGGGTTTCCTTAAATCCATCCCCAATGCTGAGAAAGTGAGTGACAGCACTATATGCACAGTCTGCAAACGACTGACTGGGATTTTAACCAGATACGTCACAAGTAAAGGGGAAGGGGAAGAGGGAGGGACAGGGGAGAGGAGAGGAGGAGAAACCAACAGAGACAGGCAGAGAAAGAGGGAGAGAGAGAGTACAGAGGGATATATTGACTCAAAGCTGGTCTGCGTGCTCCTCAGTGTGTGAGAAACAGGACGTGAGAGCAGGCAAGATGGAGTGCTGGCACAGATGAAGACTGTCCCTGGGTATGTATTTCTGGCTATATTTGTGCATGTCTGAGTGTGTGCGTGTGTGTGCACATGTGCCTGCATGTGTGCGTCTGGATGTAAGAGGGGCTGAGTTTGTGAGCAACATGCTGCAAGTGATCATCCGTATGTGGGTACCAGAGCAGTGAATTTGGGTGTTGTTACATAAGACGAGTGTGAGTGACTGAATGAGTGTAGGTATCGAAGATGGGACCTGGCAGTTTGGGGTCTTTATCTGGTCTAAATGCACATGTGTGTGTGAGAGAAAACGAGAGAGAGACGGCGAGAGTCTGGTTAAGTGCTGTAACTTAGTGTAGTGAGGAAGGAGGGATGTGCTGCCAGAAAGGCAGTTCACAACTGAGTCAAGTCTTGCTCTGTTTGGATGTGTATGTCGGCTGCAGTGTGTGTTCAGGTTCTGAACACGTATGTCAGTGTGTGTGTGTGTGTAAGATGGAGAGAGTCGCTATGTTTTATGACGCGTGAGAGGTGAGTTAAAGTCAAACAAAATCTTCAGTATTTTCTCCCACACTGTGGAGTCCCCTCAGTACCTGTCTGGTTCTGCTCCTGGGTTTTTTTCGTTCCATTGAGACGATGTCGACGTGAAGGCAGAGTCTAATCTACTGACAGGCATGCTGTATATGAAAACGCACAGGAGGTCGTGCACGTTGATTTAAAGCAACAAAATGAACTTCCTTGAGAAAGATAGTTGATTGTTGAGTCACATCCCCAGACAGTCAAATACTGGCGCTTTGGGTTAGCAGCCGCCCCAAGGCATCAACTCACAGATCAACTAGCTTTCTTCAGGAAGTTTCATTTTGTTGTTTAAACCAAAGTCTGAAAGTCTGAACTTAACCAAAGGCAAATCAAAACAGTTAAACAACAAATGGACGTTAACTTGAGCTGAAACAATTAATTCATCCCCTGATCGACAGAGAATTAATTTGCAACAGTTCTGATGAGCGATTGATTGTTTGAGCCATTTCTCAATCAAAAATGCCAATGAATTTGCTGCTTTTCCCTGTTTTATATAATTGTTAATGGATTATCTTTAAGTCGGACAAAACAAGCATTTCCACGAAGTCAGATTGGGCTCTGGGAATCTTCACATTTTCCGGACATTTTGTAATCCAAATGGCGAAATCGATTAACTGAAAAGAAAAGATGGATCAACCGGTACGGGTGAAATTGATAATCATTAGTCGCAGCCTCAGTCACCACAAGACAAATAACAGGTCTCTGAAGAGGTTATTTATTTGTGTTCAAATAACAAACGCATCTGTCACAAACTAGAAAAATAAACGTATTTAATTTGAGGTACAGATTAGATTTACAAAATGCACAGACATAAAGGGAGAGAGAGAGTTGGGAGTTGATACTAACCAGCAGCGACATGATAGACGTAACATGTCGGGGTGATGACAGGTGACATACATCCTGTAATGACCTGCCTATGTAGCCGTGTTAATAGTGGTGATTTAGTTGTGTCATCTAGTGAAGGTACTTGTTAATGAAGTGGATCTGCGATTGTGCTACTGCCTGTTTCATTATCTACATCTTTCTGTCTTCATCAGTTAAAAGTTTTTAATCTAGGACAACGGTGCCAGTAAACAAAGAAAACATCCTCACATCCCAGTTTGAAGTCCGTCCCTGTGATCACCAAAATCAAACCAGTTCGTGAAATAATAAACGGAACAGCGGCACAGTGGGAGTGCGGAAGAAAGAGCATGTCTTGGGTCTCTCTTAATCACTGCGAGGAAAATAGGAAATGATAGCATTTGGCTTAACGAGGTTTGGAGTTCGGCAACAGTTATTACGCTTCATTTAGCGACAAATATGCTAAGGACTAAGAAAAAGCTTCGAATAGTATTATGTAAATATTGCTCAGGGGACTTGCAGATGAGAGAGAGGAGTGAAAGAGAGTGATAAGGGGAGGATTAAAGTGAAGTGCAGATACACAAGTGACATCACTTGTTCGTACTTTACAGCACTACATTTGAATATTAATTCATAGCACAGCCTTGGTGTGCTGACACAATGTGTGAGTCACACTTGAAGTGCCAAAAGGTTCTGGCAAAAATCTATTCTGGCTTTTGAGGAGCCAGATTTGCGTCAACTGATGAACACAGACGCATATTACAGCTTCCTCGACGATGCATGAGATGTGCTGCGAATGTTAACATATTGTTAATGTTGACTTGAATAGAGCTGAACCCCTGCTGCTACTGCTGCTGTACAAAAAAAGTTGAGATATCAGCTGAGAAGGAGGATGTGACTGTGTTGTTTTGTCTTTTTCCTCTAGTTCTGAGCCTCATGTCCCTCCCCTCTGCTATGATCCCTGCTGTTAATCTCTTTGTCCTTCCTCATCCATTTCTTTCTCTGTCCGTCTCATCCCCTCACTGTCATCCCACAGTCCCGTTCGACAGTCCACATGAGCGTCTCCAAGCCCCCGCCGCCCCCCTCCACCTCCCACCTGGCCATTCCCCCTTCCTCCACCTCCACCCCTTCCTCGTCCGCCTCCTCCCCCTCGGCGACACCGCACTCCACCACTATCCCTCCTCCCTCGCCGGTCAAGATCTCTATGCAGGAGCACTTTGCCATCAACGTGTGCCCAGGCCCCATCCTCCCCATCCCACAGATCTCTGACTTCTTCCCACGTTTCCACGACTACCCCTGCACTCCTCCGCCTCCGAGGGAGAAGAAGATCCTAAAAGAGGAGACTTTCAACGGGGAGACGGGTGGCGGATACAAGGACGGGGAGAGGAGGGAGAGCAACGATGGAGACAGGGAGGAGGTGCTCGACTCTGATGATGATGACAGTGAGTTCTGAGAGGAGCGAACAAAGTTTTGTGCGTGTTTGTTTATTCATGTGCAGATTAATAGGCAAGAAAAACAACACTTCCAGCAGTCGTTTTATTCTCACTCAAAATGAGTTTCTTCATTTTCAGCAGAAGGACAACATATTTTGTTCAGAGTAAATGTGGAGTCAAGCATTTTTCCCAGAGTGTTTGTCACTCCTACTTTATGTGACACAGCGCCTCCGATGATTTATTAGACAATGTTGCAGCCTGCAAGTTTCTGCTCATATCCAAACAGTAATCAAAAAAGACAGATCAATTCACATTAAGCAGCGTCATGTTTTAAGAGGCCATCTGCTACAAATATGACTCAGAGCTTTTGAGTGTGAGTGTGTGTGTGTGTGTGTGACTGAGTGCGTCTGTCCCTTCACTGCCAGTAATTGCCGTGGTTTGCCTTGTTTTCAGCCTACCTGGGAACGTTGGAGTTCACCCTGCTCTTTGATCAGGAGAACAACTGTCTTCATTGTACGATTAACAAGGCAAAGGTACACACGATTTCAATATCTTCTCCATATAAACAGACCTCTGTATGTTCGCCTCTGTATGCGCGGTTGCATAATCTTCCTTGAAGGCCCCAATGAGAACAATTCCCCTGTAATGCTTTTATGTTCGCACAAGACGTCAGACTGCTCTCTCTCAACATTTTTAAAGTAACGAGCTCGCCACGCACTCTCAGCAGCTTGACAATTCCAGACAAAAATCATCTCATGGCTCTATGAAATGCTGGATAACGATGTTCTGTTGCTTTTGGTGTGGCTATCGTACAAGGACACAAGCCTTGTATTACATATTGTGTACTGTCACATGATGTTAATTATGTAAATCTCGTTGAACGGTTCCCTTAAGGACAACACAAAAGGAGTCTAGGAGGGTAGAAAATAGTGCCGTGGAGAGAAACACCCAGAGGCGGTGTTGAGATGTAACCACCGTAGAAGAGGTCTGACATATTCAGTCTTTTTCTGACCCTGTCAGTTGTGTGACGTGTTTGAGGGCATGATCACGTCACCTTTGACATTACAGTGCATGTGTGTGTCTGCTTGTGTCCACAGGGACTGAAAGCCATGGACTCCAATGGGCTGGCTGATCCATACGTCAAGCTTCATCTTCTCCCCGGGGCTAGCAAGGTCACTACTCCAACCTCACCTCAGTGGCAATTAACGTAATATGTGACCACATGGGGCTGTCCCAGACACTGACACTCCCTCAGGAAAGTCCCACATCACACAGAAACTGCTGGCATGAGATGATCATTTATTGAAAAGCCCAAAAATAGAAAACATTTCATACATTATTCAACTGAAGAAAACAAACAACATTTTTTTTTATATTTGTAAATAACAGTCTTCCTTGTTGATTCTTGTTTAGTAGACAGCATGAAAATGTCAAAAAGCGCTTGCAACATAACATGAGAACGCAGCAGCGGGTTAATTTAGTGTGTCGTTTTAAGCCGTTGAGCAGGGCACATTTTGGCTGGTTACTGCTTAATGTGGCTCGTCCAGTGCTCTGCTTTATCGAGCACAAACACGTTCTGGTCTGCTGCACAGCTCCTGTCTTGTTTTCAGCTCAAGCAGCAGGGAAGATAAGGCTCGCCACAACAGCAACCCCCCAGCTCCGTCAGAATGCAACCTGTTGTCGGCCATTTTGGCTCAAGGTTGACACGAAATGAGGTTATGAAAAGCATGCGGGGTGGGGGGACACGGAGCCAAGATAGGTTGGGTGAGGCAACTGTCTGAGGTCTAAGGTGCTAACAATAACAACGTCTGGGGGATTTTTTGTCCTCCAGCCTTCCTCTGTCTGTCTTCTCTCCCATTGTTATCGCTCTCCTTTCCCCATTTTCCACCCATATCTCTGTCTCTATCTCACTATCTGCCTGTGACCCTCTTTGACCTTGAAATACCAACAGTGTGCGGAGAAAAGGGAGACAACTGAGAGGGAGGAAAGGGGGGGAAAGAGAGAGAGGGGGAGTGGAGAAAGGGAGGGAGGGGGAGACAGATGAGGGGAGGACAGCAGCAGGTGGTTGTCATGGAAACAGGGAGGATTGTTACACGGCTCACGTCAACAGGCGAGTGTTGATGGGGGGAGAGGGGTGGTAGAGGTGGTGATGGGGGGCGCAGAGAAAGCGTCAATGAGTAGGAAGGCAACCATGAACTGCCGCTTGTTAAATACCCACCAGACGGGGGCCACGTCACTCGGAAAGTGGGGACGTGCACATGCAGAAGTGAGCATGATGGACACACACTCACACACCTACTCTTGGCCACAGTCAGACTCTGCACGCAAGCACTGCGATGAATAATCCAGAACACAAAAGGTTTCAGTTTCTGTGAAGAATCGAGTTTCAAAATATTGAGAGTATAGGCACGCAATGAAGTCCCACTCATCATCTTCCCTCTTCCTCAGTCTCACGTCCTCCAGCACATGCTCTTTAACTAGAACACAGTCGACCATGCTGTCTTGAGATGTCGAACACATGCTGTAACACATGCAGCGCATGACCTTGTGTGTATGCAGACACATGCTAAGGCTTTAGTCACAGTCACACAGAGATGCTCTCTTCATCCGTCGGTCCTTCTCTATCACTGCCTCTCTTGTTCTCACACACAAACATGCACACACACAATCATTCCCAGTGCCTCTGTCATGGTCATTGGTATGTTCCTCTGTCGATTCCTAATCGTGGTGCATGGAAAACTCGCACACAGCCAGACTGCTCAGCCACAGCCGTGGGAAGAAGGGATTGAGAGAGAGGCAGTGTGAAATACGTAAAAATATCCATGCAGACAGATGGAGAAGAAGAAGGCAGAGTGTGTGATGGACAGATGGAGGGCTAGAGATAAAACATTTAGAAACAGATGCAAAAGCACCGGTGTCGAGGGAAAATGGAGGCTGGGAGTGACAGAGGGCAGGGAAAGGGAACTTGTGTTTTAAGTGTTTGTAGATGTAACATGTGGCAGGATATGTGCTCAGAAAGTCAAGCCAATCCAATCAATAAGGGGTGATGACTGTTTGTGAAGCAGTTGTTGGCACACATACAGCTGTGAAACACCACCGCGAGTCGTGACTCTGCCTCCTGCACATTAATGAATCAAACAAATGACATGAATCGAAACAACTTGTTCCCTTCATGGACCAACCCCTGGAGGACTGACTCCTGTAGATAAACCAAAAGTTTCCTGCAGAAAATGAGGAATAAAAAGGTGACAGTAATGGGAAGAGAGGGAGGAAGAGAGGAGGCAGCACAGGCAGAACAATGGGATGTGGGGACAAAAACAAACCAAGAGAAAAAAGATGGAAGGGAAGGTTCAGCATCTGGCCCTGAGGCGTTAGCAAGAGGCTGACTGTGGCAGAGAGGAAAAGACAGACATGAGTAGGAGTGTTTGGAGAAAAAAGCCTCCATACTTTCTCTACCAACTGGACATTCAGAGTGAATGAACTGGCAGAGGTGCAGATATTTCTAACCACTTTATGCACTGTTAAAAGATGAGCTGTCGATTCTTCATATTTTTCTTATTGTCAACAAATCCCATGAAAAGACGAAAATCAAAAAATGTGTTTTAGTCCTCCGTCAAATGCTTTCATACTTCTCCGTGGCAATCGGTGGCATTCAGCCCTGAGTCGAATTGTTCCTCCTGAAGATGTAAATCTTTAAAAGTGGGTCACATATATTTTCGTTTTAAAGATAAAAAAAACTCCCTAAAAGCTGGGCAGTGTGGTTATTTCTCAAATGTTACTAAAACAGGAGTGAACAGTGCATTCGTTGGTGACTGATTAGAATAAATCACAGCGCTTGTGTTAGTAATAATGATTTTGTGTCTTATCCAACAAGGGGCACTTCACACATTTGAGGTCAGTTTGGTCATTATAAGCCTGTGAAAATGGTTGTATAATGTCTTCTGTGGCTGTGAGAGGAGCTCCTTAAAGGAAAAAAAAACCCTGATGATATAAGCCTAAAAATCAGAAAGCCTGAGTTACAAACTACTCAAGAGGAGTATGAACGATCTGGGCAATTACCAGGCAGTGGTAGAGCTTCTCCCATAGTAGGGTCTCAATGGTGAGATAACTCAGTTTCTGCAGCTTTGATTTTGATAATTCTTTTAAAAATGTGTCTCTTGTGAATGCCCTAACTTTCCATCTGAGCGATCCCATGTAGCTTAAATCATTTGCCATCTCACAGGCAAAGCCAGGGATTGGGTTACCATAGAGTGGGAGATGTTCGCCAAGGAAGTCAAGAAGTTTTCAACCACCAGTGTCTGGGAACGAAGGCAATCTGGGGTCTGTTTAATCAAAGCCAACAAAGAAGGCTGATGACCAACCTATTCTCAGTGATTCCTCTGCTTCTGAGTATCCAGATCTCTCAGGACCTCCTTCGGAATATTTTGGATTTTAACAAGGTCTTTTATAAAGCTTGAGCCGCGTCATCATCCTACCATCCCTGTCACTGCGCCACCAACCTCCTCTTGGGGATGTTTCCATCCAACAGTCGGCTTTATTCACTCACTGCCCCTGAAACTCAAGCACTGGATAATACATCAGTGACTCCTTGGCAGCAGATATCTTCTGGTATCCTTGACACCAGCAGGAGCATGATTCTTCTTTGAGGACAAATCCCTCTGTTCCCACAGTGAGAAAGAGATACCCTTTTCAGCTCATACCCTCAGCTTTCAAACTGTCTTTTTTTTAAGTAGACCCCAGGAATGCACATTACCTAGTACGTATTAAGGAGGGGTAAAGTGGCAGATGGCTTTTAATGCACTAAGGCACTATGAATGACTGGTGATGCCTTTTGGTCTGACCAGTGCTTCAGCAGTAGATTACTTTTCTCTGGGACACACTGAGCAAGTTTCTTTTTGTATATTGGATTGGCGAAATGAAGCAGGAACACATGCAAGGTGTGTCCGCCACAGGTTGCTAGACAGCCAGCTTTGTAAAGGTGGAGAAGTGTGAGTTCCATGTCTCCTAGGTGTTGTTCTTGGGGTTCATTGTCAATGCAGGCAGCATCCAGATGGACCCCACCAAGGTCACGGCAGTCACAGATTGTCACATCTCATTCTCTCAAGCAGTTGCGGCGCATCCTGGGATTTGCCAATTACCGCTGGTGCCTCATCCATAATTACAGTTCTGTGGCAGCCCCTTTCAAAGCCTTCATCTCCCAGGATACTACGTATGTGTGGTCCTGGTCTTCTGAGGAGGCCTTCGGGAGCTAAAGCGTCGAACTATCCTCAATGGAGAGGAACTACTACATTGGCAATCATGAGCTGTCAAGCTAACTCTGGTTGAAAGGGGCTGAGGTACCTGCGATAGATGCACATAGGCTCTTGTACATCAGTGTTTCTGTTGTTCCTTGATGTAACAGGGCAAATGAGAGTTTATTGCGGACTCTCTGTTCTGCTCTCAGCACAAGAACTGCTGCCTGGTCCAACATCTACGTGTACTTTGTCACCTGTCTGCCTCGGTCTGATGGTAACACAATCATTCTCATGGTTGTAGACCATTTTTCCAAAAACTGCTCCTTCCCTTTCTCTACTCAAATTACCCACAGCTAACACATGCTTTTCACCTACATGGTCTCCTCAGAGACATTGTCTCTTGCCGAGTCCCTCAATTCACCTCTCATTTCTGGAAGGGGTTTTGCAGTCTCATAAGGGCCACCATCAGCCTTTCCACTGGGTTCCACTTCCAGTCCAATGTGCAGATGGAGTGTATGATCCAGGAGATGGAGATGGCCCTGGGATGCATCTCCTCCTGCAACCCTGCCCTGGTGCAAACAACCTCTGTGGGTAGGGAATGCACACAACGTCCTTCCGAGGTCTGCCAGTGGCCCATTTCCATCGAATGCTCCCACAGGACTTACCTCTGACGGGGGAGTCCAGGAAATTGTCCCTCTGGGAGTGGGATCTCTCAAGTGATCAAAGATCCATCTTTGATTGTGCCTACTTCAGCCCTCCCTCAGACCCCTCCAACCACCTGGCTCATCGATGGCCAACTTGTCTTCAGTCTTCCTGATACAATCCTGACCAACACTTTTCAGACAATTTTCAACATAGAAGTGATTGAAGAGTTTTTCTGCAGTCCCTTGGACCAGCCTGGAGGGATGTCATGAGCCGTCCTCAGAGGTGGGGTTCTGTCACGATAATAATTAATTCTAGTCCCATTTTTCCCTTTCCTTTTTCCCCTGCCGTGAACTAACCATCTGTTGTTTCAGATGTTAGTCCAACTACCCTGCAGTAGTCCCTGTATTTCTGACTTTCTCCACTACCTGACCTTCCCCGCCCACCTATACACATGTCCTCACTTCCCCACCAGCCCAGAAGCATAGTGGCCCACTTCTATTCATTCTAATCCAGATTGTCTATTGTGCTTCTGTCTCAGACCCCCTGCCTGACACCTGGCTGCTAGCCTGGTGCTACCTGCCTGGCTTTGACCTTGGCCTTTTTTCTACCTCGAGTCAACTTGATTTTTTTTTTTTTTTATGTTACAGGCCTGGTCTTATATTAATGTTTTCAATTTAAATCTGTTTTTACTGAGCCTTTACAAGGGCGCAATAAAAAATCAATGGACGGCCCCTTTAATAGTTTCTGGGTAAAAATGGTGATTCAGTGTCTTGATACATTCTTGTATCAAACTAAAAAAGATTATACTTGTTAGTTTGATCAATTTATTATTGGTTTTCATCTTTTATTGGGTTTTGTTTACAATAAGAAAAATCTGCAAGGTAACTAGCAACTATACCCGTAAAGGTAAATATTTTCCAGCTCAGAACGGCCAATTAGTTCTGATTTGGCTCTACAAGGTCTAACCCACATTTTAAGAATGAAGATTGTGTCTAGAGTTTTGTCATTTCAGCCAGAGGTATGGCTTTGTAGGGGTTGTTTGCCAGAATATAGGTATCTAGGGAGTCATTAAAAATGCATTAACTAATATAATATAATATAATATAATATAATATAATATAATATAATATAAATCAAAACTTAAACAAGATGAACACATCCTGAAGGAAACTGTGGGGAATGAGGCACCAAGTGGCTGTAAACTTTATTTATGGATGATGATGCCATTAAGGGCTCATGGGCATTTCCTCTTCTGGAAAGCTTTAATGTTTCATGCTGAATGTGTTGTGCAATTTAATTGGCTGCTGTGTTGTGTTGTGCTTGAGACAGAGTGCTTATTTTGGAGGTCTGGTCGGTGTTAATGCACTGCCTTATCATGTTTGGAGGAGACAGACGGACAGGTGAAGCGAGGGAAGGGTAGGGAAGCCTCGCGTCCTCTCACTCTCCTCTACAAAGTAGGCAACAGATGTCCGCGATTTCCCGAGGGACAGAGATAAATGATGTTTCCCCACTCTTTTTCTCTCCGTCCTTCTTTCTTGATCTTTTTGTGTCACTCGTTTTGCTTCCTTTTCATGATCTTTTATTCTCTTTCTCTAATTTTGATCTGACGAGTTTGCTCCCTCACCCTTGAAACATTCCTCATTCCTCTTTTCTTTGTTTGATCCTTCCCTTTCCATGAATTTCTTTTCATACATCTTCTTCTTTATCTCCTTAGGCAAACAAGCTACGCACAAAAACCTTGAAGAATACGCTGAACCCAGTGTGGAACGAAACGCTGATATATCATGGCATCACAGCGGCCGACATGACCACCAAAACTCTCAGGTAGGTGCTCGGCTCTGTATTCCACTCTGGCCAGCAATTAGCACCATTCCCCAGACAGCTAAATGACCAGTTTATTATGCGGAGGATGAAGATCCATGCTCCTAATCCTCCAGTGAACTGGCAACAGCCGCCTGTGCTTCCCACTGGGCTTTTCCAGGTAATTCATTATTGCAGCCAGGCGACGCCAGCCAACTGTTCTACTTGCTGTTACTGCGGTAACTGCTCAGGTGCTGGCTGCGCGGTGATGCTCCGCCCACCTCCCCACAGCGTTCTCCATATGGATTGATTGAGGTCAAGCGTAGCCATCTTGGCCCAAAAAGTCTGACGCACTCTTGTCATCCTGCATGCGTACGTTGATTCAGAGACGGAGTTCCGTGTGTGTTTTTGTTTGTGAACATGTGCGTTGCGCACAATCAGTGTCAGTTTGCTCAGCGGATTCATAATAGGGTTGGATGGCATTGTTTATCCTGAGGAAACACAAGCACAGTCGGATGTATGCATGCACACACACATACAGTCAGAAGTGCGTGTACACACATACACATGAATCTCATCTGCTTCGCACACACAAATGCAGACAGTCAGGTGTGTGCTTATCCTCTTGTGTGTATGTCAAGGGCAATCACTGGCAGGAAAGAACATGCATTGCCCCTCCTCTGTACGTAGAGAAAACACACACACACACACACGCACATTTGCAAACAACACACGTCCTTGAGCTTTTACGAAAACACACATTCGGAAATAACATTTACTCCCCCTCCCTAAACATAATCACACACACATATACACATAAACAGCAGCTTGAGGAGAGACCCTTCAAACTATAGGAAACCCATCTGACCTCTGTTCAAGGACACAGCCTGCAGACACAAACCAGCATGGGGGCTCTGGGAAGCCAAAACGAGGAGGCAGAGTGTGACCAGTGTCAAACACGAGCTGACGAGAGAGAGAAAGAGTGAGGTGACTCCCAAGATCAACAAAGAGAGCAGGAGGAAAAGCGTGAATGATGTCAAGTGACAGATAAGGCATTGTGGAGGAGGAAACAAGGGAAGCCAAGATTGAAGAAGATGGTAGAATAGAGGGATGGAGAGACTCCAAGGGTCAGCTGAAAGAGAGAGAGAGATTGGCTCACAGAGAGTGTAGAGAAATGGATAAAGTGATGAATGAAGAAATTCACTTAGCTGAGGAAAAAGGTGGAGTGATGGGGAGGAGTTTACTCATAGGCGAGGAGAAAAACGAAAGAATGAGGACAGTGAGAAATGTGAGACAGCAGAGGAGCCCGAGTGAGTGAAAACGCTGTCTGACAACGAGGAAAGGGGGAAAAACCAAGCGACAGACAGAGAGAGGGGAAGAAAATCTGCTTTAAGTCTCTCTGGATGTGTTCAGCGCCAGCACGATACCTCAGCCAACAGACAGACTTTGTACTCATTACTCCACAGAAAGCAGCGGACAGTCAGAGAATGGAGAAACAGAGAGGGATCCCTGGAGAGATGTTTACTCACTTGGTTGTGCCCTGCTGCATCCCACTCTGCCGGTCACAGCAGGGCGCACAGGAAGGGGAGGCTGCACTCTTTGATCCCCCCGTGCTCTATACACTGCTGAGCGTGAGGACTCTGTCCAGAATCAGCCTCTCTGTAGACGTGCCTGAAGGTCTGGACACTGCAGGCCAAGTTTATAATCAAACTGGGCCAATGTGAGCAAACCAATATTACACGTTAGATGAATGTGTTTTCAAGTGAGAACAAGGATTATCCCTAAGCAGTGATTTCATTTAGGTATTCTAAGTAGATATTAAAGTTGTAATCCTTTAGATCTCACTCCTGGTTGATTTTTTATTTTATTTTTACAGTGATATCGAGGCTTAATACGACAGCAAACAATGATTGAGCAGCTACTTTGTCAGAATAACATCAGAAGAGCAACTGGCTTATCTATTTATCCTGCAGCCAAACAAGCGCTCGCTGTATTAAAGGTCCCATGTCGTAGAAAGTAAGATTTCCTGTCTTTTTTATTAGAAAGCAGGATTAGGTGCTATATATTCAATTCAGTTCAGTTCAAAACTTTATTGCAGACTCATGGTCCAGATAGAAGATAAGACATTCCATAAAATTAATTATAAGTAAATAATGTTTCTTGAACATTAAAGCATGTGAACATTTTCTAGTAGAGACCCAGAATAAAAGTATGAACCTGAAACTGTGTCAGTCAGTCAAAAATCATTGCAATCGTAATGTGAAAATTATCTTTTGACTGACTGTTTAAAAGCCAATTCTCTTGTAGCCTGATAGCCCTGTATGCATATGTAGACCATATAGAGGCATCAGTATTAAACTGAGATGGTTTCCTAAGCAGTTAAAAACTCCTCTTAATATGTTGAAGTTTGAATTTAATTTAAAACTAATGACATTCCCATCAGCCTCAACTTTTTGAGGTTAGTTTTAATTTGATATTACGTACATCAAGTGCCAAATTTTGGTTTGCGGCTACAGTCTGATTTTATGCTGCACATGGTACCATTACTTTCCCACAGCAAATTCTCTGATGGGTTGGAGGTTTTAATAGCCTGTTGCCTGTAGCTCTTCATCTCACAGCTCATTGTGGCCACTCCTTTTTTTCTTCCAATACTACTGAAAATGATTCACTTACAAAAAACAGGAAAATGATACATTTTTGTTGAATGTTTGTGATCAGAACTAACCTCTTCTTTCGACAATGGAAGGCAATGTTCAGTCAGAGTAGCAGTAATTTAACACGGCTCTGACGGTGAACAGCTGTTATCACTTAGATTAAAATAAATTGTGCTGGATTATATGTATGCATCCTTTCCAGGGAATCCTTCATGCTTAGTTTGGTAATCTAGTGAGGGAATGGACCCTGCGACTACCTATTAAAACTAGGCTACTATACAGAGCAGTAATTGCTGAATGTGACACATGGTTAGAGCTGGAGAGGGCGGCCCAGGACCAGGGGCGGTGGAGAGGAGTTGTGGATGACCTGTGTTTCACGAGGGGAGAAAGGGTTTAAGTCAAGTGAGTCAAGTCGGTTATTGCTGATCATGAATATTATCAAAAATGGCGTGAACATCTGGAAGCAGTTTCTTACTGTTTGTTTCTCCAGCTCATATCAGAGAGATAAAAGCTGGAGCGCAGCCAAAAGCTTTTGAAACATTAAAAATTTCTTTGGTGTCAAGTCCATTCTACTGCACCGCTCTTTGTGCCGGAGGATAAATGCTGTCGAAAGAGATGCAGTGTGGAAAGTGAAGGGAGAGGACGGGTTTCGTGCATTTATTTATTTATTTCGCCCTTTCATTCACTCATTTGCAGTTACGGTGATTATATAAAGCCATTATGTCCAGGCAAAATGCACTCAAATAGAGAGGCAGGACTAAATAGAAGCTAGTTATGAAATGGCCTGGAGACAAAAAAAAAAATCTCTCAAAGTTGTAACTGCATATTTTTTTTAATATTCTGTATTCAACAAACCTATTCCTCAGTGTGCAAACTTTATCTCTAAGGGGTCACTGTAGGTCCTGTCTGTTATTAAGCATCAACCAGCTGAGTTAGCTAATAACTAATGTCCTCAATCCACAGTTCACAGTTGGCCTCATACCGGCTAATCCTTCATTTGGTGCAGCAAGGCTGTCCAAGGTGCTCAGATCTTGAAAGGCAACCAAACTGGAATACACTGCAAATATCTCCACCTCAAGTTATTAGTCTGTTACTGAGTCTTAAAATCGTTTTACTTATCTCCAGTAAAAGACTGCTTGTTTCAAGGCTGATTTTGTGAGCTGTCACTAATTTCTAGAGGATATGTGAAACATGAAGAACTGCACTGAATGAGTATATTAATCAGTCTCTTTTGATGTATGAAAATGAGACTGATTGAGTTGCTCTGAAGATGTTTTATTGCAGTGAGGCCAACACGATTTTGAGATTAGGTCCAAATTTCTCAGTTCCTGCAGTCTGTCTCTGCCTTTGGGTACACTTCAAATGATGTAGAAAGCAGGGACAGTGATAATGTGGTCCCTCAGTCCTTCCCCTCATTTAAGCGCACAACACTTTTTGGTGCATTTTAATACACAAAAAAAATTCAGGGGAATTGTACATTTGTGACTTTGGGGAGAATATCATCGTTAAGACTCCTTGTGGCTTTTATCACTAAAGCCGTTATCAGGCTGCCAGTTAACAGAGGAGAGATGGATCATGTGGGTGTTGTGATGAGAGGTGGGTATCAAAAGATCCAGTGTGTGTGTGTGTATGTGTGTGTGCGTGTTAAAGAACTACCAACATGATGTCAGTGCCAGGTCTAGTCTCTCCCTCCATTTCTTCCCTCTATCTCTCCGTTCCTCTGTCAGACTTGGTAATAGACTCGCACTGTCCTCGGCTGTGGGGAGATAGGGACAAATGTAGGACTTGATTTGGTATTGGATGGAGGTAGAGGCTGAGATTGGCTACTGGATGCCTCAGGTGAGACGTGCAGTTGGGTACTGATGTGGTCGGGGGCAAGAAATCTTTGATTAAGTGTTAGATGTCTGAGTGAGAATGATGCTTTTGGGTGGGGTTGATTGATTTTTTTGTGTGTGTGCCATGCTCGCAACAGTGTCATTCTGTAAGTTCACAATATTTCCACACTGAAATATCTCAATAACTATCGGATGAACTGCTGTGACATTTTGTTCAGAAGTTCATGGTCCCTAGATGACGAATCCTAATAACTTTAGTGATCTCACATTGTCTTTAGTGCCTCCGTGAGGTTGACGGTGTTGTTTTTGGTGAAACATTTCAACATGTATTAAATTAATTACTGTGAAAGTTCATACAGATATTCAGGTTCCACACGAGAAGTGTTGAAATAATTATCGAGTGCAGTGTTCTTCAATCTCCTTCTTATGATTGGCTCATCATGAAGCTTTAAAATTTAAATTTAATTTGTAAAGATACTTGTACTAAGATAGTAAAAATGCTAAACACAAGGACGTCACTTTGTGTGGAAAAGTGTCGGGGATGTAATGGCT
Organism: Pagrus major; assembly: GCF_040436345.1. Lineage (NCBI taxonomy): Eukaryota > Metazoa > Chordata > Actinopteri > Spariformes > Sparidae > Pagrus > Pagrus major. The sequence continues at coordinate 17,189,292 of NC_133215.1, forward strand.
CCGATAAAGATTTGACCATTTTAAAATGGTATTCAACATTTGTATGAAAAAGGGAGATATTCTTTAGCAAGCAACACTGTACTGTAAGTCACTGTCTTATTGTGGGCCATAAAGTCCAGCAAATAAGATGTAATGATCTGCTGTATGTGCTGATTACATCTATTATGTAATGAACCATGGCCTTAGTTTATAGCATACTCTACATGTCAGGTCTTTGGATTGGGTTGTGTCAGAATTCCTCACCGGATCAGCAGCAGCCAGTTTCAACTGCAGGTTCTGAAGGAGAGCAGAAGGTTCTCATTTGTTGGCTGAAAGTAACTGTCTGGACTTCTCAGCTCTTGCAGACTCGCGGATTTGCAGCCACGTATGTGGGGCGTCTGCGAGTGCTGAGGGCTGTCTAAATCCACAGTTCATCCAGTCCTGAAGGGCCCCTAAGCAGACTGTTTGTACACTTCCAGAGAGTTTGCTTGGGGTGCAGACTTAATTGATTTAAATACCCACAATTCATTGCAATACGGATGTGATGTTGAACTTACTTTGTATGTGTAAAAAAACGACTGCATTTAAACATTGCTTGTGTTGGCTACAAATAACATTCAACCACATCATGATAAAGAAATATGTAGAAGTACATGCTGTAGAGGTAAGCTAAATGCAGACTTCACATGATGACAGTGAACACGTCACAGTACGTACGACTGAAGTCAGCGAGGTCTCAGTCCACAAGTCCAGAGGGCGGAAACTTGGACTCAGCCAACCTTTCTTGGCACGAGATATTGATCGGAACATTTTTAACAAATTACCCTTTTGTAAAGTGATGGGGACAAAACTGTCCATTTCAAGAAGTGTTCCCAGTGTAAATGACACCTATGGATAAACATTACACCTGCCTCGCTTAAACATGTTTTTGTTGTCATTGTGAGAACGTTGGCACACTGAGAATTTAGCTTGCTGGTGTGCCTTCACAAAGCTGCAAGCACGATGGTGGACTCATCGTCTTGTAATAAGAAATCAGTTGATTAGTATTCAACAGAGAGTCTTCTGTTGAATACTAATCAACTGACTAATTTACTGACTGATTAACTTTGAGACTTTAAAATACTGTCTGATATTAAAGTTATATTTGCATCTCTCAGAACCTGGAAGTCATTGCTGGGATTTCCCCGCAAACATCAATGTAGAGTATCATTTTAAGCCTTCATAATATTAACATCTTGAATTTTCTATCTGGCATGTAACACACTGAATCATTCAAGTGGACTTGGAACAGTTGAATTAATATTTGGGAACATGAAGTAATGGCCAAATGTAGAAAAGCCTTTCATCCAACAAATCCTTGTAACATGGATTAAAAGCAATATGGCATATTTTCTAAGTACATATATATCAAGTTTCAGATACCAGTGAGCTGTATATTACACGGCAATGATCCTTTGAAGAAAACATATAATATACGAGAGCGAAGATCATCCTTGTTGTCAGTTTTTAGTTGGCACCCTTCTTACTTGTTTGAGACCATTAAAAGAGACACATTCACAGGTACAGACACCATGCAGGAGTGCTGAAACACCCTCGTCATCTGATGTAACTCGCGAGGCAGATTTCATCAATGACTAACCACTAAAATTGGCACCTCAGGTTGAACAGATTCAACGAGCATCTGTTTGGTTTTGGGAGGAATTCTAAAGCCTGATGATTGTGGGAGAGGGTGCGAGGAAACGGATGGAGCGCTTGCACAGTTAAAGCCAAAAGTTTGGGGTGAAACTGGTGTCTCATTTCACAGCAAACCCTCGTCTCATCAGAGACGCCCTACATGTATGACAGAGCAAAGGCACATAAATCATCTGACAGCGGCGGCCGTGAGTCAGAGTTATTCCGGAGCTTCTGCTAGAGATACTCATCAGTTATGACTAAAAGGCTGGAACCGGCATGTCAAACGTCCAAATGTCAGAGAGACAGGAAGAGAACAGGAAGAGGGGAAGGTGTGTGTGTGTGTGTGTGTGTGTGTGTGTAGAGTGCAGAGCAAGGGAGAAATCAAGAGCAGCGACAGTCCATCTGGGAATATTCGAGCACAGAGGGAATATAGAAGCAGGTGATGGGCTGTGAGGACTGTTTTGTAGCTGATGGAATATTCACCCTCCATCAAACATTGGCATCAGTTTAAATAAGTGCACCCTGTGGAAGAATTCATTTCACAACACTGTGGCAATATAGAAGAAGATACAGTTGTCTTTTTTCAAATTTAGAGTGCAGCCAAAGGGAGACATGAAGGAGGAAACAAACAACAGAGAGATTAATCAAGTCATCTTTACTGTGCTGACATCCCGCTCAATAACACTGTTTGTGTGTAAAGTCGGGATGTATGATATTGATTTTTTGCCTATGTCCAATACGCTGATATTTTCAAACTCGTTTTGTGACGCCATTACCAATAAACTTTAACACTTTTTTCCCCACCTAATTGCAGAGAACATCAAGTCTCTCTTGTAATGGAATTAACATGTTAATAAACAAATTGTTATGTATGTAGACATTCACTGAGCAATGTGCGGGCATAATTAAGCATCATCTCATTGGCAGAAATTTTCAGCACGTTAGCATTTAGCCCAAAGCACCATTATGCCTAAGTACAGCCTCAAAGAGCCACGAGCATGCACGGCTGTAGACTCATTTTTTTTTTTAAGTATCACAGGAGGCTTCATCTAGACAGTTACTCCATGAAAGCACTGCGGTAATGAATGCAAATTCATTGACAGCAGTCCTTTTAATTTGTTTCACCTGCATACAACATATAATCAATTCAGGGAACCGCAGAAGGAAAAACTGATTACCTGCCTTCAGCTTTAAATCTCTTTCCTCTAACATGTTTCAATTACAACAAATTAGTGTCTGACTGAGTAACAGCCAACAGCCAAGAAGGACATTGATTGAAATCCTCTGAAAACCCTGTTTCTCTTCAGCATTCACACAACTTATCATCATTCATGAGGCTGCTCATGTGAAACCACAGAGAACTCGTCTTGTGTTGCAGATGGAGGCACTGATTGATTGTTCTGATGCACTTTGGATATATTTGGCACACCGTCTATGGCGGCTTCACAATAATGAGCGGAGCAAGGCAGCAGCAGCCGGGTTCACGTGTAACTTTTCTCTGACTCACTTGCCTCTCTCCTCTCCCATCTCTGCATCTGTATGCATCGTCTGCCTGGTGAAGGCTGTGCGTGTGTGACATGGACAGACTCGGACGAAATGAATTCATCGGTGAGGTGAGAGTGGCTCTGAAGAAACTGAAAGAGGGCGAGAACAAGCGCTACAATATGGGCCTGGAGAGAATTGCACAGGTACGTACAATATGTGTGTGTGTACGTGTGGGTGTGCACAGACTGTTCATATAAATATCAAATGGGTTTCTCTGGACATATACATCAAGATGTGTCCTATTTCCATTGTGCATGTTTGCCCGGGGGCTATCAGGCATCAATCTCAAATGCTGCATTATAAAGTGTAATGGATATTCACCTGCAGGCTCTGTGGGCTATAACCATGATGTCTATCTCTCTCTCTCTCATTTCAGAATAAAGAAACTAACAATCAAACAGTGGAGCAGGGGGCGGTCGTGGCAGAGGAGGAGGTAAAACTGTCATCAGCTTTATCATCACCGATCTTATTATTAACATTTTCAACCAAAACGCAGCTTATCTTTTCAGCAATTCTAATCTAGCCTGTATCTTCGCCATAACAGAAACAGACATTTTAATTGATTTGTTGGTATTGATAACATTTTTACGCAGACAAAAACACATTGCATCAACAGAGCTTGTAGAAAGGTGCAGAATTATAAACATTATTATGCTCATGAATTAATAATTTAAAAAAAATGAATTCTGACAGTTGGTTACAGAGTCTAACAAGGTTTCTCAGCGCTGTTGATATCATGTGGGATCTGTTTCGTCAGTTTGTGGGGAAGAAAACTTAAACCCTACACTTCTACACTGTCCGCCCAAGCCTTCTATACTGGCCTAACTGTAGCTAGCTAGCGTTAGCATTAGTGACATTTGTGTTAGCTAGCATTAGCGTTAGTACAAGCTCCCAGGAAGAGCTCCAGGCTTTAAAGCAAACTTTCATAGTGGCCAAACCGTGTAATTATAAGATCACATGATGCACTGGGGCCCAGTTGGGACTTTTTCCCATAAGCTTACATTGTGAGGAGTGGCTGTAAAGTGGCTGTGGAGTGCCACATTTAGTGGCTGAATGTTATCAATAACACCTTTAATTGTAACTTTAATACATTTTTATTCCATGTATGTGTCTAAAGCATGAACTCTAACAGAGCAGGGTGATAGGAAACTGCTCCTTACAGCAACATGTTGTAGATCACACCACAGCTGCCGGTCAGTCCAGTGTTTTTCCTCCTCCGGTGGTCTTTATCTCAGTTCTCCTCATGATTTTAGAGACATAGGCTAATAGCTTTTTGGTCCCTGATTAGACTCAGTTTATGGTTCAATATGGAGATTAAAAGGAGAAGCAGGCGGTGTCATTTCGCCAGGCCTCAGATAAGACCTTTAATTACAAGCTTTAATTTGAATACTCCTGTGGCCGGCCCATCCAGACACACCTACACATCCTAGGTAGGGAAAATGTTGCAACAAATCACAGCTAATCTATTCTCTAGCATTATTTTAATTACATTTACATTGAGCGAAAAAGTGTTTTGGAGAAACTTTGTTGACCCTGGTCCAGGATTCCCCACTGTGTATTCACTGAAGAGGCAAAAGTCAGCCTGAAAACAGGTGCTGTGTCTGACACTGTTGTTTTCTGTGTCCCCAGCGTGGCCGCATCCTGGTGTCACTATGCTATAACACAGAGAAGAGCTGCCTGCTGGTTGGGATCATACGCTGCGCCCATCTGGCTGCCATGGACTCCAACGGCTACTCTGACCCTTTCGTCAAAATGTAAGTCATGTCTGATATTCATGAACAGACCAGGTTTGCTACAAACTACGCTCATATGCAGCTATTCTGCATCAGCAGTTCACATTCAATGGCAGTGTCTGCTGATAATGTAGGATGTGGTGTGTTGGTTTTCATGGAAGGTTCAGCAATGGTATGTGTTAAAGGTTCAGTGTTTAGGATTTAGAGAACTTTTTGTTAAAGTGTTTTTGTTACCTAAGAATGAGTCTTTTATATCTACATTGGGAGCGGGGCCTCTTCCACACAGTCTGCCATGCTGCCCCGCCATGTTTCTACAGGAGCCCAGGACAGACAAATTAAACAATGGCCTTTTTACATTTGTCGCGATTTTAGTTGCAGCCATAGGAGGGTGAAGCGAGGGGGTCTCAGTTGGTTGCGATCTGTAACCTCACCACTAGATGCCACTTAAACCCTCACACTGGATGTTTAAAGGAAAATTGGCCTTCAGTGTGTTTTACGGACGGAAGGATAAACGTAAGATTTTATCGCAGGATGAGATAAAAACACACAGGATAAGTTGATTGTGGTGAATATCCTCACATCAGTGTCTTGAAAAAGCTGTCTAGCTCGATATCTTCAGTCCTAGATTGATTTTCTGATTTATCTTGAATTGCCACAAGGGGGAGCATCTTGTCAGTCATTGTAAGGGTGTTTACACATATAGTCCCCTTTAAACAAAGCAAACTCAGTCCTCTTGAAGTGGATCAAAAAGTGGACCAACAGAAAAGGGACCAAGTTCTTTTTGTCTTCACGTCAGTTTGATTGAGAGAGGACTCAGTTCTCTTCCTGGTCCATTTCAGATCAGATGGGGCCTCAGTCCTCTTTCTGTTCACACTATAGTGCAGCTCCTGGGGACCTTCACTGCTTTGGGTTATTGGTAGTTTTCACTTGGAACAAGATGGCTGCTGCTCCTTGTCTTATTTGTTTGCATGTTTTGATTATGATCACTTACTTGCTTATTTTGACACCAGGAGACAACAAACAAATACGCCGACGGGATTGATTCGTTTCAAATATTAAAACATTAAACAACAGATCATCTTATTTTACAAGCAATATAACTTTATTAAAATCAAGCATTTTCCTAACAAGACTTTGAACACTGAATAATTATTATTATTGCTAGCTGTTATTACTTACTTATTGGTTGTTAATTTATTGCTTTTACCATCATCCTTGATTATCACAAAATCTTCACATCACACAATCAGCTTCATGCCAGTGAAAGTAGTTTAATTACATTTAGAGAGAGAGAGAAAGGCTCAGCTTGCTCAGTGTGTCTTGCATAAAAAGTTAAACGAATTCCAAACTAAGGAACAACGGGGAGAAGATGAAAATGTGTGTTTCTTAACAAACTGTAGGGTCAAGTGATTCCAGTATATTTTAGTACCGTTTTAGTTTTAAGCATATTCTGGCCAGGATCACTGTGACATGAAATCTTCATATCATACATGTGGCTATAGTGACTCTATAGATCCTGCTATCTTTGCACTCGCCACCTCTGTGGTACAGATTCAGGGAAAGGAGCTTTTTGGAGGTCTCTGGAGCTGTTTCACCACCACTCACATTTTCTTTTAAACATTTTTCATCTGTTAGCAGCTCCTCCATTTCCTTTGAGAATTGCATTGTGGGGGAAATAATAGTTAAAGCTCCTGTTAGCAAGACAGACATGCATTGCAATACATATATACTTACATCCAGCTTAAGTATTTGATTAGTTGTGAATGACACATTTTATTTACTACACTTTTATACTTAACCACTTACTTACTGTAAACGTATCTAAATATTCCATTCACTATCCTAATATAAATGCTGTCGTCTACAATTACATCCGACCCGTTCCCATGGGTGCTGACGTTGTTGTGTGACGTCAGATAACTGCTCCCTCATGAAGTCGGTGTAGATGGATTTGCCTCAAGTTGTGTTGAGTTTACAAGCAGTAATTCCTACTTGAGTAGCACTCCTTGCTTTTCTTTATTTGGTGTGAGGTTGGAAATGTTTTGGTTCTGTGTTGTCTGGAACGCAGCATTAGTGTGTAGCATGGACGCAGTTTAGATTAAAGGGTACGGAGACTGCTCATAGATCCAAGAGTTACAGTGTGTAACCTTCGTTCTTCACACTTCCATCTTGACCGGATTGAGTGGGCAAAGCCAGACGCCCTGCTTTGACACCAGCATGATACAACAGCCATCAACAGGAAACGCTAAAGTGTGGGCGAACGGATGTAAAACCGTTACACGTCTGATTGGCATTGCACACTAAAAACATATCACCATGACAACCGCAAGGTCACATGATAAAGGGGTCGGATCAGACAGCTGCCTGTAGTGCCAGTGGAAACGTTAAAATGCCAACGCCAGAGGACAGGAAAAGGGAAGAAAATCAATAAATGACAAATTTTATAATAGATAGTCTTTTAGTTTAGTCTTTTATTAAGAAAAAAAAGTCAGAGATTAACTTGTTCCACCTTTTCCAATGTGAGGAGCTGCTGTTTTCTGTGTTTTATATCATTTTAAATTGAATATAGTTGAATTTGGACTGCTGGTGAGACAACACAAGCCATTTGAAGGGGAAATATTATATTATATATATTTTATAGAATAAGCCACAAACCAATAATAAAATAGATTACTTAATTACTAAAACAGTTGTTTGTTGTGGCCCTAGACTTATCTTCCCAATCATATTGTCGTAGCATTTTGATAGACTGAGCGCTTCTCTTAGCCGGTGCAAATCTTTTCAAAGTGTGAAACATGGAGGCGATGAAAGGCAAACTGACCATCACTGCACACCTGAGCCCACCTGCCTGACAGATAAAACCCACACAGCTCAATCTCTGATCGGCCTGATGCACTTAAATACCAACAGTTCAGGGAGTGAGAGAGCTCCCACACATAACAGGACAACCGGTCGTGTAACCAGCACCACCTCCAGTAGTAGGAGGCTTTGAGGTAGAAGGAGCAGCCGGTTGGTGAGATTGCTTCTAAAGGAAGTTTTAAAGCAGCTTTTGGTTTCCTCAGTTGATTAGACTGTGATCGGAGTGCAGTTATTTAAGGTTCAATGAAAGACAAGCTACTTTTGTCTTAGATTTAGACCCGTTTGACCAGGACGTTTCTTTGTGGCCCAAGGATGATGGTAAAAGATGCAGAAAAAGAGATGGATTAGCCCTCGTACCCTCCTGATCCGCTATGTGCTTGATGTAGAATCTGCTGGATCTGGTACATGCTGCTGCCGGCGGCATGTGAGCGAATGTGCACTGATGTCATTCAGAGACTTTTGTTTGGCTTTTTTTATTTTTTATACTTATCAATTTCAATAATTTAATTATATACTGAAAGGAAATTTAATCAACTGGCTAGCGTGCTTGCCACATGATGCATTGTTGATCTCAAAGGGGAGCTCTCTGGCTCCTCTGCGATATGCAGTTACCCATAACACCCTGTCTTTGTAAATCCATAGAGAAGTTTACATCCATCATAACCGACTATAAGTCCAGCATACATGACAAAGTGGCTGACCTTAATGCAGAGTGAAGGAGAGCCTGTCTGTGCAAAAAAAAGAGGGCATCAGTCATTTCAGTAAATGCCAAAAAAATGACATTTGTTTACATTGAAGTGACAAAGCCCTGTAGCGTCGGACATATGACTAGTGAGAACAAAGTTCAGTATTTAAGGTAATGGTGCATTTCTTTTGGTCGCCATAGACGTCACCACAGCCTGCCTGGAAGTAGGGCAGGCATGCTTTAGCTCCTCTCCGGGGAGGGTCCATCCCGGGCGCGGCGCAGCTCAACAGCTGGTAATAGAAATGCAGGCATGGTTTGACTCAGCGCGGCCAAAAGTGCGAGTGAAGAAGCCCAACATGACTGGCTTAGGAGGTAGTAAGCTGGCTAATCAGGGTTGGCGGTCTGTTCCCATGTTCCTCTTTTTCACATATTAAAGTGTCTTTGGGCAAAACACTGAACCCCAAATTGCTCCTGATGGTCAAGCCAACACTGTGTGTGACATGTTACAGGATAAATGAGAGGCAGTTGTATACTTCAACCCAAATCTCTAAACTGAAACAAAACATTCTGAAGTTTAATTTCGGGGACTTGTAGATGGAGGATAGGAAGCAGATGGGATCCACTTGTTTTTTGGTTTTTCTTTCAATAATGAGAGGTTTGGTCTGAATGAGAAAGACAGCTGCAATTACTATATTGAAAAACATTTTTATCTGATGCTGCTTTCAGTAGGTTGTATAAGTGGGAAATATTCACCCACAGTTTAGGGATTTTGAAAGTCTTCTGTGCTTTTGGGGGATGAGATAAACAAAAAACAGACAAAAAAAGAAAACTCTTTCTCTTGCTCAGACATGCACGTGGATACTTTCTTCCCTCTCTCTGAGGTATTGATTTGTTCCACCACTTGCTCATTTTGACGGACAATGTTTTTGAGTCCACCAAGAAATCACTTATGCACCCAGAGTGTCTCGCTCTTCCTCGTCTTTCTGTCACTGTTTTATACTCATGCTGCATTTTATCCCTCCTCTTGTTCATTCCACCGCCTGTTTCTTTTTGTACAGTCTCTTAGTGTACATGATTTGTTTAAGCCTCTGCTCCAATTCTTATTTCTGGCACTTATGTTGTTTCGCTGTTTCATTTGTGCCCCTGCCAGAGTTTCCTTTTGTTCTCTTTCATACCGGGGACTCTCAGAATCATCACAAAGAGCCTCTTTTACCTCAGTGTTCAGTGGTCGGTCTGCAGAGTATACACTGCTCTCTTAATGCATCCTTTTGTGATTTCCAACATAAATAATACAGTGAAGCTTTAATGAAGTTAACTTTTAACAACAAAAAAAAAAAGGTGAACGTATTGCTGGCGTAAGTAAATGACGTCTCTAGAGTATACCGGCCAAATTAAGTCGATATAGGAGTAATGAATAAATTTGCTTCGCTAGCTTTCTGACTTATTCCACTGTCAGAGCGGTAATGTCCTGCAGCTGTAACTAAAGCTGATCTTGATGCCAGTCTGTCTATATCCATGCTGTGTGTGTGTGTGTGTGTGTGTGTGTGTGTGTGTGTGTGTGTGTGTGTGTGTGTGTGTGTGTGTGTGTGTGTGTGTGCGTGCGTGCGTGCGTGCGTGCGTTCATTTGTCCAGAGGGCTTTTCCAGTTGGTCTTTTCTCTCTGTGACTCTCAATCAGCCTTTAGAAGCCATTCAAGTGACACAAGGTCAGAATTATCTCAGAACTAATTTGTCTTCCATTTAAAAGGACGAATTAGCATTTAAAGACTAAATGAGTTTGCATCCTTCAGAAGGACCTACATCCCTCTCCCCCTGCTCTTCACACATTACCTTAAATATGTAAAAAATTAAATTATTCTGTCAGAGAAAAGACATGTGAAAGCAGAAAAAAGTGCAAAACATGTCAGATATTTCCTGCTGACCAAGCTCGCTGCCATCTTTTACAGTTTTGTTCTCTCTCTCTTTTTTCCTGTGAGCGCTTGTGTGAAGTGTAAATCACGACTCTGCAGCAGGCGTATATTTAGCTCCTCTTTCCCAATTGTCACTCATTTTTTATAGCACATTTTTTTGTTGTTTTTTTGCATCTCTGTGTCATAACTTTGGTTCCTCTTTTTAACACTGGCTCCCTCTCCCTCATCGCTCGCTGTCACTTTTGAATTTTAGTTGTTCCTCACTCTCATTCACAGCGATGCTCTCATTCTCACTTTGTCTCGTGTAACCTAAACTTGCTGTCAGGACAATTTTAGGTACCTTTCTCATGATCCTGGCAGTTAGAGAGTTGTCAAGCTGTCATGTGATTGAGTCATGTGGGTCCAATGACACAAGGGACAAAGACAGAAAGAAGATGAAAGAATGTAGCTCATTCTAATTGGTTCTCACCAATGATGACACTTTTAATATTGACAGCAGGGCTGCTAATGTTTCCACTTTGTGAGTCTGTGTGTCATCATGGGAAAATGTGCTCCTGTAGATGCCTTTTTGTAGCAGGAACTACCGAAGCCATTTGACTTCTTTGCCTTCTTTGGACAGATTTCGTCAATGCGATACCATCACAATCATACAAGATGTAGTCGTGAAACTTTACAGGTGTGTAGTGGAGGTCAAAGTGGAGATGGGTGTGGTCCGACCCATCGGTGCTCAGTGTCCGAGTTACAACCAGTTGTCCCAAATCCTGTCCTAATTGTATCCTACAAGAATTATGGTTGTTTTCTTTTTAGCTTTGTACAATAGTGCCTCAAATTAATAAACAGCTACTGTGAGGGCGACTCCATGACGTTGTTGAATTAAAAACAAATTACAGAGGGCAATTAAACCAAACATCGCTGGTGTTATGGATAATGATTTACACACTGTTTGGCCTACATACAACAAGGTCATTGTATTTTTTTTCCCTAATGACAGGAAGCTGAATTCATGAATACAAATAATTTGACTAGTGAGTTTTCACTCTTGTTTGTTTTACCCATTCTCATCTGGTTACCCTATGTGAGAGGGTATATTTGAACTCAAACCATGTTTTCCTAAACCTAAGCAAAGAACAACAGAAACTGAAGTCAATAGTACAATAATCCAAACTCATCTCGGTCCTGATTGTATTTTGTATAGAAGCTGCGTTCATCCACTGTCTTTGTGCACGTCCGCAGCTGGCCGTATTTAGGTATGAACAAACTTTAAGACATGGACAACAGAGTCAACAGCGCTCTCTCTGTGCAAAGAGTCAATCTGACGCTCATGAGCAGCAGACTGAGTTAACCAAATAACGTTTGTCTCTTCAGAGGTTAGACGTTTGTATTAATTTGACATTCAGCAAACCTAAAGTAAGATATAGTGACATAAAGATGACATTTTATCCAGTTATATAGAAATGTTACATCAGAAGATATCCTCTTGATTTGTCTATTAGCTTTACTTGAAGCATGTTGCACAGAACAAGGACAGTGGCTTTTGTCTTCCATCTTTACAGTGTAGTCACGCGAGGAAGGGGTTGCTCTGTGACCGATATGGACAGGAGAAGTATTTAGAGTGACGAAAAAAGACGAGCTGCTGACTGTAGTGCTGTGTGGTAAAGTGCGGATGGCAACAAAGTCATTAACATCTGCATTACATCTAAGAAAAACTACCTTCGTAACTCAAGTACGCTCAAGATGTTGTTGAGAAACATGTTTTAAAGTTCTGGTGTTAGATTTGAACATGCTACATAGGTGTTTCTGTTATTTTGTCCACCCCATTCTTAAAATAAATTGTCCTTACTTGCCCTTATCTCAACAATTTAGAAAAACAAAACACTTTTACGGAGCAGTGTTTAAACTTCATCATCATTATAGAAGAGAACAGCTGCCAGCTGCTGTTAACCTTATCGGTCCGTGGAGGTTTGTGACACATGGAGAAAACAGTCAATGTGTACAGCACAGAAATATATGATTAGTTAGTTTACTGTATTTTTCAGTGAACAACCTACTTTTTAAGGAAGCGGCGAACAAAAACTGAAGGGATAATCCTCCCTATCTCTGTGGACCAGCCTTCCATGGTGCAAATTATTCTTCACATTGAATTTTCTACGATAATTCGACCATAGTTTGGTTGCTGCTACTCGGAATATTTTTATTTATGCCACAATTATTATGAATGTCGCTGTCAAATGATGTTTTGTTATTGTGGAAATTGGAATCCCCCGCCTTGGAGCCGTATGTAAAATGTGATTTGGCACAGCTCAGACTCAGATGTCCCCTGGGCTTTCACCTCACTGTCTCGCGTGCTGCTGGTCAAACAGAGGCTTTGTTTGGCTGCCTCTCTCAATTGATTCCTTTCTTTCTTCTCGTTTCTTTTTTTGTGCAGGCAGTGCACGCAAGACCATGAGCACTGGGCATTTTGGAGGATAAATGCTTATTAGCTTATGGAGAAAATGACCTTTTTTAAAATTGAATAAACACCTAACAGAGCCTGTTTGGGCACATAACTGGAACATCTTGAACTGGATCACCACTATAATCTGGAGTGTGATAGGTGCACATGAGATTTATTACTAGAAAAATAATTTAAGAAGATGTCTGTCTCTCCTTTCAGAGGGCATTTCACCAAAGAGGAGAGTTGTTGAGAAAAATCTCTAATTATTTGTTTCGTAAGAAAGCAAAACTTTTTCACTTTTCATTATGTGCACACATTTTGTTGCACAGGTGTTAGTTGTAAGTTAGCTGGCAAAGGGTGCACCGACTGTGTCTGTGGTACATCTTTTGCTCAAGTCGAAACATTTTCAGCCTATGCATACGCACCTTCACGCCATCTTGGGTGAATTTGTGTCTTTCCATAGATTTTGTGCTGCCGCGAAAAAATTCACTTTGTGTTGTCTGAACACACAGTAAAGGACACCCCAGGACTTAAAATTGAGTAGTTTCTCAGTGAAATCATTTCAATAACTTGACAAAACTACACTGAACCTATTGGAATAGCTTTAGTTATTGAAACTTCTAACTTTGATACAACACCTTGAAAGATTGACAAAACATTGGTGGCACAAAATTTCAGATTTTAATTAAAAGATTAAAAAAACAAGGCTTGTGTGCTGTGAGTTAAGCACAACAGCATCTAAATCAAATTCACATCTGAGGGACGCGGGGCTACGTAGGCATTACAGTGGTGCATGTGTCAAATTGAGAGGAGAGCGAAAAAACAGCTAATACTGGAGTATCAATACTGCAAAAAATTGCACTTAAATAATCCGTATCGATATTTATCAGTATTTTGATACTTTTGACAACACTAGTGCAAGCAGAGGACTCTCAAGAGGATGCAAAATGAATGTTCTGCAAAGTTTTCAAGTGATATTTGACATGTGAATTTGCATTGACAGTGCTGAACTTTGAGCCAGAGAGTCTAAAATTGAAACAAAGAAAGGTCTTATTTTTCAAAATGAGAGTCCACACATTTTTTGGAAATGGGATTTTAAAACAAAAATGATCTCCGTCCAGACAAACTTTTTTAGAAATAATCTCAGTCCTTTCAAACACACCCGAAAATGGTCACACGACCATTCGCAAACACTGGGCCTGCGTGTGCCGGTGAAAACAGTAAGCAGGTTGTTTACTCTGTGGTTGGTTACTTCTTATAGAAAATCCTGTGAACGAGGCAGGGAAACATGACTGCTCTCACAGAATCCTCCTGTATAATTTCGTTTTTATTAAAATGTTTAATATAAAACATTGAATATAGAAAATACAACATCCATTCTGTCAACGTACAAACACAGTAACTCCAACGCTCACATTTCCCAGTAGGGCTGAATTAGGAGGCGGACATGTGTGTCTGCGTCATCCTTTCCAAAAGTTTCAGTTTCTACCCTTCTAGACCGAAACACTGAGAGTGGAGTTTCTCAACATTGTCACTCTGGAAGCAGAAGGCCAAAACAGAAGAACCTTGGTTTTTGGAAAATTCCCATGTACATGTGGACAGGGCCGTTATTATACAGTAGCTGCACCAGCTGACAAGACCAGACACCTCCCACCTGCATGATGATTCATCAGCTCATGTTTCTAACCCACCCATCCACCACAGGATCATCAGCATATTTAAATGTTTGTGGTGAATAGTATGAGGAGACTGCTTCATATAGTATACGTACTGCACCATCATCACCATCTCGTGGTCTCTCAGACTTATCTAGCAAACCCTTGACTGGTCAAGGCCCAGTTTGAAACCTGCTGTAGGAAACCAAATAACGCTGTGAACATGTACACACTCTGATATTGAGGCGTTATGACGGCAAACGATGTGTGTTTCCATCTTTTAGTTGTCAGCAACCATCAGGAGGACTAAAGTCATATTGTCTCTGATAACTAAAACTTACCCCAATCATTTCATATCATCAAAAACATTTGACATTGACATTTTCCAGCTGTGACAAACTACAGTAGCTCATGTTTTTATGCCACCACCTTGCTTTCTGTCAGTTCCTCCTCCGCCGCCTCCTGTTCCTTCCCCTCCTCCACCCCCCCAATCCTTCACTCGCTCTGATTCCGGCTCTGCAGTGACAACCCCAAGCCCATCTCATGCATCAGCTGTCAGGCCAGGATTCGTCACTGGCGGGGGGGAGGCTGGAAGAGTGAGATATCTCACCGCCTGAACATCTTGACTTGGAATTTATGCTGATGATGACTCCAATTGCCCTCTAGCGATCCTTCTGTTGCCTCTTCGCTGGAGCGTATAGTTCTCCAACATTGGCATGATTATGATCTTGCTGTGGTCTCTCTTTCTGTTTCTCTTTCACTCTCTCGCTGTCCCCGCCTTTGTTCAAAAGACTTCTGGGTCGCAATTATCTCTGAAAGAGATTTTGCAGACTTTTCGTCTCCCTTTGTTCCAGCCAAGTTTACAGTCACGACAGGGCAGAAGATTACAAGTAAAATGAATTATTTGATCTCAGAAATGAGGATTGTCTTGGCCTTGTTTGAAAGGTAAAATGCATTTGAGGATCTCTATTGTACAAACACTCACACACAGTTACCCCTTTTGTCCCATGCAGCTCAGTAATCGCCCCATTTCTGGATAACCGGATATCTGGAGATGAACCAGAGAACTAGTTTGAGATATTGGGGAAAAACGCTTGTTGAACGTTGGATGAGAAGATGAATACTGCTCTCACATCTGTATATGAGAGGAAACTTTGTCCTTGAGTCATGCCTCCACCCCTTTATGAGTGAAAGCAGCTCCTCTAATTTGGCTGGCGGTAAAAGCTAATTTTGAGGTCTGAATTGTAATAGCGTAAAATAGGAATACCTTATCGCTTTTTAGCTATAAGGATCCCAAATCCTACAATTAGTCAGGCAAAAATCATGTTTTGTTGTCGTCGAACTACGATCAGCATCATTTTATGGAAGAAAATAAAGAAATAGGAGTTGATGGGTGTCATTCCTGTCTGCCTCCACCAAAGTGTTTATTACTTGACCTTTTACTAGAGAACAGGTCGGCTTTACTCTTTGCTGTTTATGAGGTTCATTATTAGAAGGTAGGTCATCCCAATTTATGTCAATTATTAACGTTAGAGTACCCTCTGCTCCCTGTGGTCTCTCAGCTGGACAGACTGTTACACCAAACTCCATTCTAAACGCCATATTTTTTCACAGTGAAAACTTTAGTTACACAATCACAAAAACTCTTTTCTGATTTATTTTGACTTACGGGACACATGTCATTTACTCAGTAACATCATTAACTAACCTGTGATGAAGTGTTTGACACAGACGGATACGTATTGACTGTCCTGGTGCCACAGTTTACCATTTTCATCCTGTCTGTGGACGGCCTAAAGCAACAGATCTCTTCTCTTACTGTCCTTCGTTTGTCTGAAAAGTTAAGAAAATTCTACACTGTGGCCCTTTTTTATTGTTTAAATAGCAATATTGCAACACAGCGTCTTTTAAGCATGATAGTGCTGTCTTTTTTCAATTTGGTGCCGACACAAAAGGGGGCATGGCCGTTCTGCCAACAGGCAAATATATAGCTACAGCCAGTTAGCTTAGCTTAGCATAATGACTGGGAATAGAAGGAAACAGCTAGCCTTAAACCTGCATTCTTTCAAGTGTTTATGGTCTCAGTCGTCAGTTTCAAGTCTTCTCCAATACAACATGATGTTCATTTTGTAACTTGTTGTCCCATTTAGAGTAAAACAGACCATGAAGCGTGGCATGCTTTAGGGTGTGGCTACCTTGTGATTAGCATGTCATTACCAGGCGTGTCCTCGGGTTCTCAGTCAGATCCAATCAGGATATAACCCCCAGCTCCCCCCTCGCTTCCAAATATGGTCTCACCTGGCTCCAAAAAACCAAGATGGTGATGG
Source organism: Pagrus major (assembly GCF_040436345.1). NCBI lineage: Eukaryota > Metazoa > Chordata > Actinopteri > Spariformes > Sparidae > Pagrus > Pagrus major. The sequence goes on from NC_133215.1 coordinate 17,206,091, forward strand.
CCATAATGACAAACTTGAGACTTCAAAATGGTAGTATACAAACCAATGGGTGACGTCCAAAGGTAACAAAATCTTCCAACCAGCAGCTGTGTAAGGCTCGTTGTTTCCCCATGTTTCCAGTCTTAATGCTGAGCTAACCAGTATCTGGCTGTAGCTTCATTTTTTTTTGTTTTTGATTAACTCATCTAACGCTTGGCAAGAAAGTGAATAAGCGTATTTCCCAAAATGTCAAACTCTCCCCTTAACTTCAAAATTTGAGTTATCCTGAGGTTGGAACAACCTGGAAAGTCCCAGTGGATTTATGCTCTCTTTCTTCTCTCTTTTCCAGCATCCTGCAGCCAGATATGGGGAAAAAGTCCAAGTACAAGACTTCAGTGAAGAAAAAGACTCTCAACCCCGAATTCAATGAGGTACAACATGTCTTCTGCTCTACAAGTGACTTCAATACACCTGGCAACTTCTTTGATTTTTTCCTGAGCTCAGAACGATGTTCTGTAGTGAATTGGAGTGTGGCAATTAAGCATACCTTTTTAATATTATATCAAATCTGACATTCTCTTCACAGCATCAATCTGCATGCTTCTATTAAAAACGCACCAAATTACGTATTCAGCTCCTTTCAACTCTCGTGTTTATGAATCATTGATATAAATATGCTCTTGTGTGCACCACCTGCACAGGAGTTTTCATATGATGTTCCCCTGGACCAGCTGGCAAAGAAAACCCTGGAGATATCTGTGTGGGACTACGACTTGGGAATGAGCAACGACTTCATAGGTAGGCTGAGAAAAACGAAAGCAGCCACAGCAGCAGCAGCAGCAGAAGCAGAGTAGATGACTGTACAAGACTGTTTGAATGAAAGTGATGCAATTGCAGAAATCATAAAAACCAGGCCGAGCGTGGGCGGAGAGAGGAGTAAAAAAAAAAAAAGAGCGATGATGAGGGGTAATTATGAGGCTTGAGGAGTACGATTGCAAAGGAGAGTTTGAGTGGAAAGGGAAATGGGGAAGCTTTAGAAATCAAAAAGCAAAGACGTTCGCCTCTGGATCCGCATCCTTCGTGGACTTGGCACATCAGATCGCTGCTCCTTCATCAGACTGCTTAACAGCTTTGGCATGGCCTGATGTGTATATCACGGCAAAGGAGCACATGGGAGCTTAGGGAGTGATGGGGAAGTAGCGGGGAGGCACAGTGAGAATGGATTACCACCCTGCGAGCTTGAACGCCTTCAGATCAAAGCGTTTTTTACTCCGTCTAATGTGAGTGTGTGCACATGTGTGTGCGATGCAGTGGGTGGGTGGGAGACACCCTGTGTTTAGATAAGCCCAGTGAGTTATTAGCCCTGCTGGGAGAAAAGGCCATCGGTCTAACATACAGCTCCAGATAACAGCCATTCCCCTGACCATTATCATTACAGGTTTAGCTACAGCAGCCTGCCAGTTATGTTAATTGGAGCTGGGAGAAAAATGACACCGAGACAGAGAGGAATGGCGAAAAGGAGATGATAAAGAGGGCCAAGCGAACACAATCCCGGTGCACTATTGTAAGAGTGAGAGCAATAACAAGTGGGCTAATAGGCTTAGCAGAAGATATAGTGGATGTCACACAGTAAGAGGTGAGATTTCAGAGATACATCAAGGAGAACGCTTAACAACATGGCAAGAAATGTGAGCGCAAGAGTCCATAAGAAACCACTGCAATAAATTAAGTGGAGGATGTGGGAAAGTTTGATACACAAGGAGAGATGGAAGCCCCATGCTTGACCGCGAAGCTCAACTAAACCTCTAATTTTGAGTTGTGAATGTTGAGGTGCACATGTACAGTGTCTATAATGTAACTGCTAAAAAGACTCAAGTAGGGGTTAGTCACTCTGTTGACTTATACCAGTGTCAGTGCAGATACTGATCTTAATAAGCAGATCAGTTATTTATCATGATGTGCATAGGGACACGACCCCGCCATCTGAGGAAAAACGTTATTTGTCCCCCCAAATATATCACATGCACAGTACTGTAAAACACATTTATAATCATCACCCGTCTTTATTTCTGCTGCACTTAATAAGCATACAGGTTGCTCTCATGTTAGCTCGTGGTTAGCTAATGTTCTCTAGCTCTCCACAGTAATATTGACCGGTGTTTGCAGCTGTTTGAATTTGAGTCGATAAGAGAAGGTGGCACTGCAACGTAGCTCTCTGTAGCTGGCAGAGTGACAAAGTGTTCGTGAGCAGAGTTACAGCACTTTTTTGTGCCCCTCAGGAATTTCTCTTTTTCTTTGAAAATGTATGTAGTTGTCCTCCTCAGAGTTGATATCAGATTTCGCCCCTGGTGATGTGACTGATCCACTTTAAACACAGTTTCTTCATGAATGTCAATGTAAATTTCAGCGATTCCGCTATAAAGTATGTACATCAACTTCGTCATGGGGAGCCATTGACTCAGTTCAAGTGTCAAATCAGTGCCTTGCCTCATGTCACCCTCAATAGAAATATTTCCAGTAAGTTTGGATTGGTACCCGAAGTACACACTGACAACTGCATCTTTATTCTCAGGATCCACTGTTCCCCAGTTTAATATTCTGTTAATGCACCTTAACACTCCTATTTTGTTTGGGTCAAAAATCTTAACCCTGGGAACATAAGAATGACTCTGTTGGATTTGGCATCAGGAGAGATCTCAAGTCTTAAATATTTGAGAGGAAGTTCAAGTCCTGAGGCAACATTTTGTAGAAATTGGCCTTTCTGTCAATTTGTCAGACGTAATGTAGATGCTTACTACAAACAAAACTCATTACATTGTAGCAAAGTTATGTGTTGAAACTTGTATCTGGAAGTAAACGTGTGTAACGCTGTGATCCTACCCTCTCACTGAAGATACATAGTGCAGAAACAAGTGATAGCTGTGACAAACACCATTCACCCTATTACAAGTCACTGTACCATCAGAAGTCAAAAGTCTTGTCAAAGCAAATTTTAGTTCAAGTCCTTTCAGGAAAAACACAAGTCTTAATAAGAAAATTGCCAGTGAGTTACAAATCATCCAGCTGTTTGTAGTTCTTCACAATCGTCTTGTGCAGCGTAAGGCCCAGGATGCAGCGATGGGGCCCCTGCAAATAGTGTTTTAGACTTTCAAAAACTTTAATGTGCTCTGAGAGGCAATTTGTGGTGCAGCACAGAATCTACACACATTAAAAACACATTAAACAACAACAACAACAACAGTAGCCTAAAATCATCTTTAGCAGCCATTCAGTGCCATCACAGTCCGGGCAGACATTTAAAGTGTGTCAACAATTATCATAAGAAAATGAGTAATATACTGCACATTACCCTTGTCCACATATTTCCCCAGACTCCTCAATCACGCACCCTGTTTAATTGAGTTATTGACATGGGAATAAATGAGTTTCTGTGGACCTTCTCAGTCAGCCCGATCAGATACAGGTGGTACAGGTGCTACAGGTGCTACAGGTCAGCCTGCTGCTGTGTCAGGGTGGAACTTGTTTTGGTTAAAAATTTGGCATTAAAATGGCTAAAGCCCTAAGAAAATACAGGTAAAGACTGCTAGTATGTTTATTTCGTACCTATAGCAATCAGGTGAGGATAACTTGCCATTTTCAGCGTAGACGTAGGTTGCTCAGAGGATGTTATTGTTGTTTCCTGTAGAGACGAGAGTTTGAAACGCTGGCATGAAATGCACAGATAGCAGAAGGGAAGAGAATGCCAATGGCGGGTGGTCTACTTATGGTGAGTCAGACTAGCTTCAAATTAATGGTTTCATACAAAATGCCGTTCACATACGTCCAAGGCAGAGTGTTCAGTGCCTGCCATCAAAGGGAAAGAGCTGAGGAGTAATGATTCATACAAATGTAGATGATGCCGCACGTTTGGTCTTCAAAGGCATCGATGGCTTGGGATTGCTCATTTGGGAAAGCGATAAAAATTGTAGAATGCAGGCCACAAAAGGAGGGGGGAAGATATCGCATCAATGCTTGATGATCTGGTTAGCATTTCTTTTTAATCATAGTGATGTCTGCAGGTCTACAGTTCTGCTACATACGTACACACTGAGACAAAAGTGCAGCAGAGGAACATTTTGTGAGGAGTAAAAAGAAACAGACAGAACACAGGCTTTAACCTGATGTCCTGATGCACACGTGCTCGCCAGCCTTGTTGTCAGCCTCGCCCTCGTCTGTGTCATCTCCTCCGACTTCGGTTCCCCATCCTTCTTCTGTCCTCCTACGCATGTCAGTCTGGCTGACCGTTTGTTTGTCATTAACAACCCGCAGGCTCAGGGAACACTCCATCGATCTCTGCTCGGAGGTGGTGGGAGTGTTGCGGGGGCGGCGGCGGAGGTGACAAAGTGTTTGTGCGTGATCATCCTATATGGAAACTCTATCAACAGGTCCTGAGCTGCTCTCCAAGTTGTGTGTGTCTGTGTGAAAGAGAAGTTGTGGAAGATACGGGGTAGGAAACACTTTAAGGCTGCTTGTCTCCTCCCAGCGGTGGCGTCTCAGGCAGTGTTCAGTGCCGAGCTCAGATGAGACGCAGATCAACAATCGAGCCTCGTCTGCTCGTGGCAGTCATTTTCCAAGGTGCTGTTAGAAGGCTGCATTGCCAAAATACCATGTTTAAAACTTCACGCTCCATTAACTGTGCAATCACAGCCGAGGGAATGGCTTTGTAATAACCTCGGTGTGACAACTGCCTGCATCTCTCGGCCTTACAGTCTGCCTCTCCAGCAACGCCTCCATCACCTCAAGCTCACTTTCACCTGAGTCATTTCCTGCTTCTCTGAATAATTACCCCCCTCCCCATGCTCTTTCAATAAATCTTTCCTTATCTAAATCTCTCTTTCCTGTAATTCCCCAGCTACCTGTCTATTTCTCTTCCTCTCTGCCTGGAGGAATTTTATCTCAGATGTCTGTTTGCTTCCTTCTTTGCTCCCATGTCTGTCCACCAGTTAAATAATAATCTTTATTGGCATGAAGATCAATTGCATTTTTATTGTTTATTAGATCTTAACTAGAAAATAAAATGCTTGTCACTCTGCCCCCGTTTGCTGTTCTGATGCCACTAGTGGTGGAATGAAACTAATTACAATACATTTAAGTACAAGTTTGTAGTTGTAATACATTGTTAAATGATTCATACATTGGTACAAGCATTAGCTGTCTGAGTTTTTAGCAGTTTAACCAAAAATAGATTGTTCACCAAGCTAATTATACGTTGTAATTTACAGCATCAATAATTACAATTTATAGGAGACGGTGTGAAAACATGTAGTCGTGATGAACATATAGGGAATTATCACCTGAAACTGCAGCATCCCTCTGCTTTACAGAGCTCCATAAAGAGTTTCAGCTCATCAACCACAACTGTACTGTTTTGTTTCAGTCTCACAGCTCTCAGAGGGTCGTTTTTGGCCGCAGCAGGCAGGTGTTTTCATAGAAAAGGCTCTAAAAACCCTCTGTGCACTACCTGCTCAGCGGGCTGATGAACACAGTAGAGAATTTACCAGCTACAGAGACTCATATTTTCCTTATGAGTTGGTATAAAAACAGAGCTAAAAGAGAGTGGATGTTTCACATACATTCATCAGGTGTAAGGTTGGGGACCATTGACATTATAACTGATATGGTACCTGGAATTTGGTACAGGTGTCCAGCTGTACCTTTTTCTGGTACTTTGCTTTCTCTGTAAAAACAGCGTTTTATTATCAGTTGTAAAATATAAGTTACTAACGTTCTAACGTCAGCTGCGGCTGCTGCAGGGGCTCTTACCTAGACTTTCAGGCTATCAAACATGGCACACTATTCAGCTTTTATATTTTTTTTACCCTGTTTTTCCTCAGGTTGTCAGGTTCAACACAAAGGGACACAAATGCAGACACCGAGGCAGGCAGGTTGAAAATGAGCTTTAATCAAAACTGAAATCCAAGATACGAGCAACAAACGGCACAGAAAATGCAGAAAACAAGGAGTAACCCAAGAGCAAAAAGCAAAACAAGGTAGAAACCAGAAATGACACAAGGAATCAGGAAGCAAATGCAGATAAAGACATGAGACATGAGACAACAGAATCGTGCAACAGGCACAAAACAGATGCACCAACAAAGAGTGAGGGGAAAACACTGGCTTAAATACACAGAGGGTGATTAACTAATGACACAGAAAAAGGGCGGGGAACCAGACAATAGGAGGAAGTTGAAATGTCAATGTTGTGTTTACAACTTGTTCCCACTGCCTCGACACTCCCCAAAAAGTTATTGCAGGTTTATATGTCTTTAAAAGATGGTCCTCTATTTCACGAAAAAGTCTGGAGCAAGTCAGAACTTCTTTTGTTCTTCTTTTCTCTCCTATTAATCGTCTCACGATGCCTCAGGTTTATCTTGCGCCCCTTTGGAGGGGCCTGACCCCGAGGTTGGAAAGCACTTGACTCAACCACTGACCTGTAGATAAAGAAGTTGGAACAAGCTCCACCTGGACCAGCCGCAGCAGGACAATCAATGCATTGGTGTTAAAGGTCCAATTTGTAAGAATGTTGATTTTTGAGTCTCACGCCCAACTGGTCAAATGCCAACGCTTTGGGATTGTAGGTCGGGTCGACCGCTATCCCAAAGCGTCAATATTTGATGAGTTAGGAGTGAGACTCAAAAATCAACTTTCTCACAAAATTGGATCATTAACAGTCACACGTTATAATAACCATTATTAACAAATGGTAAATGTATAGTTAATTAAACTAAACAGTAGTTATTCCACTGTTAACAAACAATGAAACTATTTATTAAGCAATTGTTAATGTTAAGTTGCAACTGATGTTTTTAACACTTTGTAAATGCTTAATGAATACTGTGTAGCTCATCTAGAAACATTACTTGGATGGTCATTATGAAGTTGCAACAGACGTATGCAAACCTTAACAATTGCTAAACTGAAATTTAATCGACTACAAATGTACCATTTATTAATGATGGCTATTAAATTAAATAGTGTAAAATATAATAATATATCAGTCTGGGATTGCTTCTCTGCAAAAGTTTAATTTGTTATCAAGTATATTTACATTGTTGTGTTAGTATTTTAACTAAAACCTCAGTGCTTCTAACACTAATGGTCTTTCATTGATTCCTCCCAGTTTCTGTCTCCTTTCGTAAACCCACCCACAGTTTCCCATCACCTCCTGATGCTTCCTCTCTGTTTCTGGCTCTGTGTTTGCAGGTGGAGTGGAGCTGGGCATCAATGCAAGCGGACAGAGACTCAAACACTGGTTCGAGTGTCTCAAAAACAAAGGGAAGAAAGTGGAGTTCTGGCATACGCTCACGCAGCAAGGAGCCCCGAGCAGTGACAAACCGGACTAGATTACACGAGACATCCGTGCACACACACACTAACACACACAAACACACACACACACACACACACATTTGTCTCACTGGAAGATGGTTGATAACAGAGACCAAGCAATGCAGTAACAGAGGCAAAGGATAAAACATGCAATAATAATGTTGAAAATGAAATCCATCATATAATTACAGCACCAAGTATTAGTATATGATATTCATACTAATATTAGTGATGGTAATGATGTGTATCTGAATACATTTTGGAAATGTATTTTTTTCTAAAGGTGAACCAAATTGTGACGATGTCCTCATTAAAGTGTTGACGTAACGAAACAGTACTCACAAAAATTGTGCTTTAGACCTTACTGTATCTGTGGAAGACGCTCATATTCTGTCATTCAGATTTACACCTAATATTGAAGAAATTTGAGATTAATGTACTCAAACTTCATTCAGTGAAAGGGGCCAAATGTATGTGCACCCTAGTGACTCATAATGTGGTATATAGTTACAGGAGAGGGGATGTTATGAAAGGGGGAAGTCTCTATTTTAGTGATCTGATGCAAAACAAACACACCGTATTATAAAGCACAAAATGATCCATTTGGTGGATTTGTACCTTTACCGTTTCAGTGTTCTTATGTCTTTCATTGTCTTTCAGTGATGGTGGCTTTCTATACACCTTCATGTCAGGCATTAACGTGTCAGTATATGTGTGTGTTTGTGTGTGTGTGTGTGTGTGTGTGTGTGTGTGTGTGCGTGCGTGCATGTGCGTGTGTGTGCATGAGGGCTACGAGAATATGAGTGCCTACATTTTCTGTCTGTGCAGTGTGTGTGTCTGTCTGCATTCACGCCATGCCGCCCCATTCAAGATGTCTCCACGTGACTCCCGAAGCACAGAGGTGTGAAGAAATAATAACAAAGGACAAGAGAGACACATAAGAGAGAGAAATCCTCCGCCACCGCCGCAGGTCTCAGTGGTGCGAGTGTTCCTGGCTGGAGGACACTGACAAGCTGTCAATCATGAGTGCCAGACCTTTGCCATCCCTTTCTCCCATCGCCAGACATTCACAGGGAGACTGTGAGGAATATATCCTGATACGTAACCTCTGACCGCTCTTTTGGACTTTCCTGATGAAAGGCTAAAGTTGTATCCGCAGATATTGCTTTTGAAGTTTGTGCTTTCACTTGCAGCTGCATGGTATGAACTAGCAGCTCCAATTCTGCTCCAACAGAGTTCACAGATGATGCAACATTTTCTCCCTGCAGGGCAACATCACAGCATTAATATATTAACGTGACAATTTTGATTATCTGATGTGTAAGAATATGGCTGCCTAAAGCTGGAAAATCAGCCCTAATCCACCATTGTACACCCGCACACACCGAGAGGATCCAAAAATATATAAATATATTAGTGAAATTGGGCTGAAATCAACCATCAGAGGGAGTCACTGCTGTGATCAATGTTGCATTCATCCTGTCACTTCCAAATTATTAAATATCAGGTCTATAGTGGTATCAAGTTCATCCTCTGGACAGGCTGCACAGTATCACAGTAGTTTGTGAAGTAGTGATGAAATTTGATCTATAAGATTCATGTACTGTACATAGGACACAAGTCTCTTCATGTGAATAACTGAAATTATATTTTCCTAACCTTAACCAAAGTGCGTTTGTTGCCTACACCTAACTGCAGACTGGATATGTACCCTGGTTTCTGGTGTGATCGTCCTGGGCCCTCATTTATCAACAGCGTGTACACCCAGATGTGAGATTTATAAGACAGAATTTAAAACCTTTTCTACACAACGTTGATAAATGGGGGCCCTGGCCATCCACTCCGAACACCTCCCTGCGACTCCAGCACTTTTCATAAATGCAGTGTTTCATTCAGTCAAAGCAACCGGGTGCAGGCATGAAAGATAGCTGTACTGAAAGTCATAAAGTTAAAAATTGTCCATGTACACGAATCCTGTAGACTGTATTTCATTACAGTTTTAACCAACTGCTGTGATACTTTGTTGGAACAGAGGATAAGATCGCTGGGACCACTGTGTCCGTGTCTGTGGAACAGGATTGCCTGCTGAGATAAACTGTGTGCAGACAAAGACAATGGATCCTCCCTTACTACCACAAACACAAACACACACACACATACACAAATATATACGTCCACGTACACACATAGTTTAATGTTGGGAGGTAAAATGTGGTTACACTGTCTATGGAAACACATTTGGCAGCGGGGAACAATTGACATGCGTTATGTGTCTCTATCCACATCTCTGCGTATCGATGATGTATATGGGCTCGACTATCACTGAATTGTCTAAAAGTCTGCCAGGATATCAGATGCACTCCCCCGTTTCGTCTAACACTACAGCTCTGGCCATACACTGGTTCACAACAGCACACCCACAGTCGGTCAGTGGCCTCCGGGAGTTTTCTAACTGTTGAATCGATCCGGCTGCTCATATTCTTGGTGTCCTTCAGCAACCTTGTGTCTCATCGTCGACTGCAAAAAAATGGATCCTTCGCTGGTGAATTAGGTTTCGAATAAAAAGGGCTTGGGCATTATCAAAGCTTGGAACTAAACAAACTGTTTTAACAGGAAGCCTAAACATATTTTCAGTTCAATGACTCAATAAGAGGAGGGTTGGGCAGGGATGGCGGGTTTTATTCTGTACTTTTTCTATGCACATCAAAACATCCAGCACGTCAGCAGTGAGATAATCAAACCAAAACAACAACATTATCGTGTTATCCTGGCATCAAAGATGCTTTTCTGGGAATACTCAGTGCTTTGATTGGGGCTGGGCCCGGTGACAGTGATCTAATAGAGTTCACATTTCCGGCTGGATGGTGGCTTATTCCTGTCTCTGGATCTGTTGGTTTTGTTTACAGTCACCGAATTTTCTGACTCTTGTCTATTGACCCCGCTTTGCTTATGTAATCAGTTTTATCTGCAATACAGCTGCATGTTTAGCAATTACTATCAGCTTGTATAATAAAGTGCAACCTTAGCTGATCATTCTGAATGCTGATGTGTTTACAGTCTATGCCATCTATTCAGTCTCCTACCATCAGTGTTTGTTTGTTTGTTTGTTTGTGAATACGATGATTCAGGGTATTTTTTGCTCAGTTGCAAGCTCTTGATTTAAAGAAAACAAAACCTTTACTGTCACAGATTTTGACACTTGTCTTCCTTAATAAATTGATATTAAAGTGGTAATGATGCAGGAGAGCAGGGGCGAATGAGATGGGAATTCACTACTGCAGTCCCTGTGCATTCAAAGTCAATGTCAATCACACAGTGTGGCTGCCATCCCGTGGTGGGTTTGTGTAACTACTTCGCAAAATAAATTGAAGTTGTTTCAGTGGTTGTCTGTCTTCCTTTTAATGATCCACATTGTGCTAGATACTTCAAAAAACATGACAGGCAGCAAATGTGTTTTGTGAACGTGTTTATTGATCATCCTTTAAAATGATACACACGCAGGGCTTTATATATGTTTTTGTGAGGGTTGCTGCTCACTTGAGTAACTACTGAAACTGAATTTATTTAGAGTTATATTGAGTTTGAATTTTCAGAAGAAGCAAAGCAAGATAATCAAATGGCTTCCTGCACATTTGCCTCTGTTTCCACTCCACCCATCTTCTCTCTCATGGGTCAGTCACTCTGCCAATAAAGAGCGGCACGTTGGCCTGGTCACTCCAAAGCAGCATGACAAAAGGCCGCAGGGCAGAGAAGGAAGGGAAGGAGCGGGAGAATGAAGCCAAGGTGATCGCTCCGGCCTCAACTCCTTTATCGGTCAGCGCAAGGAAAGCTCTGTGTCTGACATCGTCCAAAACCAGCATGTCTTCAGAGTAGAGGCCACACAGGTTGGAACCCTCCAAGAGTGATAACAGTCCTGGTTGAGGGGAAAGAAAAATGAAGAAAGATGATGGTGGAGGTCAAAAGCAGGGAAGTAAACGGATCAGATACAGGGAGATCAAAGAGCAGATGGGTAGACATGAGCTGCAAGTCTGGACTGCTAGCCGCACATCTTTTTGAGCTAACCAGCTAACTGTAGCTAGATTAAGCAGTTATTCTGGTGATATGCTGACTTTATTTGTTTTGAGTATGAATTTGAAATTGAAAGTTTTACATATGGCATCTTTAACGATTGTATACTGCTTGGTAGATAAGGAGATATACAAACTGAAAGCTTTATGCATTAATGGTTGATGATGTGGTGTAAATAAGCTTTATTTGAGAGTGACAGACAGGGAAGAATATAAAAGATGAACAAACCTAATTTCTTGATAAGTATGTGCATGTCTGGCTGCACATCCAGCTTGATTTGGGGCAGAGTGACCTCGACTTTCTCAGGAGAGCGTGTTTTCAAAAGCTCTATCATCTGACGCACAGCCGTGTCCGTCATCCTCTCCTCCACCTGCTGTAGGTCAGACACTGTGTTGGAGGGAGGCAGCAGGATGTAAAGGCTGCTGTCACCCGTGAGAGCAAACCTCGCCACCTGTTGGCAGAGTTAAAAAATCCAGGTGTTACTGTGCAGCAGGGGTTTTTAAAGTCTATCACAGTGGTACGCCTAGGACCCCCCCCACCCAGTCTACTCTAATCTCAAAATAATACAGAAGAAGGTTAATATAAATGAATCAGAATCTGAATCAGGAGTCAAGGAATTTGCCTTTTTGTTCTGATGCATGACAAACATAGGAGGTAGAAAAATATAAAGAATGACCAAAAGGAAGTACTGTAAGTCAAGATGCATAAATAGAAAATAGAAAATTGACAATCAAATATGAAAAAAAAAACATTATTAAAACAATATATACAATACGTCTGTTCCTGACAGTTCCTACAGTGCCTTAGCAGGTGAAGACAGGAAGTATAACATTGCAAGGAGTCATGGAGTCACATTTTGGCAAATTGGCACCATAAAAAGGATGCTGACTTAGCTTCTAGCAGTTCCTGTTTACAATGTAACCATGGATGTACAGGTAACTATCATCCGCATTACTTTAATACTGAAGAAAACTTAAAAACATGAAGACTTTCAGGCAATTTGATTACTATGCAAATTTAGGGATGTTTATTAGAGATGAACAAGAGGGGTGATAATATCCTTGGAAAGCTTGAGTCACATTGAATATAAAAAATGTGTTTCATGTCTGTACAGTCAGATTACACCAATTTGTGACTCAGAGAAGAACACGTAGTGCAATTTGCAGCAATCTAAAGTTTCTAGTGTACCTTAATTGCCTTAACTCTTAGAGTACCTTTGCCTCACATCTCTCTCTCTACATGCCCTTCTTCAACTCCCCTCACAGTTTGAAAACCACTCAAGTAGTTTGTGAATGTGTGGGTTTAAGATAGCTGTTGGCTGTTCATTACCTGTGCCTTCAGCTCAACGACGTGCGCCGTTACCAACATGTAATTGTTCTGATAGAGGAGCGGCACCTTCTTCAGATCACCATCCAGTTTTGCGAAAAATCCTTTCTTGGGCTTCGGATCAAACTTGACCATCCACTGACCTGATACACACAAATAGACATTTTATTAATTTCCAGCGCTTTCACATAACACACTGTTGTGCACACACACTTTACTGACCACTAAAGGAGACAGCGTCAAGCATTATCAGCTGTGTACTGGGTGAAACTGAGTCAACCAGATGCTTGATTTTATTGTTGGTCTTATTTGCCACCCAGTTGTTGATCATCTGTGTGTTTTCCTCGCTGGATTCCAGCAGCTTCACGGGCTCCACTTCATAGAACTGGATGGACTGGTTAGTAAAGGACTCAGTCAGATTAATTTCTGAGGAAGAGAACAGAGAAAATATGATGCGCCACGGATCCTTTGTGCTCTTCATGCACTCAGAATCTCTGTATCTATCTCTTTGAAAGCTTCAAGGAGTGATTGTAATACGTGGGTTGTAGTAGATCTGAGAAGCCATCTGCAGGGAACTGGCCAACTTCTCTTTCAGCTTCTTCAACTGGAAGTGAACACAGTGGAAGTCGTGAGGCACACAGACAGCCCTTTCAATGGCTCTGCGCGTGTCTCCCCTTGCACCTGAAGGTAACAGGATGAAGAAGAAAGCCATAATGTAGAAACACTGTAATTTAGAAACAACAGAAAGCTGAAAGGCAGGTCTGACATTTAATATAGGTCGAGAGAAACTCCTGTGACATTTAAAATCGAGAAACATTATGTTTATGTAACTTCCAAGTCTTATAAAAGTTTATGTTATGGTAACATTGGAAAATGCTGCCTTTTAGACCAAATAATCCTAAAGGATAAGGTTGCTAAAGGCAGAGTGTGATCTCATCAAACTAATAACTCTAGGTGGGATTGATCACAAGATTTACCCATACGCAGATGACATTGCTCTCTTGGGGTCTGACCCCCGAGCAATCAACCCCACACATGCATCAGCTTATTATTTCCTTTTGAGATGTCTCAGGTCATACTACTTAAGTGGAATTCTGGGATTATTAAACCTGGACAATATATTTACATGTTTGGGTGTGAAAATTAGTTACATCCATTAAAAGTGCTTGTTTTTGCCACTGACAGGCTGAGGATGTTATTTTAAGTGTCTGACAACATTAAAGAAATGATTCCAATGGAGATATAGCTTTTTATTAATAATAAGTTCCAATTTGTAACCACAAACACAAGTCTTGCTCGAGGAGTCACAGTCTAAGATCTTGTGAACAGTGATTTGCTACAGGAAGACAGTGTTGGAAACAAGATTCATAGTTGGAGAGAAGAGATTGGCGTTTGCCTAGAGGAACTGCCAAGAAGAATTTATTTCCAAAGCCATGGCTGACTACTTAACCAAGTTTGACAATCTAGATGAGGAAACAACTGTAACAACTCAAATGATTTTAGATCAATATTTCTTGAACATGACTGTGTTTCTGGTTACAAAAAGGATCTTGCACCATGGCAAAAAGGTCAAATTCTGAATTAATCATTTCCTTAATATTGTCAGACACTTAGGATAACAACCTTAGCCTGTCAGCACTTTTGATGGAAGTAACTTTGAAGGTTGGAGCTGCCTCAAAGGATTACACTGCAGCCATGATGAGGCAATCTACTGGACCGATTCCAGAACTTTCAGTAAGTTTGTATCATTTACACTACCAAAAATTTAAATAGAGGACTCAGGTTTAGAAACACCCACATTTCCCTTCAACTGGCAGAAAACTATGTCAAAATCACTATGAGATGATCTGGATCTAATAATTCTAACCACCACACAGTTCAAAATAACTTATGACAAATATCTGGGATTATCCTGGCAGACTTGTTCCAGCACTTTTGACAGATTCTTGATTGTTTTGGGATCTGCCGATTTTGTAAAACAGATTAACATGGTTCTTGGGCCATTCCTGAGCAGTTTTTGTGATGCGGCAGGCCACATTGCCCTGCTGGGTGGGCCACTGCCATCAGGGAGTGCTCTTGCCATGAGTGGGTGTATTTGGTCTGCAGTGCTGTCAGTTCATAGACCCAAGACAGAACATTACATTGTAACAAGATGATCAGTGTTATTCACCTGTCAGTGGTTATATTGTTGTGGCTGATAAGTGTAAACTCTCATTTTATACAAAAAAGGTTAAGTAATTTCCTGAACGGTGACACTGTAGTTTTTTAACATTTTTCAAACAGAAGGAAATCATGTTTTTGTTGGGAAGTATTTTCAGTGATGGATTTGGAGCACTTTGAAGTATTTCTTGCAGCAGGATGGTGTATGTGTTATTTTTATGAGTTACATAGACATGACCAGGCTTTGACTATGCTTAAGAATAATTTCTTTAAATGATTCATACCTAACAACAAATGGGACAGTATCCCACTGATACTGATGGGAGAGAAGAGCAAGTTGCTTGAGGGTTGAGATTCTTTGAGGTAAGAATACAGCTTCATGGAAAACTCTGTAATGGATTCCTGCAACATGGGTTCCCCCGTGCGACTGTTTTCATCCAGGCAGGGCTCCCATGCTGTGGTGAAGCTGTTGCACGAGAAAGGAGTAGTCGTAGGAGGAACTGGAAGAAAGTTCAGCAGACAGGTAAAATGTACATGAATGTTGTGACAAATTTTCATAACAAAACCTCAACATGGATTAGATATTAAGTCATCTTAACTGCAGACAGAGGCGATTGCTCAATTTTATATTTTCTTTTTGATTTAAGTGCTGCCTTTGAAACTGTGGCTCACAGTATCCTCTTGCATCGCTTAGAGACTTGGTTAGGCATCAAAGGCATGGCTCTAAGCTTATTACACTCGGATCTCTCCAACAAAACCTTTCCTGTTGCTGTAGGAAACTTCTTCAACATCTCGTCTGACTTGTGGTGTCCCTCAAGGCTCCCCTTTTGATTTCAATTGATATATATATATTATTTTAAGCTGACAACACTCAAATATAGATGCCATTAAACCCCTTGGATCCTAGCTGGCTGGCTGAACTCAAAACCTCTCTGTCAGATATTGAAACCTTAATGCAAATTTAATAATGAAATCTGGGCAGTCTTTTATTAAGAAAGTGTTACATAGATAAAGTTAATGATGATTATTTAGTTTGCTGGTAAAATGCTTAAATTGTTGTTAAAAAGCTAATTAGGAGCTTGATGTTTTTGCCATTTAAGTACTGGTTCCAAATTGTACAGACTGTGTAACATAGCAGTATATGGAAAAGGTTGCCAAACCTACCTTCAACAATAATGTTTACAGTGCTCAGCTTGTCCCCCTCAGCAGATTGACAATAGTAAGTTCCAGCATCCTCCATTGCAGTGCGTCTGAGTAAGATGGATTGATCATGGTCCATTGGATAAAGCTGTTCAACTTTCTCATCATCGCCTGTTGAACCGTCACCAAAATTTAGCCGTGTCATCATGCCAACACCCGTCTCTTTGTACCAAAGTGCATTGGCCGTGACTTGGCTGGAAGATGGGAAATGGCACGGGAGGTGAACGTTGGAGCCTTCGTTTATCTTTATGGTGTAGACAATTGTTGCTGCAGAGAGAGACACAAACACTTTAAACTTGATCAGATTCAAGCTTTTTGTTGAATGTTGCATAGATGCATGTATGTATGTTCCTCACCAACGACTGTAATAAAGTATGTCCTTATCATCTCGACATCTGTCTCCTTTGCCAAACACACATAGTCGCCCTCGTCGGCAGCAGTTACAGGGGATATAGCGAGATACAAGCCATCCTTTTTAAGTGTTGTTGAACCAGGCGACTGGGCATTTATTTCTTTGCCTGTGTTTTAAGAAGAGATTTTTTTTTAATGAAAAAACACATAACTGTATTCTTTTGAAATACAGTGAGAATAATGGTGGTAGTTGTGGAAATATTATAAGACCATTGAATTTCCAGGTTATGGCTGCATCAGTGAATTCAGTCTGAATTGAGAGACAGGGCAGCTCCAGAGTTGAACCAGGCATCACCCGGAGATGTGTGCATGATGATAGCTACACAGAAACACAGAAACAAGCTGCCATATTCAAGAGAAACCCTCATTTTTGTTAAATAATGAGGGTTTTAATGGTTATTGAAAACATTGTTAAAGAGATCAAATCTACATTTCTCAGGTACGTTTACCTCAAAAAGGAGCTGCAGAAAGAGACAAAGTGTGGCCTGTAGTCTCATCTAGAGCAGAGCAAAGAAAATCAAAGGAGATTAGTAAGTTGATAGAGTTGTTTTTTTAAGCGAGGATTTCAAAACAAATATGGCACCAAGCCGGAAACAAGATCGATATGTGGCGCAATCTGTGAAACCTAGTGATGTTCTCCACTTTTTAAACATTTTAAACTGTGATTCTCTATAGTTGCTGCTTCCACTTGGAGAGGGTATATCGTTGTTAAAACAAATCCCATAAAAAAATGAAGATGAAGTCAAGTTATAACAGTAATGCATAATATACTGTGAATGATATTCCTTCAGTTCAGTGATTAAATCAACAAAAAGTCAGTAAAACACTGAATCACTCACTTTTCAACTTTCCAAATGTATCCAATTTCAGTCACCAGTTGTTGTTTTTTTTCCAGTAATGTTTCTGCTCACACGATCTACCACCTCTGACTGTCTGCTGCCCTAAACTGCAACCAACATTGACTAACCTGTGATTGTTGGTTTAGAGATGTTTGTTTGCTTAATGCAGGTCTTCTGACTTGCTGGAAATCACATGATTTCACATGCTGGCAACAGATACCAAGTGGGATGATTTATATTCTTGTTTTTATATGGCCTTTATTGCATTTATTTTGCATTGCATTTGCATTTATTGCTTATGATATCAGTGATTAAGTCCATCATCACTAAATTTTGACAAGTGGAACACAGTTACGAGTACTTGGGGGTGGATAAGCAGTTTCACTTTTGCTCATTTCCAATTTGCATAAAATAATGTTTTGGCCTGAAGTGTTTTACATAATTTGATTTTGCCAAAGGTTGCATGAGTAGGCTTACTACACACAGACAAGGACACCATGGAGGGAGAATACAAGCTGAGTTTGGCAGAAAACAGTTTTATGGACATAAATCATCACATTCTTAGTGAACCAAGAATTTAATTGCATTGATAACATTTATTTCTGCATAAAGATGTTGAATCTTTGAACAACATAGCAATAAAGGAGCAAAACGATGTAGGCAATGTGCCAGTAAGTGTTTTAATTGGATCATTAAATTAATACATTGAATACAATGTACATTTAATAGCATTGTATGTTGATGGGTTTTGGACCTACCATGATTCCCTGCTAAATACCCAATTTGATTTACCAGTAAAAGTTTTCAGATTTGACTTAAATACTTTGATTTTTGCAAATATTTTGATGTAAATTCAACAAATTTTAGTTTTTCAATTTGAAACAAATGGCTTAGAAAAACAAAAGGGTCATAAACTTCAGCCTTAATAATAATCATTTATCTTTCTTCTCTAATTGCTGTTGTACTCTAACAGCTCATATTACAGGTTTTTGTTTATCATAGGTAAATAATTGTAGCACTTCTTCATGTTCTGCTAAGATTCCTGTTTGTATCTCCACCAAGGTTATGTTTTCACCCATGTCCTTTTGTTTGTGTGTTTGTTGGTTGGTTGGTAGTTGGTCAGCACAAAAACTACTTATCAGATTTACACTAAACTTGGATGGAAGATGAGTCTCGGCCCAGAATAGACCCCATAATCTTTTGGTGTGGATCCGGATAAAGAGACAGGTCCAGGACATTTTTTCTCACTTTCTCTAATATTGGGTGTTTTTTGACATTTTTGTTAATTCCTCAGGGAATAACACGTGGATCTTGAGGGAAAAAAATCAGGCATATTTAGATGGCTGGTATCTGAGTGATTACAATTTGATGCAGATTTTAGAGCTGGTCATTTTAAATTCTGGTTTAGCAGTTATGAGTTGTTTAAAATTTGGAGTAATACAGGGCTATCGAGTTTGATACTGGATTCAGCTTGATTAAATCAAAGGGGACTGTTGGGCCTTGGCAGAGGTATGCACTCTACGGGGTGCCATTCTAGCATGAATAAAGTTTTAAAGAAACAACAATTTTCTATAATGTATAACCAAATGTTATCTTTTGCAACGGTGGGATGTAACTAAGATCTTGTACTTGAGTACTGTACTTCACTTGAGTATTTTCTTTACCTCTACTGCACTAAAATGGACAGGGAAATGCTGTACTTTTTACTTCACAACGTTTATTTGACAGCTTTAGTTACTAGTTACCTTAAAGGTTAAGATTTTTTAATACAAATCATCATATAAAATGCAATGTTTTTGTCTAGATGAAACTACCACCAAACAATAAATACAAGTAGAACTAACAACTACTAAGTAACTATTTTGATGATGAAGACATTTGCTGCTTCTTACGGAAGCCCTAAAGGGCCATGCATTCATACATTTTATTTCCTCCGTTTTCCCGAGATAACGAATTAATTTAATTTGTTTTCTCGAGATCTCGAGTTATTATCTCGAAATAACAACTGCCGTTTTCCCGAGATAACGGGATATTTCGAGATAACGGGATAATTTTCTCGAGATAACGAAACTTTGTTTTCCCGAGATAACGATATAATTAATTTGAGATCTTGAGAAAACAAAACGATAGTGTAGTATATTAAATCATTGCAGGAAACATCATTCAGTGTAGCAATGTCAGAGGAGCAGGAGCATATCGATCACTGTGTCACATATCTTTTCAATCAAGGCCTGACACAGGCTGAAATAGCATTATGCCTTGCTGTTACAGATAATATACACATTAATGTGCGTTATCTAAAAAGACGGTTAGCAAGGCTTCAGCTATATGGGTGCAATCTAAGTGAGCCTGATGTCGTCGTTAACTACATAGCTGACCAGCTACAGGGTCCTGGGTGTCTCCATAATCTCAGGCCTATCATATCACAGTCATTATCTCGAAATCTCGAATTAATTACATCGTTATCTCGGGAAAACAAAGTTTCGTTATCTCGAGATCTCGAGAAAATTATCCCATTATCTCGGGAAAACGGCAGTTGTTATTTCGAGTTAATAACTCGAGATCTCGAGAAAACAAATGAAATCAACTCGTTATCACGGGAAAACGGAGGAAATAAAATGTATTAGGGCTTCCGTAGCTTCTCCTTTTAATGGTTAACTTCATTTTAATTCATTTTAAATAATTTGGAGATTTGGACCACTGGATGAACAAAACAAGCATTGTGAGGGTGTCAGTATTAGTATTAAAATGATGTCAGTAGATAATTTACAAGCTAAACAATCAATCAAATTCATCAATAAGAAAAATGATTATCTGCAGTCCTAAATAGTTAAAAATTAGCCCCACCTCAGCTTACTACAACAGTAAACAACTAAGCTAACAGTGGCAGGGGGCAATGACCTGCCTACTTTTGCTTAAAATATTTTAAGCCAGCTACATTTCCCTGATTACTACACAGTCTTCTGCTTAAAAAAACATTTTCAATGCAGGAATTGTGCTTGTAATGGAGTACTTTAAGTAAACACTAGAGTAAACACTGCCCACGCCACTAGTCTTATCCAAGTCAGTGGGTCGATCGACAAATCGACATTCGATTAAGTGGACTGACTCCCGAGCAGCTCTTTCTTTGGGCGTAATCAGTCGTGAGCAATCGAGAGCCGGGTGTTAGAAAAAAAAAAGGACGAGGCTCAAAACTCCAACAAAAGCTTTTTTCGCACTCGTAAACACAAAAAAAGTTTGAAAGGGACGCTTTAAAAAGAACTGCTACAGATTTTACAAGTATGTGACCCGTGTTTTAACGACGTGGAGTCGAGTGGGGCTTCCCCGGAGAGAAGATTGACTTAAAGAAAGTAAGTTTTCATCCTGGTCATCTGATCGACTAGCGGAAAGAGCAAAAACAATGGCAGAGACAAACAACACAGCCAGATAACGAGATTAGCTGGTCGTTTATTTTACTTCACCGTGGTCCAGTCCGCTCAAACATGTACTGTAGCCATTTACTGGTTTCATGCCCGTTTTAGCTGTGCTCACAAACTGGTTAACTTTATCGCATAGCTTGAAGATATGGTACTGCGGACTATTTGTGTGTGCGTATGAGCATGCGTGTGTGCGTACTTTAAATGTTTAAAGAGAAACACACAGGCACACAGAGGCAAAAAGTAAAGTTAATCTCCAAACTAGTCCAGAAAGTTAACTTTTAAGCTCCAAAACTCTGCCATACATAAGTAAGCACTGTAGGCAGTGAATGTCAGCACATAGATATCATAAAATACTGTGTGTACATATTATCTATATTGATTTTCTTTCTTTCTCTGAACCCACAGTGAGCATCAAGCTACAGGACCCCAGGGTGTAAGAGGCGATCACCATGGCAACGCAGTTCAGTATCGATGATGCCTTCGTGTTGGAAGGAGACGAGGAGGAGGGAGCTGTGTCCGATGGAGACACCGAGGGATGGAAGGGCAGAGACAAGGACAGAGAGGGAGGGGAGATGACATTCGGTCCTCTGACCTTCTCCAAACCTCAAAACCATCCCTCGCCTGCTGCCACCGGCTCCCTCGAACACAGTAACCTGAAGTATCAGGTACGCATGCACCTACTGCGTGTACAAATATTTGTTGTTTACTTGAAACTGCAACTCTTTCATCATCTGCTGGTTCTAGAATCTGGAAAATGAAGACGCTTTGGGCAGCAATGGAAATTCCTCTTTCAATAACTTCTTCAAAATCAGGTGGGTCCATCAGGCAGGACTATCGATGTGATTTAGCTTCTCCTACTTTTGACTGCTTGTTGTTTGAACATCTGTTTCCGCTCTCTCCTCACAGTGACCCCGCGACTCTGTCTTACTGCAGCTCCCAGTGGTCCTTCAGCACCTTGAGTTCTGTCACACAGCTTTCTGCACACTGCTGCGGGTACGATCAAACAACTCAAACACATACACGCTCACTGACACACGAACAACAACAAACACAGTCCCTCTAATTAATGTCTTGTTTAGGTGGGTTTCCCATCCGCTGGTGAAGAAAAACAGAAGAGTCGTTCTTGCTTCATTCCTTCTCCTCATCACTGGAGTTGGTAAGTCTAAAGCACAGTTCTTGATTAGGCATTAAGTTAAAGATATGCAACCTGAATTTCATCCTGTGATATAGCCTTATATAATAGAGAAGATGATGATCTATGATTGATGTTGTGCCCCTGGTATAATGTTTGGCCAATATTGCTTTTACTCTTTAAGATTAACGGCTTATAATTTACAGTCGATGGCTTCAAAAATTTTAATTTTTTTATGCATTTGTCTTTGGTGAAGTAGATAAAATTAAATTTAAATGACTAAAATATTAAATTATAACATAAACAGCACAGAAACCACTTTGAAATTATACATGTGCTCCGTTATTTTGATGCCAACATACTGCTTCGCATAGTTTTGCAAGTTTACACTTGTTAGTTTGCTCAGTGTTGTGTCATTCGTTGACATGACTGGCACATTGTACTTTGTACTCTTGTTGATCCTCTTTATATGACAGCTTTTTGCCAGCTTCAAGTAAATGGAAAAAAAGTGTTTAAATACTTAAAATAGTATTTTTCCCACTTCAATGATGTATTTTGTGTTTTGTGTTTTAGCTCTAATTTTCACTGGTGTTGTCATACAGCTGAATCCAAATGCAGGTAAGGACAAGAAACCATATGGGTAAACTTTATTTAGTCTCTGTCCAGAAATGGCACTGTGTTGGTCCAGGTGCAAGATTATCAGCAACAAGTTAAGCATTAGTAATAGGCACATAACGCAAATTGTGTGTAGATAGTTGAATGAGTGGACACAGAAGCAGAAAAGCAGTGAAAGAAACAAACATTTCATGAAACAAATGCCGATAAAAATTACTAAACTGTAAACAAATTATCATTTTACAACAAAATACAAAATATCTAAAACACGTGAATAAATGAAATGACCAATTTCATAACATATTTATTATATATTTATAAATTACAAGACAGTACAAAACATGTCCTTCTCTCTCTTTGTATTTCAATGGTATAATTCAGAACTAAATATTTATTCTGTATTTTGGCCGCCCACAAATGAAGCTTGGAGGCTTTCTGTGCAATCTTGTCTTCATTTTGTTGCTGTGATACCATCACACACACACACACACACACACACACGCTGTGCCAGTTTGATGGTGGAGAAGCAGCAGTCAGTCCAAAGGCCAATGTCCTTTCCAGGATATAGAGTGTTTCTTAACCCAGAACTCAAGGCCTGTGAACTTTCTGTCCTGCTGATCTTAAAGCTCTTATTTTACAACTGTCATGAAGGAATAGAGCTGGAAAAAGAAAAACATGTGGTTTGGCTGAGCCTAAGATATTTGGGTTGTAGATGAGAATCTTGATCTTTGATGATCCAGAAGATGGCGGAAGGTGAACAAAAAAACACCTTTCTGAAGCCTTTTGTGAGGTCAATGCACATGATACAGTAGCAGCACGCTATACAAGTAATATTATGATTGTCTCAGCTTACAGTTTATCTGCTGCCAAGTACTGCACAAGTAAAAAACAACTGAGAAATAAATGACAGTGGAGGGATATCTATAAGAACAGGCATGTAGCTGTACCTTAGCTCATCACTTTTATTTGTTGTCATTTTGAATCAAAGGATAAAAAAGATTATGTTAGTAACTCTTTGGATGTAAGATTTAAGTAGTTTTTATATTTCAGTCATGTAAGTCTCTTATAAAGGAATGGTTAGACATTTTGGGAATACACTTAATGTGCGTTTAAGTACACACATTTGGGTTATGTACAGGATGCAGTAACTTCCTGGACTCTTCTCTGGCTTCCTGGCAATCTCGCAGAGATGACAAGATTCCAGGAAGTTACTCTGCCTGGTCAAATAGTCCTGCAGAGAATCCCCAGTACAACAATAAAAACATTTTTTACACTTGTAAATCATTGACATGTATGAGGATTGGTGGTGCATCAAGCCAAAATATACCAGAGACGAGTGCTGCCATGTTGTGCTTGTAATGTTGTTAGGAGTCAGAGCTTGTGCAGCACTGTTTCGTGCTGTGGAGTCGCGGCATCGTTATGTTTCGTTATCGGTAAATCAATCATAGGTTTCACCCCCTTTTTTATAACATTGAGAAAGTAATTAAAACCAAACTTAGCAGTAAAACGAACACACATCAGATTGATGAGAACAACCTAAAATGACAGAAACCATCTTGGGAAAAAATTTGTTTGATTTCTATTGAACTTTGAATTTTTTGTTTTGCCTATGTCCAATCTGCTAACATATACAGAACCATATATAGAGTCAATGGGATGAACAGATATAAAGTGTAAATTATTGAGTTTTATATGTTTTTTATTACTTCTGGACTGAGCTGTATGTTAGCTGTTTCCTCCTGTTTTGAGCCTTTGTGCTAAGCTAACAGTCTCCTGCCTGTAACTTCATACTTATCGTACAGACATGTGAGTGGTATTGATCTTCTCATCTAACTCTCGACAAGAAAGCAAATAAGTAAATTTCCTAAACTATTCCTTTAATGTGTGGTTGTATTAATTGGGTCGTGACGTATTGAAACTGTCCTTGCAGGTGTTTCAAGTGCTATTTTCTTTGTACCTGGATTTCTGCTCTTCATCCCTGGAGGTAAACTGATCATTTGGTTCCCAGAACTTTTGTTTACTTTCCCTGGGCTTGTAACAGTAAATGGATGCCTTGTTTTGTTGACATTAACAACATGATTCCCTGTATCTCCTCCAGTGTACCATGTGATATACATCAGCTGTGCTGTCCGCGGAAGAAGAGGCTTCAAATTGTTCTACCTACCTTATTTTGAAAAATGACATTTTATGAGCTGACACCACATGTTCACTACATTTCTTTGTTTGCTATCTTAAGATAAATTGTATTTTTTTGTCACGTGTAACAAAAAATGTGTTGTCACATGGTTGTTTTTTCTTGTCATTGTAATGACCACTACTTATTCAACCACTCAGTGCCTCGACTATGTTTCCACTACATGAACTGAACTTGCTGTATATGTACACGAAAAAAGAAGGAGATTGGTCTTGCCTGTGTTTTCAATGTCGTGTGAATAATGACTGTGAAATTACAATTAAACTTTTGTATATTTTAATTTGTGTCATTTATGATTGTTCCCAAACGAGTGCAATGTTAGAGTCCTTCCCAGTATTACATTAGTGTATAGACCCTGG
Source organism: Pagrus major (assembly GCF_040436345.1). Lineage (NCBI taxonomy): Eukaryota > Metazoa > Chordata > Actinopteri > Spariformes > Sparidae > Pagrus > Pagrus major. Next base: position 17,231,161 of record NC_133215.1, read on the forward strand.
ATAGGGTCAAACCTACAGCTGAGCTCACAAGGCAGTTTAAGTTAGGAATAAAGCAACTACTGTCTTTTGGGATAATAGTTCTTCAACTGCAGTTTCATACCCAGTGATCTTCAGTCCTGACAGTCAGGAACCTGTAATTCAATCAAAAACCACTTTGCTCCTCAAGTGCCAGACCATTATCACCTCAGTGGGAGAACCAGCAGGAGCCCACTCTTCTCTGTGGTCAACATTTTATTCAGGTCTTTATAGATTTAAATAGCTGACGGTTTATCCAATTTCAACCAATTTTAACTCAGTGACCCCAGTTGGGGACTCATGTTGGGGCCAATTTAATTGAGGATGAATCTACCAGCACTCATTTTCTCAGTGACATGGCTTGTGGAAAATGATGAAGAGATATAAGTTCAATAAAATATTGGGATAAGAGTGGCATATTTAGCCTGCTGGCATCAAATCACAGCAATCATTCTCTCCAGGTTTCAAGTACCAAACGGGTGGTAGAAACCCAAAGTAAACCACTGTGGGACATTTAGGCACCGAATTTAGGTTTTCATTAAAAAAATACAATGCATGTACAAGTGTATTTTCTTAACATAAAGAAACATATATACTATTGTGAAGCTGCCACTATGTGAACTGTTTTCATAGGGGCTATTTCTTTGATTAAAAAAGTCACAATGAAGTCAGATAATCCAGAGGAACTTGCTGTTGAATATTTTTAAATGTAATTTTTCAAAGTTGTGAACAAACCTGAACTTATGTGGCTCCATTAAATTAGAGGTTAGTGAGAAAATGTGTTTTATTGAATAATTAAGATAAATTAACTTATAGGAAAAGAAAAAGCAATTTTATTTGTATAGCACATTTCATACATTAAAGCAATTCACTGTGCTTTACAGAATAACAATGCAGCAAAACAAAAGATTTAATTAAACTAGGTGCAGTTTAAATCAAGGGATAATGAAAGATAAAATGATACAGTAAACACTCCTATATTTCGGTGCATAGATAAATTAAAATCAATTCAAATATATTTAATTACTAAAAACATATAAGACAAATAAATAAAGGTAATATAAAATCTAAGCTAAGAGGGTTTTATATTTTTAGCCTTTACTAGTTACTGTTGGCAGTGCAAATAGGAATGTTTAAAATGATATAATTTACATAAAAGAGTGAGAGTTATCTAACTAGTGTCAACTTTTAAATAAATGAAATGGTTTAAATGTACAAAATTTCCATCTGAAATATAATTGCAATGAAGCATTACATGGAAATATTGAAATAATGTACAAGTACCAAGTTGTTACCTCCTTAAAAACACTACTTGAGTAGCTTTCTATTGCTCGTGATGTAAAACACGATGTATTGTATTATATGATAAAAGTAGCCAAAAGAAATGTGTGTGTAGTGAGTTAAGACTTGATCTATGATGTAAAGTCTCACGTGTCTGTGTTGAAGAAAGTTATATTTTGTGCACAGCAGTCTTGCAGTACCCAGCCTCTACGTATAGAGGGCGCTCTGACGCCCCCACGACACCACCGGCTTCGGCAAACATCGTCATTAGTCGTGAGCTCATACTCGGTCAAGGATGGAGGAAGAGGCACGCAAGCTCCTCGAAGAAGGAATAATTAAGAAACTGGTCAGTCCTGGTAATGAAGACCTATCGGACTTCCCCAATGGAACCAAGGTAAAACGACAGTGTCACCGGGTTGGGCGAGTTGAGTCCAGTCCTCTGAATTAATTTAAGAAATGCGACGAAACACGTAGCTAATGCTATCAGTAGCTAACTTATACCTTGGATAACACACTCGACTCTGTCAGGTAGTTTCATGTCGCACCAAACGCATTTCGCTTGTATGAGAGAGCACTGGAAAGCTTTTGAGATAAGCTACCTTGTAGCGATACATCACTAAATATGATAAAAGCTGTCTTTCTGTAGCCGGGTTACATTTTTTTTCCTCTGTTTTTTCCATCTGATTGAAAGATAGGGGGCGGGACAGGATGTGATGGGTTTACGTATGCTGATTGGTCAGCATGTCATGTCAAACACTTTTCCATTGTTGTGATTGGTCAGAATATGACGGGGTGCAGACGCTCTTCAGGCCTGTCAGATAAGAGCTCTTTTGTTTCCAGTAAATAAGCAATCGGCTGCATCGATCTCGTATCCTTCAAAAGGTGTTGTCATCACAATGTTTGTTTTAATCACATAGTTCTGTTGAGCAGTATGTAATGTTGTCCGTGTATCTCTGCTTCACCAGGTGGTCTTCCATTACCGCACCAGCCTATGTGATGGCACAGTACTGGATGACTCCAGGACCATGGGGGGCCGCAGCAAACCCATGGAGCTCATCTTGGGCAAGAAGTTTAAACTAGCTGTGTGGGAAAGAGTGGTCATCACCATGAGACAAGGCGAAATTTCTGATTTTACTTGCGACACTAAGGTTAGTGAGCTGGCCATCTGGGGTTTGATAGGGTATGAGCTATCTTGTTCTTTCCCTGCATTGACCATTTCTGTTCACCCCTCAGCACACATCACTGTACCCGCTCGTGTCCCAGTCCCTGAGAAACATTAGTGCTGGAAAGGACCCACTGGAAGGCCAGAGGCACTGCTGCGGCATCGCCCAGATCCACTCCCACCACTCTCTAGGGCACAAGGACCTGGATGAGCTTCAGGCCAATCCACAGCCTCTTGTCTTCAGCATCGAGCTGCTGGAGGTGAGCAGGCAGGGGATTGCCTAGAGTTTAATATTAATGCTGGTATTTTATTGGGTTGCATTTAGATATAGGAGTGTTGTTTGATTTTTGTTTTCATCTTCGGGCCAACACAACACCTGATGTTTGGTACTAATATTTTTTTTTTTTCTTTGAAGCAGTTTTTTAGTCTATCAAAAGCAGCAAAAGTTCTTAAACATCCACAAAGCAAAAGGGGCTTTTAACCATCCAGGTGGTTCAGCCATAAGGAACGTATAGCCCTGTCTTGGAAGTTAAAAGTGATCATAATGTGGAGAACTGGGTTTCAAATTTCTGATTATTGGCTTTGCTGCATCAAGACATGATCTGTCAGGAGAAAATCATGATACATGTTAGAATCAGTTTTTTTCTCCCTGTACCAATGTTATATAATTACCATAAACAGTTGCTATACAATAGTAAGAACAAATAATGGTTTTCCCCTCCTACAGTGTAAGTCCGAGCCACTGATCTTCAATCTCCTCTGCTCAGGTACTGCGTCCAGGATCGTTCCAGCTTGATGTGTGGGCCATGACAGATGAAGAGAAACTAAGACTTGTGCCTGAGATTCACGAGGAGGGCAACCTGCTTTTCAAACAGGGCAAAATTTCGGAAGCCACAGAGAAGTACTACAATGGAGTTGCCTGCCTCAAAAATCTACAGATGAAGGTTAAAGCACAGTTGAAAACAAGAGAATAAAAATCAGGTCCAGTTCAGTTAGTATCTATTTTCTCAGGTACAAACACTTAAATCTGCATTGTTTCCCCCCTGTGACTGTTGTCCCGCCTCTCAGGAGCATCCTGGAGATGAAGCATGGGTAAAGTTGGACCATATGATCACACCACTGCTCCTCAACTACTGCCAGTGCAAGCTTCTCCAGGGCCAGTACTATGAAGTCATCGAACACTGCACGTCCCTGCTCTTCAAATATGACAGTAAGGCTTTGACATCCATTTGGATTTTAAAGCATTATATTTTTGAGGTGCGATTGTGCGGTGCGCTCATTTGTGCAGCTGATCAGGTGTTAAGAAGGTCCACAGTTCTAGTCTGTCTAGTTACGAAGTAGCTGTTACAGTGGTACAAGGGGGATAAGTAATGACAGTTTTGTTATAGACATCGTTTCAGTTTATCAAGTTATCCCCTAACTCCCCTGGCAGTCACTGTTTTTTTTGTAGTGGCTATACAGCTCTATGAATATTCTTCAGTGTCTGTGAAATTGCCTTTTCTTTTTAAAACGTTGCAAATTAGATATGATTAGCGAAACCTACACATGAGCAGGACAGTGGGAGATTGTAAACAATGTGTCTTCACTTTTCCAGCAGTTGTGAAACAACACGTGAGATTTAGCCTGCAGCCTAGATCACTGAGACTTTAATCCACACTGTACATTTACTGTTGAAATGACAGCACTCCGCTAACTTTTCTTCTCTGTTCCATTTATATTCACTGTCACTTTCTGCCGCCTGCTCTCCCGTGCTTTACCACACATACGCTATGCACACACATTAACTGCTGCTATTTCTTTACGCAGCTACACCACACTTATAACAATTATATTCTAGTAACATACACTGCTGCTGGGCAACAGCCAAAGTCACGTAGCATTCAAATGAACGCACATCAGTAAAAATGTGCATAGTTAAAACCTGGCTTAAGTTCTGTTGGTGCAGCCAATTTAAAATCCAATCTAAAGACTGAGCTTAACCAAGACCGACTCCAGCAGTTATGACGAGTCTTAGTGAAGACCAGTTGGTGCAACAGGTCCCAGAAAATTGTTACATTGTTATACATAAATTAAATTATTTTCATTTATCTTGCCCAGCCTTTTGTCTTACACAATAACTACGTTTCCTAAGGGCACCATACAGGTTTACTGTAATGTATTGGCTGAACCATGTAGCTAGTAGACTTGCAAACACATTGACCTCAGTTAAAGGTTCTGTTTTCATTATCCTGTAAATTATCCTCACAGGTTGGTGACTTAGACCTGTCTGTAAATGCTGTGTTTATCATATGAAGTTGTTGATAACCATGTTCCTGAACCTGTTCGCAACTTGTGTTTATGTGCATATGAAGAATTTCCATTAATTCTCTTTGCCCCCCTCCCAACAGACAATGTGAAGGCCTACTACAAGCGGGCTAAGGCCCACGCCGCAGTGTGGAATGAGACAGAGGCACGGGCGGACTTTGCGAAGGTGTTGGAGCTGGACCCCTCCCTGGAGCCGTCTGTTGCCAAGGAGCTGAGGATCATGGAGGAGAGGATCCGCACCAAAGAAAAGGAAGAAAAGGGTCGCTACAAAGGCCTATTCAGCACACCGCCTGCCACTGCCACTACCGTCAGTCTACTTTGAGTTTTTTTTTTTTTTTTTATGGAAGTAACTCATATCAGGCTACCAGATTTATAATATAAGCTTATTTGTTCTGTCTTCTTCCTTCTCACAGGGTTGAATCTCTCAGTGGGTTGGAACAAGAAAGAGGATGCCTGTGAATTTCAAGATGGAGGAGAAACCATAGACAGTGCTGGTGTTTCAGTCTTTATCCATGCTCCCAAGCCAAACACTCTGCCCTCCATGGTACACGCAGAAACATCTCACACACTGTCAGGTCAAACACACAGACGCACCCATAAGTCATCTAAGGTGCTTTTTTCATTCCTGCCTTATTGCAAACCCCCTCTCTAAAGGTGAAATTCAATGAAAGTCCAAAATCCTATAGAAACCTTATATCTGTCCTGACTAGAAGCACCATGTATTTATAGCCTTTTGGTCTTCTACATTAGTGAACTCTGAATTTTCTTACTTGGCCTGTTCTGGGTTCAGAAGACGTTCGTGCTTACAGTAATGAGATATGATCAGAATGTTACCCTGAGCAATGTTTTTTTTACAGGATTTGCTGCAGTTTTTTTTTTTTCAATGTAATAATAAATTCATCTTCTGTTTGAGGAGAGTAATTGTATAGCAGTTCATGTAGAAAACACCAATTTGCCACAGTATTAGAAAAAAGTAGCTTAAACCTTTTATTATTAAATTGCTTTCTCTGAAATATGCGCAGAGCTGCTGGATAATCCTAAAATTACTCTTAATCGTGGCCCAACACACAGATTTCGGTGTATTCTGGACAGAAATGCTTTCCATTCAGAAACCCAAGAATCTTTTTTCTTTTCCTTTTTGCACAAGATATATCATGTACTCATATGCACACATCTGCCTTGCACCACCAGACCCACTTTCTTCATCTTGGTCACAGGAGAAGCACTGGAATGAGCATTCTCTCCTGGTAGATGCAACTTCGAAACCGAGGGGCTGGTCTGTGACAATCATTATATAAACAGACATGGACTTGTGTTACCTATTGCTTTCTCTTATGTACTTATTTCATATAGTAAGAAATACCACCATTATGTTGTTTTTTGTCGAGATGTACTCCGTAACACCCTCAGTATCTCCTTCACTTGCTTAGAGAGAGCGTGTCATTACCCCTGGTGTGAGGTAGCGAGACAGCAGCCCTCAACTGTCTGAAGTGAGATGTTATTGAGGTTGTGATTATGTAACTGAAAATAAATGTGTTTATCCCAGCTTTGAATCTTTTTAAATGTGTGACATGCAGACAAATGACTTCTAGAAAAGTCTAATCAATGTCCTTGTGTATTGGTTCAATTAGACAAATAATCTCATTACATTCCTGAGTAAATGATTATATTATGTTCATCAAGAAAGATGGAGTGTACTCCATCCACAAAGCAAATGCCATGCAAGTATAGTAATTCAACCTTGAATTACGAGTTCAATAAACCTTTCATAGAAGCTGTCTATCTGCTTAGTCGTTAGCAAATTATTAATCGTTTCACAAATCAAACAGCCACTGAAAGGGGTTTTTTTTCCTGTTATTTAATTAAGATATACATACCGAACTGCAAAAATCTGGTTTACAAAATTTCCATACTAACAAATTGACTTGAGATGTACAGAGTTGTTGGGATTAAGAAACATCTAATGTGTGTTTACACTACAAAATATGATGAAAACAAAGCAAGGGTGAAAGGAAATGGGGTATAGTCAAGATGCTCAGATAAACAAAAAATATTAAGTGGTTTCAGAGTGCTGTTCAGAATAGAAACTTGATTTCATCACTACACTTTCTTGGTCATTTGCTGTCATTGAACAAATAGTACTAAGGTCTGTACTCAAAAATGTGTTAAAATTCTCCAGACTCTTATTTCAAAATAGATACAAAACTGCATTTTGCATACACCCCACAGGTCACAGGAAGTTTGTAATGAACAAAAATGTGTGTGGTGGAATGCAGGGGACAGTGGAGACGAGAAGGGCATAATGCACCTATAAAAAGCTGGCGGGGAAAAGGTGAGAGGATAAAAAAAAATGGTTGTAAAACAGACGATCTTGAAGCGGACAGGCTCCTACAGGGAAAGAGTGAGGGGTGAAGGGATCTTTCCGAAAGGTTATGTGCGGGCGCTTCTCTCCGTCTCTGCAAGACACTCCCTGACCAGTGCACGGGCGTGGATTATACCTGAACGAGACAAACACAAGGTGCAAGGAGGTGTTAAATTAACTGTTTGACATTAATGATGGCAAATTGGGAAAAATTATTAGAAGCAATTTTCGCCCTCTGTCTGGTTCTACCTCCACTACAGAAGTCTAATGCATACAAGAACAGCTAGTCTTGCTGAGGTAATTGGACTGCAGGTCTAGTTAGAATGCAGTTACTGAGGTTTCTAATGTGTGTGATTCTATTTCAATCACGCGGGTTCATTATTTTTACACATCCTCATTATTATACATGAAAAAATGCAAATGCAAAAAAAGCCTTATGGAGGACCACAACGGAAGAATAAGTTCACCCAAAATCCATCCGCATCGGGCTGACTACATAATGACTTGAATGAATTTTCAAGACAGAACCTCACAGTGTCAGGGACTTTTGTCTCTGTTTCAAGTTTCAACAAAACGTGGTCTTGATATTTCCCACAACAAGACTGAAATTCTTGATGACAAAATAAAGAGGTTATTGCACCAGTTAATCAAATATTTCATGTTTTATATGTTATTCGGACTACAAAAGAACAAACATTCTTTGTTTATTTTACCTGCTGTTCCTCTGAACTCTGCCCTCATTTCTGTTCATGATAATTTAATGCTTGCTAATTTTGAATATCGATGGCAGACATCAAAAAGTACTGGGAATGACATTCACCGACACATCACAGTCCATTAAATGGCCTCAAAGACCACCACAGTCAACTAATCTGCCTCAGCTTTTGCCTCTTTCTGAACAAGTACATTATCACACTTTCGCCATGTTTGTTGTTGTCAGAAACTGGACGTGGAGCTGCCCTCTATTGGACGTACAGCTTTACATCAGTGACAATGTAAAAGAACCCTTGCAGGTATGTGGGCAGTTACGGGTACTTTTTGAAATAGACATGTCTCTTTTCGTACATAAAGGAGGCGTAAATTAGCCTTTAAAGCAATTTATTGAGCATTTCCAAAACTTTCAAAACTCTAAAACAAACTCTGGTGATTGAAACACAAACACACAGCAGGGACAACATCCACCTAGACACCACACACACAAATCATGAACATGTGAAATATACCTCTCTTTAGCCTCTCCATAGCGCTCTTGCTGCCAGCGTATGTAGGCCTGATCTCACGGCTCATCTCCTCGATGACAGACAGAAGCTCGCTGTAGGTGGACCCTTGAGACACTTTGACAGGCTGTATGTGGATTTGGGGGAGAATGAAAAGATCCATAAAGACATGTCACAGCTGGAATTTCACATCAAGTTAAGGCAAAGTGCAATGAAAAGTGTACATTTTTGCTAAAATGACTTATTTGAATGTAAAATAGAGGAAAGCACAGGTATCTTTTTTTAAGTAAAAAAACTTCCAACTCCAACAACACTACTGCAACTACTTTATTGTCAGTTTAGTTATTCATTTAACATAAATAACATTTGAACATAAAGACATTTGTTTGTCTGTTCCTCCTTTCTGCCAACAGATTTTTGACAGTTGATTAACTGGAGCAGACTCTCTCTTACATCTTGTTGTATATCTGATTGTTGTAAATCTAACTCAACTGTGAACTGCGCCTTTGTTTTATTCTTTCTATTGGATGCATAGGTACAAAAATCCCCAAAAAATACAAATCATACATAAAATCACCCTAAAGGCCTTTACACACTGTAACAATGAGGGTTTTTTCATGTGATTAGTTGACACTTTTGACACTTTTCTAACTTCTTTTTTTTTGTCATGAGCACTTTAACAAAGAAAGCAATTATTACACAATGAAAAAGCGACAGCAGCCACTCATGTTGTGCAAATGTCAAGTCACAATGACAATAGCGGACCTGTTGATTGTTTGTCATCATCCTCTATTATAGGACAAATGACAAATAGTTATAAAAGACAATGCGACAAACAACTCCCAGAACAAGGGAGACCGCGTGCCTGGTGCACGGTTCACAATTAATGAGAAGTCTTAAAATAATAGCTCTTGATGTTTTTGGCTCACCCTGGAATGGGATGATTGTTTGCAACATTTCTACATTTGCATTGCCAGTCCTAGTAAGGATTGTTATGCAAAAACACTGTCAAAGCCAAGTGCACAAGTACATGCTTGTACAGTACGGTATGGATACTGCAGACATACCTGAACAAAGCCCATGGAGGGTGGGCCAAAGTCACTAAAAGCCGGCCTAAAGTTGGACGATGAGGGCAGAGATGGAGAGGGGACAGACGAGCCTGGACAGAAGAGGAGAACAGATTTAACACTCTATAGCTGGAACTTACAAACTAACATGAAACAATAAGAAGAAACTCGCTTTTGGAAGATTTTATTTAATCTCAGTAAGTCAAGACTGTTCAGAGTGCTTTATCACATCTATACCACTGTATTGTATTGTTGATATGATTACATGCACTGTCTTTGCTAGGCTACCATTGATTTATAACGGGAACTTGACTGTTGTTCTGAATTACTTCCCATGACCATAGTGTAAAAATGTTTTATATCCTTTACACAGAGATATAGCAACTGGTTAAAGGTCGCATGTCCAACATTAAAGCTGTGTGGTGTTCGAACCTGGAGGTGTGTGGTTGGAGCCAGACGGCGCAGGAGCAATCGGTTTGTAGCTCATGGCGATTTCAGCAGGCAGCTCCCCGTACGACGCGCCACTTCCTTCGGTCCCGTCAACCCGGTGCTTATACAGCTTTACTGGTGGTTATGAGCTCCTAAGAGCTGATGGAAAGAAAATAGGCACACACACAGAAACACACAAACAAATTTATACTTGCAGAATAACAATGGGAGCTAAGGTTTGGTCATTTCTGAACCGATATGTGAAATTCAAGCACACTGATTCGATATCTTCTCCAGAGTCTTTGTAGGACACCAATCTTTAAGGAGGCTCAATGTCAACCTTGATATATTTCTCAGTTTCTGACTATGTGACCGTCACTGTACACCAGCAGGGGTGGGATTTTAGTTTTAGTATTTTGTGGGCATTTTTGTGGTTGAATAGAAAGTAGTGAGAGGACAGATAACAAGGGAGATGTCACAATTTAATACGTCGAAATAAATCAAATCAAAGATGCAACTAAGGCCCCCAGCCAGACTCAAACTGGGGAATTGTTGTTGTTAATGGTCGGCATTAGAGCTCAAACCAATGGATCAGTTGGCCAAAATTACCCACCAATATTGGTATAATGGCCTATCACAGATGTACTGGTATCTGCATAGATTATTAGATTATAATAAAGATAAAGAGGTTTGGGTTAATTTAAAATGATCAAGTTTACTGTTGCAGTGCACTGCTTTTATTTTAGACAATTGAGTTTACTGTAAAGCTGTAAAAAATCCTGCCCTTATTAAAAAATACTGACACAAGTGTTTGATAACCACATTTGAGGGATCACTGTAAAAAATGTCAATGTATCGTTGATACTTCCTAATATCGGCATTGGCCACACAAAATCGGGTGTTTGTCTGGCTCTACTCTGCATCTGCAAGAAGTTAATCATAATTACAATTCAAACAGCAGTTAGCAACATGGAGTGATCAATGACTTCCTAGTTGTTAGCCTTAGTAAGCCCCACAAAATCAAGTTGACATTAGATTTCCATTAGAAAATCATCAAGTAAACAGTTTTTTTCTATAAAACTCCAAAACACATCTCTTACACACATTTATTTAGTTACTATGCACCACAGAGCATCATAATACCTTGAACCTAACATACACCTTTGATTATGTTGTCAATATTTCCCATTTTTATCCTACAATGTCCTTGAAAACGGTTTCCATCCTTTAAATACGTGTTGCATGTTGTGTTTCCTGCTGTGCTCAACATTGTTTAAGCAATATATAAAACACTTTGTAATGTCCTTCATTGATTACAAGACAGAAATTAATTTTGCTGCCAACACATTGAGCAACAGGGTGGCACGGTACTGAGTAGTGTTAGACATTGTATTTAATGACATGTACCTGAATAATGTGTGGCGAGGCGGAGGTTGACCAGCGATAACTACTAACATGTCAGTTCATCCTCCCAGCTAACAATGTCATTCAAATCTGGTGGGTGTTAAGAGGCTAACTGATAACAAGTTGGTCGTGAATGTTACTTGACAAGTGTCGTGTGGTCGAGTTAACAAAGACCTTCCAGAGGCCGGATGTCTGAACGTGATCGTTCAAAGACACCAGACCACAGCCAGCGGTGCCTAATGAGACAATAGCTGACGTTAGCTTAGAGGAAGGTGTCAAGCTAACTACTACTTGGTAATGTTAGCTAGCTTAGATTAGCTAGCTCTTACCGGTTAGCATAACAACATAAGTAGAGCGCAGAAAAATACTCCTGATACGACATTGATATTCTACACATAGAGAGCGGACGATAGAAAGGTTATCTACACTTGTGACCACTGAGAAGATCACAAAAAACGAGTGGTATTGTTATTTTTACCTTTGTAAGGAGACTTAAAATCCTCTGTGGGAAAGGAGACCTGGCTCGTCTGCTGTGCGTGAGTCTGCGCAGTAGAGCCGCGTAATGTACTACTGTGTTTTTTTACTTTTAAAGCCATATGATTGGATGATAGAGAAACCTATGACGTCCCTCCCAAACGTGTGACGTCAAAATGTCTTTACGTACTTTGAACACAAAAAAACACGACATTGACTTTATTGTTAACTTATTAATTATGTATGGTAAATTTCACATATTATAATTGTGCCAACATTTACCTTAACTTTATAGGTTTTCAATTTGCAGTCATTATTTATTATAATGTCTTATTTTTCTATTCCATTATATGTAGTACATGACTGATACGTTTGTGTATTTGATTATTTTTCAATAACTTTTATTGAAAGAAAAATAAAAAATACAGCAGCAGACATTGAATCGAAATGGATTCAACCAGGAAATGGGTCAAGAGTCAGAATCAATACTGGGGAAATGGAAATATGATTTGAACCATAAATATTTTCTCTGTTATGTATATATTTTGTTTGTTATTGTTGTTATTATTTCCTTCTGCACCTGTATAAACTGCATGGACTTTCAGTTATGGACTCAAAGTCATGTGAATCAGAAGATCCCTCTAAGGTTTCAAGGACAATCATGAACATTGCAATGTAACCCAGCCCCTTTTCACTTCCAGTTTTTCTTTGCCAACGTTTCATCTTACCAGTGATGACCCTGTCTGTTGTCCCTCAGTCTGTTGCATTTTTATTTGGTTGTTATAAAACAAAAACAGCAATAATAATACCTTTAAAAAAAAAAGAAAATCAAATGAATTATAAACTATGAAAACAAGAGCGATTGACTGTATTGCCTTTATAAGCCAGGTGATTCCAAGATGGCTCCCTCGCTCTCCCTCCTGAAGGCTGGTGCCTGCTTGGGCACTCCATTTGGTATTGTTTAGGTTGTGATTATGTTTAGTTAGCCTTTAGTTTGCTTCTGTTAAGTTGTCTTTAATAAATTATTTGATTTACTTCAGCGGTTACTGTGTGGACCTCCCTTCTCTGTTGTGCTCCTGACTGAGCCGGGCATAACAAGCTTAATTAAGCTATAATTAAACTCATCAGAAATTACAAATTTGTGCTGCACCATATTTTTTCTCATCTTTTTTGAGAAGAATGTTTTATTCAGTTAATTTTGCTTAACTTTATTGTTCATATTTGACTATATTTAGGCTATCGGACACCAGTACATTAACTCAAGTACTGCACTCAAGTCCAATTTTGAGGTACCTGTACTATAATTGAATATTTCTATTTTCTGCTATACTTCAACTCCACTTCATTTTGGAGACAAATATTGTAGTTTTTACCCAACTACATTTATTTGAAAATTGTAGTTACTATTTACTTTGCAGATTGCCTGCTTCATAATTTTTAATGTATTCATTTTAGTCAATTCAAATTGAATCTTATCAAAATCGAATCAAGTCGATTCCTGAGTCGTACCATGTGGTGGAAAAGTGGACAACAAAGCTGGTGGACTGCCCCTTTAAGGTTACTTTGCAGAGATAATAATAATAATAAGAAGAAAAAGAAGAAGAAGAAGAAGAAGAAGAAGAAGAAGAAGAAGAAGAAGAAGAACAAGTAAAGCATAAAGAAAATGTAAGACATTTAATCCCTGCTGCTGAACTTGTTTTTCATGTACAATGTACCGTAGAGCTCCACCAGGTGGCTGAAGTCTTTCCATGTGTTAGTTCTTTGCATCCCTGCACTGGATTATTCCTGTTCCAGTTGTTTGAAAAAAGCCTTTTACTTTCATAACATTTGAATTCTGTCCTGCTTTTACCGCAGCAACACATTATTATAACTAGAAAAATTGCATTTCCTGCGAAAATACAGTGTGAATGCTGACTGCTGAAGTGATTTCGGAAATCTGCTGAACGTGCTGCCGGAAATGCATAAAACTATAAGAATGAATGGTCAAGATTTTGCAGAAAAACCTGAAAAGTACAAGGCTTAATGGGCTGAAAAAGCTAAATATTGTGATAGTTGAACAGTTTCTCTAGCTGAACATAAAGCTGAATATTTGAAAAAGTTGAAAAAGGCAGGAAGCTGAATATTTGAAAAAGTTGAAAAGCTAAACAGTTTGATAGTTGAATGGTTTCTGTAGCTGCACATAAGCTGGAGCAGTAGCAGAACGAAATTTGAAAATGTCCCCATAAGAATGAATGGGAAAATACCTCCCAAACACCTGCAGGTCTAGACAAAAGTGTAATGATTATGGCCAAAATATGTATACAGTGAGTAACAGGAGACATTGCTGAACCCAGTCATGTCTTTTTTATTTCTGTAGAGTGAAAAATGAGGGCACTAGAGCAAGAGACAAAACCGGTACCGTCTGCTCCACTCCAGAAATTTAGGCTCAAAGTTAACACTGCGGCTTATGGGGGAGTTGCTGGAGTGCTTGTCGCTCGAGGGCCTCTACAGCCAAAAGTTTAAGTCCTACATCTGAAATAAGACCATCATCTGAAAGCCAACAAGATTTCCTACATTTCTATGTATATATTGTCTATGTGAAGTAAAAGATGTGGGACCCAAATCAAGCTGAAGACAGTTTTTTCTAAAGTTTTTGCAGCTGCTCTCCACTCTAGCGATGATGTCACGCACTCTAGCTCACGCAATACACACCCATTATAAAACCAGAAGACCAGTTAAAAATCCTTAAAACTAAAACTGTGATTATTTCAAAACCGTAAAAGATTTTCAAAAAGTGAAATACATGACCAATAGTTGAAGGTCTTGTGAATATTTTAAAGTTGGAATGGTGTCTCTAGCTCAAAGTATGAGGGACCAGAAGAGGTTGAAAGTGGATGAGTTTTGAAGAGGATTTGAAGATTTTCCCATTTGCTTCCATATTAATTTTTTTTTTGAAAAAGCTGAATATTTGAAAAAGTTGAAAAGCTAAAAAGCTGAAAAGTACAAGGTTGAAAGAGCTTAAAAAGCTGAACATTTTGATAGTTGAACGGTTTCTATAGCTGAACGTATGCTGAAGTAGTAGCAGAATGAAATTTGAAAAAATCCCCATAAGGATGAATGGGAAAATTTTTGCAGAAAAAGCTGAATATTTCAAAAAGTATAAAAGATAGAAAAAACAAAAATACACGCCATCATGTCCTCAACAAGCTGAACATTTTGATAGTTGAATGGTTTCTGTAGCTCAACATTTGTAGGAGTAGAAGAGAGCCAAAAAACGTACGGAAGCAGGAATAATAAATTCCAGAAGAACAATAGTGTGAATGCTTTGAAGCATTCACACTAATTAGCTGTCACGAAACACTTGTGTAACTTAATGGTATCCAGATTGTCTTTTATCCACCTGAGGTTGACAATATTCCATCTTCCCTTAATGAAACCTGATTTAAATGTACTGAGACCTTCAACATTCCCCTAAAAAGACTGTTATTTGGCTCAAGCGCGAGTAGCTTAAAAGCTTTGGCAGATGTGTCCCCCATTAAAAACTGGAAAACCTCCTACTCACAACTACTACAGAGATTTCACTTTGAAGCTTCACAATGAGAGCAAAGCAAAACAGAGGGTGAATTACCTCAATTTTCCATATTACCTCAAAATAGAAGTAAGAAACCCAGATGATACCTTACTAGTACACATGCCAAACCATTGGCGTGGGGATTACATTTTAAAGCTTCGTGTTTGGCATTAGATCCTTTGCCAACTATTTTTTTTTTTTTTTTTTTTTGCCAGAAATGACCACATTTGGACGAGAGGGTGAAGCTGGATCCTACGGAAATCCTTAGTAGGAACCAGAAGACACACTGTAGTAGCTACTTGTTAATCACAAAGTAGCAACGACCTAAATCACAACCTGCTTTATTGTCCATTTTACCCTAAATGGGGCCATAATTTTAAAAACCAAAATCATGCTGTATTGAAGAAGACTTTAAACTATTGACTGAGACCATAAACTCATTTGAAAACTGTTTACTAAGGTAACAGATAAAGTGAGAAGAAGGGTCATTTTCTCATAAACTCTTATACAGTCTGAGCCGGCTCCTGCTCATCAGAAAGAATGCAGGTTAAAGACACTTCTGCATTAGCTTCACTTCTCAGACTGTGAAGCTCTGCTGATATTTATACTGTTAATGATATGTATATGTATATGTATATGTATATGTATATGTATATATATATATATATATATATATATATATATATATATATATATATATACATATATATAATATACTGTATATATTGTTTGTTTGTAAGAATGTACTACATCATATCTTGATATTAATACAAACAACAACAATTACATAATCATAAAAGGGCTGCAATAATTATTTTCAATGATGATTAATTTGTTGATTATTTTTAATGTAATTTATTAGTTGTTTCGTCTCTAAAATGTCACAAAATGGGGGGGAAATGTCGATCAGTGTTTCCTGAAGCCCAAGATGACTTCCTCAGATGTCTTGTTTTGTCCACAAACCAAAAATATTCAGTTAACTGTCATGTAGAAGTAAAGAAAACAGAAAATATTCACAAATTAAGAAGCTGGAATCAAATAATTTTGTCAGTTTTTTCTTAAAAAATTACTGGATTAATGGATTAATCTTTGCAGCTCTAAACAAAACTATATATTATTCTGGTGTCTGACAGTATAATATTACTGTTGCATATACTCTCCTGACTTTATGCTACTATATTCTTGGTGAAAATAACAAAATGCTAAGCAGAAATAACATTTTGGAAAAGGATGTTTAAATGAGTTGGAGCATCTTTATGTAATGATCAAAAAGATGGAAGCATAAAAAAGAGTGGTAATATGTCGTTTTTGCAATTAGTCTTAAGGACCAAGATGGGGAAAGATTGAGCTTTTAGTTTGGAGAACCAGTCAGAAGATGGAAAAGAGGGACCACTGCAGGGATTATGAGCAGCAAATTGCTGAGCTAATGGTTCTTCTTTTGTCAGAAAGGAGGGGAAATGATTGAAAGAATTTCCGGACCAATACATTATGCTGAAGAAGTGCAACCGTGTTCCCTGAAAATTACACTTATATACTAAATTGTTTCCATTTACATTAAGTGCTGCCTGGATTTTTCTTCATAGTTTTTTTCTTTGAGTAAATGAAGTGTTTCATCTATCTACTGCATGAAAGTCCACGAGGATACAGTTAACAAACTCACTTCCCAGTAATTCAAGATATATGTCTGAAGACGGAGGGTTCATTTTAGGGATAGGGAACTGACAGAATCAGTTCGAATCAGTCATAATGAAAACAAATCATTGATTTGTGAGATGTATTTCTTGATGTTGAATGTTCATAATAATACCTTATGAAATCAAGGGTTTTTACTCTAAGTTGGACATTGTGAGAGCCAAAAACACACCGATAGATCAAGGATTTAAGTCTAAACAGGGAATGCCTTGTCACAGGACTTAGAGTTTTATTTGGAAAGCTGAAAGGTCCAGGGGAATTACTATTATTACTACCACCAACTGGGCCTTTGTCTGTGCTCCCCTGCGGTTATTCGCCAGAGTAGATTTCTGCAATCTGGTTAGTGTGCAGAGAGGAAAAATGATCAGGGCAATGGTAGTAGAGGATGACATTTAAAACAAAGTGGCAGGAGTTGACTGATCAGTATTCAAATTTGGATCAAAACATTTTAATACAGCAAAACATTGTTTTGCATATTGTTTCCACAGTATAAACCATAGACAAATTATTATTACACAGAAATGAATACAGAAAAGCAGGACTGCGTCTCACAGTATGAAAAAAGAAATGCCTTTCCATTCATTAAGGAAAATCTGGAAACACAGTCTCTCTATTTACTGTAATAAACACAGGGATAGTGGTGGGAAAAGGTACTCTGGTAAAAGTACCAATTGCAATAACATTGCAAAAATGCTCGATTAGAAGTAAAAGTCATGCAGTCAAATTCATACTTAAAGGTCCAGTGTGTAGGATTTAACCAAATATAGCAGAAACTCTAATATTCAGAATTCATTACTGTATAATCACCTGAAACTAAGGCCATCGGGTACTGTTGTTGTGATGAGGGGGTGTACTTGGTCCACAACAGTGTTGACACACGTCAACGTCATTGTTCACATGAATGCCAGCACCCAAGGTTTCCTCGCATTTTGATGAGATGATCAATGTTATTCACGTCACCTGTCAGTGGTTTTAATGTTGTGGCTGATCGGTGTATTATGACACTAGATTGTTGACACTGACCATCAATGTGGAAACCGTATTTTACTGCTGTAGCTGGTCAAGGTGGAGCTAGTTATAATTCTTTATGTAAAGTTTGGTATTTTACTGTAGTGGTTGTTCCATTTCTGTAATCTCTGTCCATTTCATCGCAGACTACCAAATCTTTTTTCCTTGTGTGAACGCTTTGCACCTTGAAAAGACATGAAATAAAATAAACTTCAAGGCTGGCAACAGGTGTTTGGAAAATCTCAAAGGTTCACTTAACTATTTGGTAAGAAGGACATTTATGAAATGTAAAAATTCCAATGGGTTTTTCAATGTTATGGCAGCATTTAAGATCTTTGAACTATTCTTCTGAGCAAATTGGACAATTGTTAACAGATTTGTGTCTAGAGCTTGAGATGATTTGGCTATAAATGTCAGACAGTATCATGGTAAATATATTACAATTATAGAAACAAACGTATGTTATTTTATATAAACTTTGGCTCTGAGTTGACACAGGCAAATACCTTAGATAAGTCTGTATGAGTGCAGAGAGGCCTTCATGAACCCCTTTGTTGGCTGAATATGCAGTTACAGGCATACAGAGTGTAAATTGTATTTTCATGACCAGAAAGCCGCTTACTGACAGGGCTGGCCTTCAGAAATATGAACACTTTTTTTGTGCTTTGATGATGTTTCTCACTGTGCTTAAAACCCTGGTCAGCAGGTACTCTTGTTCATTAAATAGACAAAAAACATTTTAGCTGGCTTTGATAGTGAAGGTAACTGTGACTCTTCAATGAGGCAATCTGACAGCGTGTATCAGCAGGTAATTTGTTGACTTAGACTGACTCACATATTTATCTATCAATACAAACTCAAGTCAAGTGCGTAAAGTCACATTTTATTTTAAAAAAGCCCCAAATCATAAATTGCAATTTACCTCAGGGGGCTTAACAATGTGTACTGGACAAACTTACTCCAAATTTTAATGAATTTTAGGTAAAAACATAAGGTGTGAGATGTATTGCAAATCTAGAGGTCATATATATATTTATGCATTATATTTAGCATTTATGACAAAATCTATGCTCATGATATAAAATGTGGTCAGGCATTACACCAACTGTAAAGTCAGTATAGTCTATCTGAGCTCTTCTATTTCCTCCTTCTTCTGATCACACCAGCATCTAATACAAAGTGCCTCCAAGGAGGCAAAATCACATTTTTCAAGAATTGTTATTGTTACTAACAGTTTAACTTGTTAAGTCATGATTAATGTGCTGAGGTCACTTTTCCTCTCATTGGTTTGTTTTTTAAAGGTACCTTTAAACAATATCAGCAATAAAGCTAAGAACGCTTCACCTCAATTAAACTCCTGGCAGGACAGTGAACATTTAAGCTTTATCAGAAGAGTTTCCCCAACAGGATCTTTTGGTTACACAAGAGAAAAGACTTTAAGGCTGAAGACTAACTGTTTGGTTTGGTAAATGCACGTCTGGCTAACAGTGACACCTTAATTAAAGAGCAGCACACATCACTTTCTTGAGCTTTCCCAGGGGACCGTCTGGGAGTGCCTCTCAGACAGTTCTCAAGATATCAAACACATAAAAACATGTTTCACTCATTCCCTTCCGCTCCGTGTCTACATGCAGACGGGTTTGTTACTCGCACAACTCAGGCAACAAATAGGCTCCCATTTTCATATGTGAAGCTTTGCCTCAGCTCTGTGCACACTCGCACACTCGCACCTGCGTCTCACAGGGATTACCACGACCAGAAGCGTTTATTTAAGCTTCAAGTCTATTGTTCGATAATACTGTGTAAACATGAGGTTGATGCCCAACAGAGTGTGCTGCTCTCTGAGCTCTCTGCTCTTTGTAATAGGTTAAAATACTGTAGCGCCAGCCCATGCTTTGTTTGTTTTTTAAACCAAAATGCAAATGTTACTTTTTGTCAGTATTTGTATTGTGTCTGGTGGTTCATTGTCGGTTTACCTCAGCTGTAGCATTTCTTGACCCGAGCTGTATTTTTCTGCAGCTTCAGAGACTTTTTGTACCCGCCGCTTCTAAAATGAATCCGCCGCTCCTACATCCAGAAGGTGTTTGTCAACAATTAACTGCAGCTCAGTCTGTGCCTCGTTTGCACTGTGCCATTTAACTTTCATACTGTCAAAGCCTCACTTAAGATACATGGTTGCAGATGAAGAGGCCATCTTACTAATTTCACTCTTGAGAGCTCTGTGGGTGTTCACTGAACTTTCCTTGACTTTCTCAGAAACAGGAGGAATTCATGTTTCATAATAGGGTAACCTCAAGAGTCACATTATAGTTGTTTATCTCACATCGTGTGGGTTTTATCCATGAAATAATAAAATGGTTCTGCAAAACCTGCTGCTGCTCCTGCCAGACCACAGTCACAATCAACCACTAGCCCCATTCACACTGCCGTTTGCATGCGGGGATCCTGCGCCAATTCTCCGCATCCGCCTCTGTGTGAAAGTCTCAGATGCGGCGAGGGGTGAAATTTTGCTGCGCCTCTGATGCGCCTCCAGAGGTAGTATCAGAGGTGTAGTATTGGTGAACCGAACCAATGTGAATGGATAAGCAGGGATTTTCTTGTTAGAGGTCAGATAAGTGCTCATGCTAACATGTATCTACAAAAGCAAGATAGGAAAGGTTAGTTTTCATGGGTTACCTATGCTGATATGTCCGGATTTGTTTTGTCTTAATAATAGATAATTATCTTGACCTCTCAAGGAAACAAATACCTTTCTTCCAGAGGAGAATGATATGATTAACTGAAACTCATGAGAAAATTACTTTATCGTCTTGAGATAATGAAAAAAAAAAACACATGTGGACCTAAAGCTACAAGTGGCTTTGTTGATTCTGGCGGCCTTTCTGGACAAAAGATGACGATGGTGAAACAAAGTAAAGTATAGTTTTAGTATTGTACCAGCAGACTAAAGAGCAGCTTCTTTCCTCAGGTAGTTCTGATATGTTTTTAGTTTTTTGACTTTTTCTCTGACTTTTGCATTTTGGTGGGTACTGCATCATTTAAACATTTATTGGATGCAAAATGAATTTCATTGTAAACTGAAAATAAAATCATATCATATCATATTGCACCATTTCATATTCTATCATATCTTATGAAAGGACAGCATATTGTATTGTATCATTTACATTTAGGCCATTTAGCAGACCCTTTTGTCCAAAGCTTACTTACAGTAATTCATACATACACTGATGGCAGTGGCTGCCATGCAAGGTGCTAACCATCACATCAGGAGCAGTTTGAGGTTCAGTATCTTGCCCAAGGGAACTTTGACATGCAGACCATATCATATTGCATTGTATTGTACCAGTTCATATTCTGTCCTATCATTTCTTATCTTCGCATATTGTATTGTATCATATCACATCGTATTGTATGGTATAGTATTGTATCATATTCTGTCCTATCATATCTTATATAATGGGTTTTATTATAGTTTTTCAGAATTTACTTGATTTTTTAAACAGGGGAATACTTTGGTGGACTGTCTACAGGCATTGTATGAGTCCAAACCTCTCGCTCCGTTCCTTTAGATTCTAGGTGGTTGTGATGTGGAGTCTTCGTGTTTCTCCTGTTTTCTTGCCTTTGGAGAGAGATGACTCCTCTATGGCCTCAGGCTAAGAAAAGAGAAAAGGGAGAATGAAGAGAAAAGCGTGGATCGAAGGCAAAGCGAAAGTCAGAAAGGGATGGATATGTATCTGTAGAAATGAGAACAATATAAGAAAAACACCATCAATATGAGACAGAATGTGATGCGTTTGAGTGGGATACATATACAATATCAGTAACAGCTTTATTGAGGTGACAGACTCACTTTGTCATTTTCTTGGGGCAAATATTCTCTGATGAGTAAGAAAGAAACTGGACAGGGCAGCAGGAAAAAGATGAGTGTTTAATGGAAAGAAAATTGTCAGACCTTTCACAGAACTCGATTTAGATGGTGAAAGTCACATGAACTCTACGGAAACACTTAAGGCTGAGCAATTGATTTTGATGTTTTATATCTGACATGGACAATTGAACACCATTCATGCTGTTATTTCAGGATGTAGAAAGAGAGCGACAGCAGAGTCATCAGAGTGTGAGTGTGTTCAACTGAGACTACATTCCAGACACAAAGTGGTGTGTGTTGTTTTGAGCTGTTAAGGGATAATTATCACTGTCCAGAGGTTAGTGTTGAGGGTTATGACAGAACTTAAGAGCTTAATGAATCTGCTTTATCTTTTTTAAACCCATCTAATCAGTGGCTCAACCACACAGAATCCTATGAGGAACCACTGGCAGCTTCAGGTGTAGTTTATGTGTGACCACCAGCGAGAGAAGCAACTGTTTGTTTGAAAACAATAATGGCGGCTCCAAAGTATTTCTTGTGAAAAGGGCAGAAAAGGCCACTGAAGGCTTTTCTCAGTGGAAAAAAGGTCTGCGTTCTACTCCCGACTGGCTCCTGTTAAAGTTTGATTTACCACTTCTGCTGGTGGTAGCGGGCTCCTACTGTTGATCTGATTGGCTGCAATCAGACATACCCTTGATCCAAACACCTGCCAAGTTTTTTTATTGATTTATTTTCTGCTCTTTTCTACACACTGCCTTTCCAGATGGTTCTGTGTAATCATCTAGTATAATACATTCTTTATTGTGTGTGTAAAATGTGTCTCCGCTCCTCTGAGACACATTTTACATCTCTCTGTTAGATATCAACAATGATCTTGTTGCACAGAGCTAGTCTTTTGTTGGCAGAGAATTCATTTGTACAATTAAGTGATATAAATAGTATGTCTGGTCACAGGGTGAGAGGTAATCCAGGGCAGCTTGTTTAAGACATTTTTGTTGTAGATAAAGAACTGAGGTTTATTTTTGTTGGGAATTGAAAAGGAGATTTTTAATGTGATCTTATGTTATTCATTGTAAATTTCCCCCAAGAATCTAGGTATTTTTATTTCATTTATACCCTCTGGATCTTAAAGGTCAACTTTGTAAGAAAATTGATTTTTGAGTCTCTGGGATGGCAACCGACCCGACTAAAATCCCCAAGATTTGGGAACAAGATGGCTGTGGCTCAGGAGGTAGAGCAGGTCGTCCAGTAAAAGGTTTGGGGTTCTATCCCCCGGCTCCCCAGGTTGCACGTCGATGTATCCTTGCGCAAGATACTGAACCTGAAATTAAAATAAAATCTTTACAAAGGGAGCTTTGACTTTCTTGTACCTTTTTTTTGTTTTTTTTAAAACTTTTCTTGAATATTAGTTGAAGTATTATTCATTACTAATTTTATTAGTAGCAGTGCTCATATACATACTGTGGCACAATTAAATCAGGTCAACTTTAACAGCCCATTGTCACAAATTGAAAATTTACCTCGAGGTACCTCACAATCTGTCCTCTATCCTTTGGATCCAAACAACACGGACACACAGATTTGGAAAAAGGATTCATGAAAGATAATATTAGCGAATATAAAGCCGCATAAAAAGAACAATACATATATTTGAAAGAGAGAAGAAGAGACTGTAGTGAGCTAAGAATTGGACCATTTTTGGTCCAATTGAAAACAAGAATTCAGAACATTGCAGAACATTGAAAATAACACTTCTCCCAATGGCCATTTCCTTTTTTCTGTTTTCCACGTCTTGTTGGTTGACCCACTGTGCTACCTTTGTGGTGCATTTGTGCTGTTACTTGCAGCAGGAATGTGAAATAAATTACAGGAGGAAAAACAGAAGACTAGGAGATACTGCTGAGAATTGTAAGCAGTCAAAACGCCGGCAGCAGGTAGAATATATATGACAAGGGGCGACAGCATAGCAAACTGAGCTCTGCTCAAAAAGAAAGAGGAAACGGAAAAGGTTCAGAAACTGCACGAATGCCGATGTAGTTTAGAGCATTTTTCAACTCCCCCTGACTCGGGTAGAATGTCTGGAAGATCAGCCTGTCCTCACCAGATAAATAGCAGAATAAGTCGTCCGTGCAAGCAGTTGATTATCGCCCATATTTACCTAACTTTTATTGTTTGGTGGTGAAAAAAAAACAACCGTAAAAATCCCAATTTGACCCATAAACCCTGATCTCAGTGCTATGAAAAGGCTGATTGTTGTATTAATAAGCAGGCAGGTTTTGTTACTTACTGATCTAGTAGAAAGAATGATGGTTTTTAACTGTGTCACGTCCCGGTGGGAGACATATCAGCTGGGGAGCAGACTTTGACACAGCACTGGAGCGCTCTACACCGAGTGAATGCCCATTCTTGTTTTACCTCAGTTTCTATCACTCTCCCTCTTTGCCTTCTTTGCCTCCTTCATCAGTGAGGTTCCTCTTCTTTTGCAGTTTCCACAATTATTACAGTTGTTCCACCGTTACCTGAGGATAGCATCTGGGGAAAACAATGCCTCTTCCTGTTTTGGTTGAAAAATGGCAGACACACTTCCTTTGTGCCAATATTTGACTCATTTTCCAGAAAGGTTGTCTAATGCCAGGTTAAGTAATGTGTTTCTCTTACATCACCTGTGCAACTATCATGGTCCTGTCATTTCTGTTTCATTTTATCTGTGTTTTATGTGTTTTCTGGGTTTTTGTGGTGTCTTTCGCTCTGTATCCCTCCTGTGTTCCTATGCTCCTCCCCAGTCTGCTTTCCCTTCACACTGCACTGCATCTCCTTCGTTAGCCCAGCCCTGTTCCCAGTGTACTTTCTAGCCAATCAGCTCCTACCCTGTTCCTTGTGTTTTTCCACTCATTACCCTCACGTGTGTTTCTCCGCCTCACTCCACCTGCACCTCATCCCCCTGTTAGTTTAGTTTGTATTTAAGTCCAGTTTTTAGTTCAGTCTTTGTCAAGTCATCTGTGTTTCCCATTCCCGATGTTGTGTTTGCCTGTTCCTTTTGTGCCGTGATCCTGAATACTAATAATAATATTAATACCAGACTACGGAGCAGCTTCAGGCCGGAAGACTTGACCTCAACTCATCTAACTTGTAGCTTTGTTGCCCAAACTGAACTAAACTGCCACCTATTTGGTAGATTAACCACGTGTCGACAGAGGTCCATTGCACCTGTCACTGATATTCCCCAACAGTCAGATAATGAAGATAGTGCTAATGCTCTGCTTAGGTTTAGGCACACAAAACACTTGGTTAGGGTTAAGAAAAACATCATGGATTTACTTAAATTACATGTTTTACTCTCCACAATCACTTTCAGTGAAAAATAGCCAGTTTTGGGCAGAAAACAAAAATGGATGAAAATGTCAGCAGGTAATTTCCGCCACTCACTTTTCAAGCGCAAAAACAGCTCAAAATATCCCCACGTCTCCTGGAAAACACTCGGTTTAGTCACCACGAAAATGGCTGGAATTATCCCCAGGTGAGACTTGAACTATGGTTGGCTATTTGGTAGCCTTGTTGGCTGTAATAACACCACCCGCATCCCTTCCACCTTCTGATGTGAAAGTCAGCTAACAAGCATTTCATGTGAACGTGGTGTGCCATGTTTGCGTTTAAATGTCAATCTTGGATGCATCTTGGACGTTAACAGCTAACATTATATCCTGGTGACTGGGCTGCAGGACATTTTCCAGCCAGTCTGGCAAAAAAAACCTGATATTTTAGACAAGGCCTTGTGACACAAAACAGGATATTTCGAGCCAAAACATGATCTTTTCCTGACATTAACCAAGTGGTTTTTGTACGTAAACCTAACCAGAGCATAAGCACAGCGTTATCACAGGATAAAATTGAAAACATAGTTGCAACATAAAGAAATGTATTTTTAATGTATCCATGGTTAGCAGAAATGTATATTCCGAACATTTATCATGGCGACTGAGCTGTTCCATAATCATATTATTAACGGAAAATAATGTTATTTAATGTTAATATATTAGATTCTGAGGAGTTTCAAAAGGAGTTGAAAGGATTATAAACAGCACACTGAATATACTGACTTATCACTAATGCATCGTCCAGTGTGGTGCAGGGAGCTGATGAGATGGCTGTTCTGGTGGTTCTGGTTCCCAGAGCTGAGGACAACAGAATGAATGCCTGTGAAAAACGACTCATGGCCATGTCTGAAATCTATCCATTCCCTTCTTATTCACTGCTGTCGATATATAATGGTGCTTTCTGGAGTTTTCCAGCTGCACAGCAACAATCAGGAATTGTTGGACTCCAGGAGCAAAGTAAAAAAATCTTAACAAACATGCCGAAAAATGGTGCATGAGTACAGTATGAGTGTTGTGTGGGTGGAAGTGGGCTTGATGGGTGCCATGAAAAATAGTACAGAGTTCCCTCTTGTCCCTCCATTGCAGCTCAACACAATGAGGAAATGTTCTGAAGACTGATGAAACCTCACAGATACACTCAATAATGTGTTTTTGCTCAGAGCGAGGACTCAAGATTTTCTTCTTACATTAGTGTCTCAAATGACTCATTCATTGTCAATGTACAGATTGTACATAAAAGAAGCCAAATATAAAGTAATTGCTTTGTTTTTTTCCCAAGTCTCGTTAATTACTTTGCCCATAACAATCATTTACCCACAGAACGAAGAGTCGACCTGACCTATCAGGAACATTCATGATTGTACCCTCTCGTCCTGCACAAGGACTTTTTTCTCTACAGTCAATACCTCAACAGCTGCGGACAGACTAATTATTTTGCATGTCAGCCGCTAATAACAGGCTATGGTAATTGCCTCAGCAATACTTATCCTGTGTGTATTAATGAATCTACATGATGTTCCTTATGAAAGGGTTTTCTTTATTTTTTATGATTTTTCAGAAAAGCTACAAAATAACACATATTTTGTAAGTAAAGTGGAAACAAAGCAAAATATGTTTTATATTTTAGATTCTTCAAAGCAGCTGGCTTTTGCTTTGATGGCCAACCCAGTCGCCAGAATTAAATGTTGGCAGTTTACATTCCTGCAAACAACGGATGTTCAAATTTATACTCACCATATTAACATTTATACAATACATGTCAAATCCTCTTTACGTTACATGTATAGAGCTGATTTTCATGTCGGGCGATGGACGTGGTGTTTTCAGCATTTGTAAGCACGAAACCACTCGATATTTTTAATGAGACGTCAGGACATTTTCCAGCCGGATAAAAACCAGATATTTTTGACAATGCCATGGGACATGTCCAGCTGCATTTTGGGCAACAAAACAATATATTTTAAGCCAAAACATGATCTTTTCCTAACCCTAACCAAGTGTTTTTTGTGCCTAAACCTAACCAGGCTAAACCTAAAAAAACAAAAAACATACCCAACATTTAATCTGGTGTCTGGGCTTTGCACAATGTTGGTTCTATCAATCAGCTTAATAAGGTAGTCACCTTGAATGGTTTTCCAGCAGTCTTGTAGGAGTTCTCATATTCGCCAAGCACTTTGCCCTCACTCTGCCTGGAGTGTTTTGGGTCATTGTGCTGTTGAAAGACAAATGAAGATCCCATGAAACCACAAACCAGATGGGATGGCATGTCACCGCAGAATGCTGTAGTACATTGTTGAAAATAATAAAAATAAAGAAAAAACATCATTAACTCATTGCCTACAAGTCTGTTCCTTTTTACAACCGAACCTCCTGCACTCAAAGTTATGTTTGTACCTTGGTGACATCCACAAACTCAACTGTTAAAGCAAGAAAGTGTAGGTGGATGTGATTTTAATTCAAAAACATTTTGTCAATTAGCACTGGCTTGGCTGGATAAAAAACAAAGTTATGTGAGCAAGTTCAGGAGGGGAGCTCGTCTGTCGCCCACATTGTATTTCATATATGTTACTGTGATCGATGTTTCTATCAGTGTTCCTTTTATCGAAATGACCAGAAAATACAATAAGAAACTTTTATAAAAGAAAGCAGAACCAAAGGAAACATAAAGTTACAAGGACATGTTGGATTTTCAGACATGTTTGCATGAAGCAGAAGAAGAAGAAGAAAGAAAAGAAGAAAACTTCTCAAAGGAATGGCTGCAGGTTTTTTTCATTCATACCTGACTCATCTTATTCAATTACGTTGAATGTGAGATGACACAAAACAGAAAAAACACAAGGTAAGCACAGCTATTAACGAAAGTTAAAAACTTTTCCTCCGAAGGTTGATTAATCACATAAGCATGATAGAGAAAACACTTGACTTGAAGTGCCAGAATAATATATCATGGAACATTTATTGACAAACTCAAAGTTTAATGTCTGTCACCCATCCCTTGTCGACCATAGTGGTTCAGGTGCTGGTTCGGAGCCAATGCCCACTCTGGAACCACTTCTTTCCATTTCAACAGCCAAAGAAGTGACTCTCGGCCAGAAAAACCGGTTCCAGAGTGGCACCAACACATTGCTGGTCTAGAAGACAGAACCACTTACGTCAGGCGCTGGGGGCGGGGTTATCGCTACCAGGGACCAAC
This sequence comes from Pagrus major, assembly GCF_040436345.1. Classification (NCBI taxonomy): domain Eukaryota; kingdom Metazoa; phylum Chordata; class Actinopteri; order Spariformes; family Sparidae; genus Pagrus; species Pagrus major. The sequence goes on from NC_133215.1 coordinate 17,259,564, forward strand.
TAAATTATGCCATTTTGAAACACCAGAGCTAGTGTAAGGTGTTCTGACTTATCCATGAGAGAATAAACAGAAGTCTTTGACTATTTTCACGTATCATAGCAACAGTGGTCCGAGGACCAGTCATGTTTGGATGCCAATGTAGGCATGTAAAGCCAGGAGCAACACTGATTAAAAAGTCAATACTGTCTGCCATAGTTGTTTTCCCAGAATGCCAGGAAATTGGAGACATGTGCAGTGATTGATTGATGTGACTCCATGGTGGCTCTCAATCCCGTGGAAATGCAAACCGTGAGTCAGAGTCAGTGAAGCTCTCAAAACTGGAAGTTAGCCAAAACTATGAAATTGCTTCCAGCAGCTTTGGCAACCAGATGGTGCAAATGTCTAAGGTTAAAGCACTCTACCAAAACAGAAGCCCTAACAGCCGCTGGAAGTTGGGTTTATTTGTGTTTGAACTGGTGGTATTTGCTAATGGGAAGCCAGTGAGGGATCGTCACTGGTTAGTGGCTTGATGGTGCCTGTGAGAAGAAAAAAAGGTATCTGGTAGTGAATGTAAGCACTCTGTATAGGAAAAGTAGCAGAAAATATGAGAAAATAGAATGCCAAGTGTTTTGTAAAGTAGTTTCATCATTACAGAGATAAAGAGGTTGTTTGTGGCATTTTCATAATGGACAAATGTAGTCCATGCCCCTACTTGCACAATCAACTGAAGACTGACTCATGCTTAGAGCGCGTTGTGCTGCTGCCCCATCATCCCTCTTTCAATATGCAACTAATGCAGCACCCATGTTCTGTAAAAGGCACTGTGTTGACACGGCTGATCAGGGTGACCTTTATCATCTGTCGAGCTCTCAGGTATCAAATCTTTTTGTGACAGTTTTTACCTCTGCTCAAGGTCTCAAGGTCTCAAGGTCTTCCATCAGTGACAGACTGAAGAGCAGTTCAGGGAAGGTGTCAGTTCTTAAGTGGAAGTGGGTTCATGTAAGTATCGCAGGCAGGGCTACTTAAGGCAATGTGTAGTTGTATGCCATCACCCCTCTTAAAGAAAATGGACAAAAAGTCAGATTGTCACTCACAAATGTGTGAGTGTTTGACTGTCCTGTTACACGCTGGGACTGAGTGAAGAAGTTACAGGACTAGTTCAGCTGGTTGAATGCTAGTGTTTCCCAATTGTCTGCAGCCCTTTCAAATTTAATGCTGTGGGCAGTTGTTACATTATCAATCTTACGGTGGTGATAATCTAAACGTACGATATGTGCAAAGATGTTTGCCGAGTATTGAGTGGAGGGCTGGGCGGAGCAGGGGGCAAGAGTTGCTGCACAGCTGCCTAGAGCCGGCTAGAGAGTCTGGATTAGAGCCAGACATTCTGCAGGTATATTTACCATGTTTACTATTTTAGCTAAGCATGTGAGCATGCTAACAGTTGCTAGTTAGCAGGTACAGTTGAGGCTGATAGGAAAGTCACTGTTTTTGTGCTGTATGGTCAAAGCATTGGTATAAGAGTGGAATTATTATCCGATGATGGCATAGACGGATCACCTCTTTATCACTCAGTTATCCTTTGGGAAACTTTCAGTAGTTGTCGAGACAAAGATAAATGAAAAAAAGAAATGTCAGCCTTGTCATGGTATGAGAAAAAATAGAGGATCAGTGAGGTCAGTATGATTCATTGTCTGAGGACTGTGAATGTCTGTACAAAGTCTAATGGTAATCCTTCAACCTGGGCCAAAATGATGGGCTGACAATGCCATCCTTTTAGTTTGGGCTCTACCATTGAGTTGCCTTCCTCATTGTTGTCTCTGGATGTGTGTTTGGCATCACAGAGGTGCTAAACTGTTGCAAATTGGTTACAAAAAGTTGGGTGACTTTGCAGGTCTGCGTTTGTGAGATTTGTCTTTAATCCTGACCAGACATGCTTCCAGGATGCTGGAGAACAGCCGCATCATGAGTGGAACAGAGCTCCTGGGAATTATTAGGCAGAGACCCGAAGGATGGTTTAACTCTATCGTATCCCTCCTCACTAATCGTAATTCTTCAGACTGCAGACTGGAACAAAAAGTCAACTTCCTGTTTGTTTCAAACACGCAAAACAACTATGGATCAGTTACAGTATGGGGGGATCTTTTACAAGTTGAGTGATGATTGCAAAGTTGGTCCTGCCTGTCTGCTACATAGGAAACCCAAAAGTCATTAAAAGCCAGAGAAGCTGTTTTACATTTTTTTATGCGCTAATAGAGAGTGACAGCGGCAGCGAGCGGAAGGTTTTGGAGTGAAAATGGTTCTGCTAAATGTGTGTCTGAAAATAACTACATAGCCTTTCTTGGATCTGCATGTCTTGATGGTTGTGAGCAAACGACACATAATAGCGATTTCAGATTCTGGTGAATTATGAATGATAGCTACATGCTGCTGAAGCGAACCTATAGAGAACATATAATATCTTTTTTAAGAAGCTCTCAGCTGGAGACTGTTCATGAAACTGCCTCTCCTTTGACTAGTCATCAGCAGCATTTCTATATCAAATTTCAGATCATTGAAAGGCATTCCTTGCTCCTGGCATGGAGGTTAATGGACTCTGGTGACTTTCTGGTTGGCATAACCCAAATACAAAAAGACTGTTATTCTGCATTATTCTACAGAGCGAGAACATTGTGTTGCGAGAGCCAGAACCGATTCCCCTGAACTTGATGGCATTTTACATTGTTTTTGTATTTTTGCCTTAATCAGACGTCGACAGCGTTAGAGACAGACAGGAGAAAGAGGGTTATATCATTCACATCCATTTATTTCTAACCCTCTTCTACGATTGGCATCCTGTCTTTTATCAAGGCTAGCATTAGCGTCACACTAACGCATGTTTTAATCTTCTCTCTCCTATCAACTCTGTTATGGTCTTCACCAACCCCTGAAGGAAGCATCTGGCTGATTAGCTGATAAATGCTCCACTGTTTTGTTAAAGTAAAGGAGCAATGTGTAAGATATGGCAAGAATTTTAGTTTAAAAACATTCAAAAATGAACTAAATTTATCAGCAGAATGTGAAGAAACAACATTGTTAATGTTATGTCAAAGCACCTATGTATTGTGTTGAAGAAACGTCTACCGAAGTTAACTGTTGGTGTGTGACTGTTCAGTCCCAGTCTGGTTTAGCTAGATAGAGCAACGGATAGTGAGCAAAGAACAGCGGTTGTCTGTTACTCTGGTGATATGCTGCCCTCTATGTTTTTGGCACAACCTTTAAGTTCTTGCCATATTTGACAAATTACACCTTTAAAGCCAAACAATGACTTGGTTAGATTTAGGTAAAAAATTGTGGTTTGAGTTTTAATTTATATATTTTAGGGGCTTTTCATTTTGGGCTTTTATTTAATGTTTAAAATAATACAATATAACAATTAAACACATTATTCAGATTACGAAACAATCGTATTCAGGCTTAAAAAACAGTGTTGACTGTTGGATGGGAGCAGGAAACCAACAGCAGCCTTGTGTCCGTGATTGGCTTTTTTCACATGAATGAAAATATCCACCTTTCACATGTGAATTACACACATTTACATAATATATAACCTTTTTTTTCACATGTGGATTAGAATGTGAAAAAAAAACATGACACATGATATCAGGTGAAATTTGCCACTTTATATATAACTTCTAAATTAACACATCTGAAATTTTAACACGTAAAAAGAAAATAATGTCACATGTGAACGGATTGTTCAGAGTGTCTTTTTTCACAAATGAATGAAAATTTCCACATCAGAAATGTTCATTTTTCATGTTTGAATTTAACAAGGTCATACGTTGGCTTTTTTACATTTGGATTAGTCGAGTCAAGTTTATTTCTAGAGCACATTTGAAAACAACAAATGTTGACTAAAGTACTTTACGAAGAGATTACATAAAACACAGGAATTTAAGCAAAGCACAGAATAGATAAAAACATAACACAAACAGCATTACATAACAATATAAAATGCAAAGACAATAAAAAACACTGTCTCGTGTCAGTTTCTACATGTGGAAACAATGCTGAAACGCCACTGATGCTGCCTCTCACCATGTTTTGCTCTGTGTTTTCAGCTGCTAAATTCACCAGCTGGTCGCCAGCATGTGTCTGCTGTTTGGTGCTGGGCAGGTAATATACAGTGGATTTGTCAGAGGCTTTTCTGTGGAAATAGCTGCCTGCTGTGTTTGGTAAGAGCAGTGAGAGAGAACCTGAACGGTAAAGTAGTCACTGATCCATTGGTAATAAAAAATGAATTATAGTAGCTTTGAAGTTAACACTGTTTTCTTCAGCCTCGATGAGTCACCTAGATATAACCATAACTTCAAAAATAATGTGGCCAAAATCAACAACACACTCATCCAAGTTGTTCTGGGGGGCAAACAAATCCATTTTGTAATGGTTTTCTGGGTTGACAAATGCCCCTCTGGCCCACCCAAATTGGGCTCTCTCTCCCACCAGCCAGAAAATACCACTACCTGCTGCTACCTGTCGATCACATACGTCACCTGTCTCTGGTGAGCGCATGGGTACATTTTTCCACAGCAGCACTCCTGAAGTCATTATGCTGTATGTGGTATAAGTGTGTTTAAAGGGACAAAACAAGACACATTCAAGATTCAAGATTCAGTTTAGTTATAATAACTCGACCCGGAGTGTTCAACATGAATAAATATTAAAATGATTTCCTCCTGGTATGAACTCTCATCGCTGTTTGTAATCTTGCTAAGGTTGTGAGCCTTTTTTTGACGAGTCGTGGGTTCACTGTATGAACAGGAGGGGGGCCTGCAGTGTTGAGCAGTAAGGAGGAGGTGTTACTGCCAATCTGAACTGTCTGTTCATTTTCCATTTGCAGAGTGTACTCCTTCAGCCCAGGGTGTTAAGTTTTCCAATCAGTTTCATGGGGGAGATTGTATTGAATGCTGGGCTGGAATCAACAAACAGCATTCTGACGGAGGTGATGTTATTTTCAAGGTGTGTGAAGACTGGAGAGGAGTGGAAATGTTTCTAGCTCTCCTTTTTCTATCAGGAGCAGAATGTCTCATGCAATCCCATGATTGAACCACATTACATGTCCATTCTTCATTCTTTTGATGGTAAGATCACCAAGATTAGTTGTTTTAATTTAACATACTTTAACAATATATATTTTAACATTCACATATTACAGCAAAATATTACAACCAACAAATGTTTAAAGACAGACAGGCACAGAAAAACACACTTATAGGGTTAACTCACGACACCATCTGCCCGCTTGACTACAATGGGGTCTAGAGCCTTCAGCTGCTCTCTTTTTTGATTTTTTATAACTTGTTTTATTAGTTTTTATTGTTTTCCATTGTCTTGTTTGATTGTAATGATGTGTGATATGTGGCTGTTTGCTTGTTTTTTCTTCACTTGCTCTTGTAAGGTGTCCTTGAGTGCTTTGAAAGGCGCCTATAAATAAAATGGATTATTATTATTTACACAAATTCCTGACCAATTATCAGGAGTTGTTGTCAGATTTTAATTTGGGCAATTAAATAATGCCACTAAGAAACTGAGGAAAATTCCTGGCTTTTTTCACTGTTTTTCTGTTTCATAATTGACATACAATGGATTTCTTTCAAAAGAAACACTGAACACTCACGACACCGGGCCTATATTTTCACCATCTCTCACTGCTATTTCTACTGCATGAATAGCAGTGAGGTTTTCTATTTCTATTCCATTGTATCCATTGTATTTAACAATGCTGGATCCAAGTATTAACATGCAGTGCCCTTCAAAGCTGAAAATATATAACACATACAGTATTTTTCTGTTTTTCATGAGCAGAAAATCTGTTATTTAACATCATCTCTATCTGATGTTTGACACAGTGTTAATAAAAAGTTAAAATGGTTTTCAAACTTTGTATAATTGTGTATAAACACCTTGCTGATTACATGTGCTTTAGTTTCCTTATACTCCACATGTTCTGCAAACCATCTGCAGGGCATTAATGGTTGTCCAAACAGTGCCCTTTCACTGGACTTCATGGTGCCATAGAAACAGACCTTGAACTGTCTTTGTTATTCTTTCAAATGCAAATGTGCTTTCTCCCATTTCATTTTCTCCACATAAGATGGTCCAGCAGGTATGAATGCCTACCCTGCACCTATTTTCAAACATGTAGTTTGCTTCCTTTCATCGGCAGAGAGGCAGTGAACTTTCCGTATGCACACTATACAATAGGTGCAGAGATGATTCAAGCCTGTAAAGGTTGCAGTATGCAATGGCTGGAATGCTGGGGCCGGATGTATCATTGATATGTACACACGAAAACCATGCATATGCCTTTTCTCAGACAGAAATAAAGGAGGAATGTGTGGTGAGAATGTGTGTACCTCAGGCAAACTCCAGAGCATGCAAACACTCATTTTTCTAGAGGTGGCTGCAGTAGAGATAATGAGGTGGACATGAAACATAAGGTGAGTGACCTTAGAGGAAAACATTTATTTTTTAGGCTGTTTGTCAGTTTCCTTGATTGTTATTTTGCCGTCTACACAGCAATCAGTATGCTACTCAGAGGTGCAACTTGTTTTAAGCCCGTCTCCTGACATTAATTTAATCCCTGAATACTCATCTCTGTTCCTCACAATTATATATTTAGAGGGACATGAAACCCTTGCTGTCTGAGTTTTTTTTTTTTGTCTTTTGTACACTGCAGTTCTCAAGCTGAAATGCTCAGCCATGGTATTGACTGGTTGTTTTGCTCATTATGTCTTGTATAGTACAAAAAACACCATCTGGGCAGGTTAACAAGGTTAAAAATGTGTGTTTCATCGGAGAAGATATTTAAATTAAATTATTCACGAGTGATGAATTTATTCTTTAGATTTACTGTAAAGGCTGTTTCAGTGTGAGCTCTGCAGGGTAATTATTGATCATCCTATTGATAATGATGATTGAGATGTTGCCGCTGTGAATGTGTACAGGTACTGTAATGTGTTCCCGCTATAAATAGCCTCAACTGTGCGCACGCTAACAGCTGTTCCGATGTTGTTGGAGGACCTTGTAAATGAAACACAATCAGTTTTTTTTTTTCTTTGCCGTTCTTCTTATTTTCAGGTCAAATGAATGGTGGCGCAGGCACAAGTGCAGAATGTAAACTCATATTCAAGAGCCTTTTTCAACCATTTATGGACAATTGTATAGTTTGTGTACATGCACCAGCCTTCACAATGATCAACATTTATCTTCCTTTCTCCACTTGGACCAATAGAATGGACTCTCAGTTATAGAAAGCTTTACATGAAATCATGTGACTCATAAGCGCCTCTATGGAGGATAATCATGAACACTGCAGTGTCACCCAGCCTCTTTTCACTTCCAGTTTTTCTTTGCCAAGCATTTCCTTCTGTCTGTCTTTTGTCAAAAAAGACCATTATGTTTAAAAAAAAATAATGTGTGTGCATGTTTCTGTCTGTGTCTGTACACACAGCTTCAGTCATGAATTTACACAGAGTTTTATGCTTCAGGCCCCTGGTCTTTAAAAAACACAACAACGTAGACACTGTAGGACTGGTTGATGTGTACCTGAGGTATACGTAGAATAACATTCTGCCTTCCAATTCTATAACGTCCAATGTTGCAGTTCATCAAATGGTTATAATCAATCATTTTTCAACATGACATTTGGATATGTGGGCAATATGAAATAATGGAGGCGAACAAAAACAAAATTACATCAAATGAACTGTGACCTTGCTCTGATGGTCACCCCAGAAATGCACAGTGATGATGCTGAAAGCTTTGTTTTTAGCAAGACTTTTAACACTGATCCAAAATGTAAGTAACATATTTGGTCTGCATGCATTTTTACTGTCAACCCAGTTCACCAAAAACCTCTTCCAGTGCCTAAAAGCATAGGGAAAATATTAACTTGACAAAAGTGACAATATTTGCTGCTTTTAGACGCTTACAACAGCTTTGAAAATGTAACATACTGAATTTATTAATTAAAGATGTAATATGTAACATTTAAAATGTGATAAAAAGTATGAAAACCACTAGAATTTTGATGCGTTGTTAAGTTTTGCACTTATATTATCCAAATGTTTCCAACCATGTTTAAACACATAGAAAACTGAAAAAAAAAAAAATTCAAGGTAACAGTGTGTTTCATTTGGTTGCCTGTCGCTATAATTTCAGATGATAGGTGAAGGAGGAAGGCTGCAAACATGACTAAACATAATGCATGTCCTTGTCTGTAAAAAATCACATCAGCTATATTTTCACGTATCAACAATGGTGGTCGTTTAACAATGAAGACTACCATGAACTCCCATGATCCTGTGCTACTTCACGTTGTCATCAAACTACATTATCTGTCTTCATTGTTTTGACTGAGAGACCCCTAGCAGCAGAAAATATACAGGCTAGTCTGTGTCTACACTGCACATCATCTGATAGACTAAAGGCACCTTTAGATTGTGCAACAACAACAAACATGTAGGTCTATTAAATGTCACATTGTGTGAGATGCATAGGTGTAGTGCTGCCGGAGCGCCTCTCTGCCACTTTTTGTTCCCCAAGTTTAAAAAGTTCAAAGTTTGCATAATCCTGTTAAATGTTCAAATATTGAAGTTATAAATTGCTAAAACTACTTAATTGTGTGCCATGTTTTGAACAAAGGTTGGCATCTTCTCATAAGCAAAGCTGAACAGCTCTGCATGCGCAACTCGTTACATTATGTGACATGTACAGCATGTAACGAGCTGGGTACACTCTGTGTGCGAGGGCTGAGGGCCTGCATTTCACCGACCTACATGCTCAAAACAAGTCACCAAGAGTTACAGCACATGAACAGAAGCAGCAGCTGTGTTTAGGAACTGCATACATGCCAGTGCCTATCACACACGCAGGTGTACATACGTATGAGCACATTTAAGGTGCGCTCCGGTACTTAAACAAATCGCACTACACCCCTGGTGAAATGGGTTTAATAAAATCTTAGTCACAATCTATGTCAGACAGAAAATCAATGCGAAATTGAGATTGTTGACATTTGTCTCAGACATCCCAAAATCACACAATGTAAAGTAAAATTTAAAGTAACATTATGTAGAAATTGGCATTTTGTGCAATTTGGCACCCCTGACAGTTTCTGGGTGCGACACCACTGTCTTAACAACAAATATCAGGTCTGTAACAATTTGTCAGACGTAACGTCGGTGCTAACAACAAACAAAACTCTTTACGTCATAACAATGTAATGTGTTGAAAACTTGACACCATTATTACAAGACACTGTACCATCAATGACTTTGAAGCTGTTGTTTTAAGGTAGAAAAAAAAGTTACATAACGCTGCTTTAAGCAACTAAAAGACTATACAATCATACACTATACAGTCTCAGGAAAATAACTGAGTGTTCCCCCTCAATGGCCTATATCATTGTAAACATATGTGACTTCTAAATTCTAAATAAATAATCTGATAAAAACCATGTGTTTCTAAGTTTTCCCCTCTTCATATGCTTCACAGTGGTGCCTGACCAACTCTGCACCTTCACACACACGGTACGGGCAACTGTGGAGCAGTCTTTAGGAGTGTGTTGGTGGTGGCCGACCAGAGTAAGTCGCCACCTTGCTATAGTTAACTTTAAACAATGTGCATGACATTTTTATTGACTTCTACATTCAACTGCATAAAACGCATTTACAGTTATATCCAGACTGTATTTTGTTAGGTCCATTACTTCATGGTTGAATTTTGTGCATCAGCGCGGCCACAAATTGGTACTTAGAAGTCTTTTAACCAGCTTTCAATTATCCAGTATATAGTAGTCATCAGTGTTTCAGGAGTTGCTCTTGAGAAATTATTGTTTATTGTCCCTCCAACAGTGAACTGAAATATATGTGTACAGTCTATGGCACCGAGTAATATTGTCAAATGTGTCATTTGTGAGTGTATTTTTTTCCTTGTGCATATTATATAAATCCTCTGGCTTTATGTGAACTGAGGATAAAGAGAACATGCGCAGCAGGACGGGTTTCAAGCAGCCTGTGGATCGATTTGAACATGATTTCATTCTCAACATGTTCATTTACCCACTGAGACTCTGTGCCCGTGGGCAGAATGGTAAACCAAAGTTGTCAAGTCAAACTCTTTATGATGAGATCCTGTCAGAACTGAGAAACTTTGATGATGTTGCCTCACCATTCATGAAGGTGTGTGAAGGCTCCTGACAGAAAAGACGCAGACTGATTTAACAATTACACAGAAGATTGGCATCATATGAACTGTTTTTTTTTAAAAATATTGATAAAGTTATGTTATGTAACATGATGAATGAGTGCAGTTTGCATCAATTTGCAATCCATCCATTACATAAGCACACTGTTTTGTGTGTTTTCTGTTTTTTAAACTGATGACAGCGTCAGATCATCCACTAAATGGACTTTGTGTTGAGATTTTTTTCATCAACTGCTGTTTCCAAGAAGGTTAAGTTCACAGACAACAAACGAATATTTTAACATGAACAACTGGACAAACTGCATCAGCTGAGGGAGATCGTGCGATACGATCGAAAGCTGCAGAACAGCTGCTAAACGGACCTTGGGATGAGATTGTTTTGTCATTTTTTAAAGGGCTGAGGCCTCAATTCTTGACAAAAATGCACCCCAAAAATGAGTGTGACAAGCAGTGTCCTGAAAAGGCTGAATAAAACCACAGGGAAATCATTCCATGACCATTTCTTCAGTTTAAAGCCATCACAAAACCCATCTCTCGCTCTGCTGCTGTTAAAACCCTGCGTAGAGCCCAGCCACATTCGTCTGAGATTTTCAGATCTCCTGTTATGTTCGGAACATGAAGAAATCCTGAAGTAGGATTAAGAATCTCAAGTACAAAAATATCCCATCACTCTGTGGGGTCTGAGTCAGCTCACAGCGACGATGGGCTCCACTGAGAGGATGTCAGTTCTTCCTGTGAGGACCTGCCTGGCTGTGAAGAGCACATGTGTGTCTTTTAGGCTGCGGGACTGACCGGAAGAGGAATGACTCTGCTGCGATGAGCCGTGGCCCGGGTCAGACAAAGGGTGCCTCGGCCTCGAGGACTCGTGGTTGTCGGGCCAGGCAACTCTGTGACGAGGCGCGCTGGCAGCCACAGGACGGAGCTCTGGCTCCAACCCGACCACTGCCCTCCGTTTCCTCTGGCACATATCAAAGAGGAGCCTCAGCTCCTGGCGGAAGGTGGGGTTTAGACAGCAGTAGATAAAAGGGTTGTAGCAGGTGGAGCTCATAGCCAGCCAGTGAAAGCAGAAGTAAAGGGCGTTGGAGGAGTGGATGGCCTGGCTGGACAGCAGCACCACGTAGCAGTTGAGTGGGAACCAGCAGACAGCGAAAACCCCGACCACCAGGAGCAACATGGCCAACGTACGCCGGCGCTTTCTTCTCTGGGCGGCGTGCTGAGCTGTTGTGGTGTCACCGATGGCGTTATGACGCCACAGCCGGCAGGCCACTGTGGTGTAGGAGGCAGTGATGATGAGGAGTGGCAGCATGTAAAGTAATATGAAAGTCAGGAGGTCAATATACTGCCAGTAGACATCTGAGGGTTCTGGGAAGTCTGGGACACACAGGCTGCGCTCCTTTTCCTTACTAGTGAGGACATTTACAGTGGAGTGAAAGAAAGTGAACAGAACAGAGAAGAAACTGATTAATTGATTAATTGATTTCTTTTGGCCTATAAAATAGCAGAAAATAGAGAAATTGATGGTTATAGCTCAACTTGGACCCAACTAGGACTTCCAACAAAATTAGGAAATATGAATGCAGCACAAGTCGCACCAGAAATAGCCTAAAGTTATCAATGTTGAGCAAAGTAAAAACACATTTCAGCTTGATGAGGGTGACCAAATTAATACACAGTTGACACAAGGAGCTGGTAAAGAAAAACAGGCATTTACTATTACGGATTGTGGACCGTATTACATTTTGTGGGGCATGAACTAGCTTTGTGTGGGTCTGACTAATCCGACTTTACACCAGTGAGGGGTGTTAGATGCACATCTCTCTGTGGGAGTATTTGTTTGCCAAATGTTCAACTTTTGCAAAGTTTTTCTCCAGGCCCCCCAGTGTCAGCCCTGGATGAAAGCAGGGGGATTCCTGCCTCAGGACAAACCAGGTGGAGCCAAACTTCACACTGTGTTTTTGAACATCAAGACACTTGAATGATCTGTCCTGAGACAGTGTGTCACATTGCTGGGGGATGTGAACTCTTTCCACTCTGCCCTCATGCATGCACGGATTCTTTCAAAACTAGACAGTCCCTGAAGAATTGTTCCTGCTCCATACTGTAGCTGAACTGCAGGACAAGTTGACCTCAGATGACACTCATACTACTTTTCCACCAAAAAGGTGCGGGTCTACACAGTTTTTTTAAACGCGGGTCAATCCGCTAAGAATTGCCTATTGACCCCATTCCCACTTCCCTCAGGCAAGGCAGCTCGTTTGTGCTTTTTATCTGATGGTTATGTTGTGCGTCACTGACGTCACGTTTCACGTCACGAATGCGGCAGAAACAGTTGTCACAGAAGAGAAAACAACAATAGACCCATTGTGAAAGAAGCGTCACAAGCGAAACGGTTAATACATTTTTTGGAGCATCACAACCCCCACGAAATGACTCGTTTCACTATCATAATTTGAGCCATTCGATCCAATAACATTTGGAAAGTCTAAAAGAGACACAAATAAATCATTTTATCCCCCTTCAAGTTCATTCACACAAAAGTCCAATCTTAGTGGGTTTAAGTGGGATTTCTGACCAGTGGAAAAGGGGTATCAGACACATGTAATGATGGAGCGGTGACAGTTGGTGTTTTTGAACTATTATTAAAAACCAGTTTCACCCAAAAGCACCTGGACAAAACTACTGAGCATTTCCCAATGATCTGCAGGGATTTTAAATGCTGCTATTGGAAATGCCAAATCATCAATTCATGTCTCTGTGCTATCTGAAAGTAAAGAGAAACCAGCAAAGTTCTGGAAAGAAGGTCAAATCGTTAACACATAATTTTACCTCATCCTTACAGTGAAAGTGTTCAAGGTTCTACTATTATCTCAACAAGAAAGTGTTCATGTGACTCATTTCTTCAGGTTGTATAATTGAAAATGCCCTCCAGAATACTGAAGCATTTTACTAATCTCTAAGTGTTTAATACTCTCAGTTCTGTGGATGAATGAAAGCAAAAAGTATTTTTAGTCACACTGCGGTCATAAAGGTGGCCAGTCCAATGATCTGAATAAGAATCATTTTTAAATTATCATGACAAGCCAAAGTATTAGAGAAACCTTTTGTCCTGCTGGGGGTCATCAGAACCCTAAACCATTGGGCTGAGACCGTGCCCACTAAGTCAGAGGGGAAGGAGAAGGAACAGAAGCAGATCAGGAGAGCACTTAACCTGTAGTTACCAGAACTGGACCTTTGTCAAAACCTCTAAAAGATCCAGAGCAGACAGAGAAAAATGTAACATTGATCTTCAATAAACATCATATCCCGCTTCACTTCAAACCTACCAACATGCTGAGGCAGAAGCTTGTCCATCCTAAGGATAAAATACCCGGGCATAAAGTAACGTAGTTTACAAGTATTGACAGTGGACTGAAGAACTGAGTTTACAGTTCTAGTTAGGGTTTCTTAAGATAAGATGCATAATCTGAGATAGGACATAGCCAGAAGTTTAGTAATTGCTTCTGTAATAAGAAGAGAGGACATTCCATTCTTGAGAACCTTTATCTTCATCAACTGCAGGTCTTTCTCTTTTGCAAACCTCAATAAATATTATCAGACACTTCCAAGTGATCCGTCCTTGAAATGCACAAGTGTGCATCATGTTTACCTGTATGTCAAAGTCAGGAGCTTCTGGTAGATTGCATGTGGGAGGGAGAAGCAGCTCGCCATTATCCAGATAGCAGCGACCCAAACACCACCTTGTGCCGGTGACATGCGAGGTCTCAAAGGATGTAAAATCACCTGAAAACACGCGCACACACACACACACACACACACACACACACACACACACACACACACACAGAATCAATACATATACACGGTCTGTCCACAGGTTAAAGGTTACATTTTTTATACAATGTTTGACCATCGCAAATACGGAAATGACTCAAATCCAATTATAAATCCACCAGTGCCAAAGAAATAACATGCCTCGAGCTTTGAAGCAGAGTACTAACACCAGGTCATGTTATTCACTGATAGCTACGACCATTAGTCAACAACCATTTTTTTAACTGCAGTTTTATAACCTCTTGCTCATTTTGTCCGTGCACCTGTATCTGTTGTACAAAATGAAGAACTACCAACACAGGAAGGTCTACATATATTGTTGTACAGCGAGTGCTGCTTAATGATGACCACAAGTGTCAAATGGGAAACTTGTCACTGCTGCACCGACTGTATGACTCACTTGAGCACCTACTGAGCGAAAGGACAGAAGAAACTGATGGCTATTCCTTTGAATGAGAGAAGAAAATCCAACCTGTGCCATGAAGGGCATCGTGACTGGAGGTGTCTGATCAACCAATCAAGAGCAAACCTGATTGGACTAATTCAACTCTTGAAGACTGAATTCAAATGAGTTGAGCCTGGTCCTGCACCTGCTTGATTTGAATGAAAACCTGCAGCCACCCTTCCCTCAGTGGAACAGCTTCGACATTCCTGCAGCTGAGCTTTCAATCGCGGTCATGGTCCTGTTATTTCTGTGTCCTTTTATGTGTTTTCTGGGCTTTCATGGTGTCTTTCGTCCTGTCCTGCTCCTGCTTGTTTCATTCGCTGACGGGTGAAGCTTATCCAATTAATTCTTCAGTGGTTCTACACACCTGAGAGCCTCCCAGCAGGCGTCAATGGTGATAAAACATGTAGACTCACGAATCATTTAAGTATAAAAAATGGTTCAAAGTAATTTCCGCCAGCAGCAGAGGTCACAGCGGGCATCACAATTACCATTAACGATTTGACCAAAGGAAGTTCTGACACAGAGTTCAAAGTACAGCTGCTACTTCAGCTCCACTTTTAATGGTGCATCATGAACTAGAAAGCATTATGGAGTTGATTGAATATCTACACATCCAAAGGCAAAGCGCTGGCTTAAAGCCACCAACAATCACCCTTAACCCATTAGGCAGTATGTGATGTACATGCGTCTCGCCTCACCGTCTGTTCATTTTACAGATACAAACCAGTCAAATGTCTCCATCATGAGGTGCATGTAAATTGGTTGCTTCCCAAAATAGAAGTTTTTAGGGCTTTAGTACATTAGCAGCCGAAACGGAAACCCACAGAAAACCTCCCTCTTTGTATGAATTTTGCCTCTATTGTTCTGTTTCATTTGTTTGAATTGACTGTTTATGTTATGAAACATGGTTCGTGGGGGGTTACGGTATAAATGGGGAGCCAATTCAGCTCTCAGTAAAAGATTTGTTAAAGTTCAAACTTGAATTTAATGACATCATTGGGGATCTGTACAGCACAGACAGCAGGAGGGACATCTTTGGGGCACATAGACTCAATGGACATGACTGATTTAATGAAAGCCTCAGAGGAAAACATCACATCACCTGCACGGCTGTGTTATCCTTTCAAGGCCATCAAGCTGTATCCGTGTCAACTCATTGCTAATTGAATATTCCCTGTGGTGAGTGGAGGCTTTTGTGTTCATGACACAGCTTTGTCCCTCACCTTTAACTGTCAGTAAATGTCCGCCGGTGTGAGCTTTTTGGATTGTGTGTCCCAGGGTTTGACTTATAATCTGAGCTTTGTGGAAGTCTAACACGGGTCAACACAGGTTTATTTAATGACAGTTAATAAAAGTTTCATTCCATTTAGTGTAGAGGGGACTTTCTAGTGAGCCAACATGCAAAATAGCAGCACCTCGACTCTGTTTGACCTTAATGGAACAAAATCTTGATCAGTATCATTGCTAACACCTCTGTTTACCCTATTGCTTCATGTCAAAATGGCTGCTGTGAAAAAGGTCCATTACTCCTGCTTTTATCTGTGCATCAGGTCTGCAAGCTGTCTGCTCAGCCCACTGCCCATTCACTTGCCTGCCTCTGTTCTCCCTGACCGTCAGTTCAACCAATTACACTGAATTTGAACTGGCGCAAACCTTTGTCTGAGTCACGCTTTTGAGTATAAAATTATCTGCACATAACAGTTGCACCATGTATCGGTGAGTGTCAAGGACTCCCTTGCGAGAAAAAAAATCCAATTGAATAAAAATTGACTGAACAGAACTGAACACTTTATGTTCAGTTCTGTTCAGTTCAGTCATTATTATCCCAGATGGAAAACTTGTTTTTGCAGACAGGTGCACAAGATAAAAAACACGCAAATACAAAAACAATCGGTACAAGGGTGTTGTTGAAGGTCATTATATCGCTGTATCGTAGGCAACTGGACTTGTTTCAGTTCCTTGAAGATGTTTCACCTCTCATCCAAGAGGTTTCTTCAGTTCTAACTAACTGGAGGGGAGCTGCAGTCTTTTAAACTCTGTGTAGGAGACAACAACATCATCATTCCTTATGTCGTGGGAACATCTGAGAAACTCAGGAGGATCTTCAATAAACATTATTTTCCGGTTTACTTCAAACACACTGAGGCAGAAACTTGTCCATTCTAAGGACAAAGTACCCAGGCATAAACAGAGTAATGTAGTTTATGCTGTTCAATGCAGCCAGGACTGCACAGATTTGTACATCAGGGAGACAAAACAACCTCTCCATAAACAAATGGCACAACGCAGGAGGGCCAACTCCTCACGCGGTACTGAGTTCCCCAGACAGCTTAATAACCATTCACACCTGGCTTCACCTAGCCGTAACAATCCACATGAAGGCCGTTTGGGTCAACGACCCACAAGTGGCCCTAACGGCTCTGAAACTCGGAGCACACGCTGACCTTAACGACTCTGTAAGGACAATCCCACACAGAGTTTAAAAGCCTGCAACTCCTCTCCAGTTAGTCAGAGCTGAAGAGGCCTCTTCGATGAGAGGTGAAACATCTTCAAGAAACTGAAACAAGTCCAGTTGCCTACGATACAGCACTCAGAAGTAAAAAAAAATGTTTCCTGTACATTAAATATACACACAATAAGATAACAAAACAATCTCTTAAAATTCTACATTACATGTGCAGATTAAGCACGGTTATTGAGCAGGAAACAACAGAGTTTTTACTCCTATTGCACTCTAGTGTTGAATTACATCAGTATTGATTTGATGTGTAAGTAATCCGCTGAGGAGGTATTGAGTGTTGCAAACAACCCTAAAAGAAGACAATGCTGGTTGAAGGAGGAAAGACACGAGTGGCCATGGACCAGCTCTTATAGTGTTAAGAATCAAGACGAGCCAGGTCAGCTGCTGATAAAGCTCCAGGACAACTAGCTTCTAGATGGACATGGATGACATTGGAAACATCTCAGTTCCCTTGAATTGCATCCATGTTTATCTCACTTGCCTTTTTTCTTTGCGTCTTAGGCCCTCCCATAGAGGAGGCAAGCAGAGACGCACAGAAACCATGTGAGAAGAGATGATACGTTTCAAGAGAAATGAGACATCCGTTTGGCTTTCAAAAGACACGAGTGAATGACTTTTTTGTTGTTTTCTTTCATATTTCTGCAGGGTAGCTTAAATTGTTGGATAGGCATGCATGCGCATTTTGTTCCTGTTGAAGCCTGATCAGTCACAACCTAATTCATAGACTGCTGAGTCTATACTGTTTGTATGTATTGTATGATGTGTGATGACTGAATAAAAAATATTGCTACTTTACTTTCCTCTAAAGCGTGACGTGAAGCAACATCCGTTTCTGATGACAGCTGGATCAGCTGTGGAGATGTTTTATGAATTCATGTATGCACATGTGCGTAGTGATAATACTAATACAGGCGCATCAGTATTTTCTTTCAGTAGCCTGTTCACCAAACACCTACACATGAATAACAAGCTCTAATTAGACTTTACTGTGTGCTGTATCCTGTTCAGAGCCGCAGGAACCATTTCTACTCACAGAATGCAGAATGCAGAATGGTTTAATAACCAGGAATATGACTGCGGTGTCTATTGATTAGGATAAATGGCCGAAGGAAGATTACAATTATCCAACATCGGACCCGGCGCTCAGCAAGCGTCAGACTCACAAAGAAATGATAAGTGGAGCATTACAGAAAACTAAAGATAAATTTCCAGTGATGTTGTGATGTATCAGACCAGTCCAACAAGCTGCAGCATCCAATCAATAACTGATATCCAACGATGAGGGCTGTCGTTCGGTAAAAAGACCTCAGTGAAGGCTGCTCTCATGTGTCCCCTCTCACAGCTCCTCGGAGGTCCCTCCTCGCTCCTTGGTGCACAAATAGGAGCTGCAGGATGGCCTGCACGATGGTGGACCAGAACAAGTTTGTGGTGTTTAGTATATGCAAAATAAAACAGATAGCCGGAGAGCTTC
This sequence comes from Pagrus major, assembly GCF_040436345.1. Lineage (NCBI taxonomy): Eukaryota > Metazoa > Chordata > Actinopteri > Spariformes > Sparidae > Pagrus > Pagrus major. The sequence continues at coordinate 17,278,062 of NC_133215.1, forward strand.
TCTGTGCCTCAGTCTACGCGCTTTATTCATTCTCCTTCTCTCCCGCTTACAGCAACAACAACTGCAATGTCACACACATTCCTGCAGCGCCCTCTATGGTCAACTCTGCATTATAGCACGACACAACATTTCCCCTTTTCTTGAAGGAATTACTTTCACAGACTGATTAAATGAAGCATTTTTTTCAACAGTATTCTGTAACCAAACAAATGTTAACCGCCGTAAGTATCATAAATGAATAGCAGAATATTTTAAACTTAATAAGTATCACTTATTTTCTTCCACAGGATATGTAAGATTAAACAAATGTATATTCACCTTCTTTTTTCACATCATGTGATTTTAACTAAATTATATGCACTGTATGAAATGTTAAACCACTTGCAAACATAACATGTACTTTTCCCTTTAACTCTAGTGCTCAGCATCACATGAATTAACAGTAGCAAATCATTATAACAGTATAGAACCGTTATTTGCATCAGTCATAACTGTATCAACATTTCTATGTTTATATTTTAAAGGAACAGTATTAGAACATTTTCCTGATTATAAGAAACCATGTATCAGTGCTTCAATCATGTACTCTTTTATCTAACGTAACCTGTTAACCATTGGGGTGTATTTCTTGTTCTCTGACTTCTCCTTGGGCCAAGCTCTTGGACATTAGGCTGTGTGTTCTCAGGCACACTAAGCCCATCAAAAGTAGTGTCATTGTCCATACGAGTGGAGGTAAGAGCTCCTTTAGGGAAGGATGCCAGCTTGGACGCGTTCCATTTCCGACCATCACTGAGCAGGTAAGTGTTAGGTCCTACTTTCTTGATGACAGTCAAGGGTTCTGTGAATCTGGATGATCCCTTTGGAACATGATCAGGTCTCCGGACACGCACAGTATCATTTACTTGAAACATAGGTACTTTTGCACCGACCTTTCTGTCTGTGTACTCTTTGCTCTTTTGTTGCTTTTGTTTCACTGTCTTCTCCACTTGTGCGTGTGTCTTGATGTTGTGTGAAACAGGGAGTACATGTAGTTTTGTGCGCATCTTTCTGTGTCTCAGCAACTCAAATGGTGTAGCTCCTGTTGTAGCATGTTGTGTAGCACGATAGTTCTGTAAGAACTCTGTTACAGTTTGTTTCCATGGTCTGTGCATTTTGTCAGCTGTCTGTAAACACTCTTTAAGCACTCTGTTGAACCTCTCGATGGCTCCATTAGCTCTTGGATAATATACACTAGAGCGCAGGTGCTTTATCTCTCTCTCTCTCAGAAAATTGGCAAATGCATGGGAGGTGAACTGACAACCATTATCAGAAACTAGGTAGGAAGGATTTCCCTCACGGCTGAACACAGTGGTCAAAAACTGAATAACAACTTCAGCAGTGACAGTAGGGGCAAAGGCTACCTCAGGCCACTTACTATAGTAATCAATCAGAGTAATGGCAAAACGACAGTCCCAAGTAGCATGGTCAAAAGGACCTGTAATGTCAATCCCTACTTTTTCCCATGGTCCATTTGGAAGATCCACAGGTATGAGTGGTGCAGGTGTAGTTTTTGCAGTCTTATCAGTGTACTGGCATGACACACATGAAGCTATCATATTGTGCACATAATTGTCCATTTGTGGCCACCAATATAGCTCACGAAGTCTCTGCTTTGTACGTACCAGTCCTTGGTGTCCTTCATGTGCCAGATCTATCACTCTGGATCTGAGTGAAACAGGAACAACCAAGCGATCTGTGCCCCTCATGATGAGCGAGTTTTCAACGGCCAGTTCATCTCTCACATGGAAGTATGGAGCAAGGTCAGGCGTCACATTCTTCCGGCATTTGGGCCAGCCTGTCTGAATCTGACGTCTCAGCTGTGTCAGTTCAGGGCAAGTGTCACAGGCTGCAGTGAATTCTGGCAAGGAAACAGCATGTAAAGACTCGTGGAAGACAGCAGCAACCATGTCCGGTACCTCAGACGCATCTCCTGTAGTGGGAAGTGGAAGCCTGGAAAGACAGTCAGCTGTCACATTCAGTTTGCCTGGACGGTAAGTAACATCATACGTAAAACAAAGCAATCTGGCTGACCATCTGGCAATTCTCAATCCAGCACGACCAGTTCCTTTGGATGTGAGGAGAGATGTGAGTGCTTGGTGGTCAGTACGAAGCATGAAGTGACGTCCCCACAGGTAGGTTCTCCACTTCTCTACCGCCCAAACACATGCAAGAGCTTCACGTTCAATGGTAGAGTACTTTCTTTCAGCAGGGGAGAGAGTCCTGGAAGCAAAGGCAACAGTTCTTTCGGTGTTGTCTGGGTGGAGTTGAGTGAGCACAGCCCCCAGCCCATAGTCAGAAGCATCAGTGGTCACTTGAGTAGGCAGTTCAGGGTCATAAAGTGCCAGGGCAGGGCTGTCAAGTATCAGTCTTTTAAGTTCAGCAAAACTGGACTCAGCCTCAGCAGTCCAGGTGAACTTCAGGTCAGTAGAGTCTTTGAGTGTAGCACGTAATGGTTCAACAACAGTAGCAAAGTTGGGAATGAACTTACTGTACCACGCTGCGAGACCAAGAAAAGATCTCAGGGAGCCTGTGTCATGTGGGGCAGGCGCATGAGCCACTGCGCTGACTCGATCTTTATCAGGGTGAAGTCCATCTTTGGATATGGTGTGTCCTAGGAAAGACAAAGACGACTGCCTGAACTTACATTTACGCATGTTCAACTTGAGTCCCACCTCATTCAAGGCATGCAGCACCCTCCGTAGGTTGGCTTCGTGATCCTGCTGAGTGACACCGTAACATATGATATCATCAAGGTAAGCTTGTACGCCTGGGAGGCCAGACAGTATGGTAGACATCATTTTTTGGAAAGCTGACGGAGCTGAAGCGAGGCCAAATGGAACACGACAGAACCGGAAAAGGCCCTCGTGTGTGATAAATGCAGTAATATCACGACTATCTGGGTGGAGCAACATCTGGTGATATGCAGAGGCAAGGTCAATGGTGGAGAACATAGTAGCCCCACGCAGATTGGTGAGCAGTTCATCCATGTGTGGTAAGGGGTAGCAGTCACAAACAATTGATTTGTTTGGCTCTCTCAAGTCAACACACATACGAGGCTTTCCTCCACCTCGTCTCTGAGTGACAACGATGGGAGAGACCCATGGTGACGCATCAATGCGCTCGATGATGCCCCTGTCTTGTAGGTCCTTGATCTCCTCCGTAACATCCTGTCTTACTGAGAAAGGAAGCCTCCTCAGCTTCTGCTGAACTGGAATGGCATGCGGTTTCAGCTGTATTTTGTGCACAAATCCTTTCGCACATCCAACTTCTTGTACCTGAGCCTCTGGAGCAATCAGTGGTGGTGTAACTGGTACTGTTGGCTCAGGGTCAGGGGAGCCATTGGGTTTTGCAGCAGGAATTACTTTGTCACCCTCAATACACATATGCAGAGCAACAAACAGGTTTAACCCAAGCAAAGCAGCACCTGACTCAACCACCATAAATGAGCATTTAGCTGAATGTCCCTCATGAGTTACTGTTGCATGTAACTGTCCAATAACTTGTATTTTCTCTTTTGAGTATGTGCACAGGGTCACAGTAGGCTTAGCAAGTTCACATGTAGGAAAGAGGTTCTGGTATATGCTCACAGGAAGAATAGAAACAGATGAGCCTGTATCAACAATTAGCTCAACATCATGAGAATGTTCATTAGCATCAACATGTACAGTACAGAGAATCTTCTCCTGCACAGCATCATTCATGTAAAGCACAGTCAGTTCGTTTATCAGTACCTCACGCACCTCTTTTTGGCCAGACCGACAAACTTTAGCAAAATGTCCCACTTTACCACAGGAGTTGCATGTGGCTTTGGTCGCAGGACATGATGGCTTATTAGCCAAGTGGCTGGTAGATCCACAGCGGTAGCAGGAGCGACGTTTACCGGCGTTTGGAGCTGTAGCAGGCGCGGTCCTCGGGGCCAGCTTCTTCTTGTCCCGCGGCCGGCTGTTCCGCGTCTGTGAATGTATGGCTCTCACCGGTGTAGCGGCGGCAGCAGCAGCAGTGTTGTCAGAAAGGACGTCGGCGTTGCGTATTCCGGTCTCGATCTGCAGGGCTAATGTAGTAGCCTTAGCCAGGTTCAGGTCCGATTCCAGCAGCAATCTGTCCCGTATGCGTGTATTGGCAACACGCTCTATCAGTTGGTCACGAAGCATCTGCTCCTCCATATCACCAAACTCACAGGCAGCAGCGAGTTGGCGTAGTGCAGCCAGAAACTCGTTTACCGTCTCATCCGGTCTCTGTGCTCTCTGACGAAACTTGTGACGTTCCGCTATAACGTTGACTTTGGGAACGAAGTGTTTTTTCAGTCCTTCCACAGCTGCAGCGTAAGTATCACCTGTATCCGGCAAAGCATAAAACAGTCTCTGTCCCTCTGTGCCAAGGGCATGGAGAAGAACGGCGCGTTTTCTAGCATCAGGCCAGCTATCCCCCGTAGCATCGATAACTAGCATGTAGTTCTCAAACATCTTCAACCAGGTAGTAAAAGCAATAGCAGGTTCGCCTGGGCACGGCATGAAAGGTGCAGGCAAAGGTACGGAAACGGCCATCCTCGTCGCCAAAATGTGGTGTTTAGTATATGCAAAATAAAACAGATAGCCGGAGAGCTTCTCTGTGCCTCAGTCTACGCGCTTTATTCATTCTCCTTCTCTCCCGCTTACAGCAACAACAACTGCAATGTCACACACATTCCTGCAGCGCCCTCTATGGTCAACTCTGCATTATAGCACGACACAACAAAGTTGTGGTTCAAATGTGGATTGAGGAGCAAGGAAATATCATAAGGGAATTGAGATGTACCCCTCGTCTTGTCAACACTCAAATAACATAGTGTTTGTAGCAAAAATCTCACAATACAATGCTTTTCTTCAGCTCCTGAGCTAACAGTCATGCACAACACAACACCTGCAGCTGTTAGGCACAATTATGAGTCATGAGAGTCTGAAATCTAGGTTTACAACTGACTGCAGAGTGCACTATGAGGGCTTATCATGGAGAGAATTTCTGCTGGTGATAATGAATGTTTTGCACTGGGAGACTTCACATTTCTTGTATTTCATGTAGAGAAAAATCAATCAGTGAGTGAGCAATTTCAGACGCAACAGGATTACAGCTTAAAACACACATAGTGTTCTCAAGTATTTTACTTTACTACTTTAGTCTTTCTGTAACCACAGGTGAGAGGAGGGGAGGAGGGAAGTCTGTTTGGCTCAAGATTTCACTGTAAGCTTCAGAAGTCAATCTGAAGTTGGAAAAATATTCTCTTTTACTTGCACCAAAAAGGTCACTACCATAAAGAACTTCCAAAAATGTAAATGTCTTTAACTTGTCTGGATCAGTCATCTAACTGGACAAATATTCTGAGAGGGTTTTCAAACTGTAAGGAGAGTTGTTACTTACACTGTCTGGCCATATTTTAATGCACAAGACCACATTTTTAGTATAAAGATTTAGAGCATCTTAGTAAAACCAGACCATGTTGTTTAAGAGATCTAACATCCTCTTCTCTCAGAATACAGATTTACTTTAATCAGGTGCAGCAGGCTCCAGTTCTCATTTCATTTCATAAGCAACATAATTGAAAAATAATTTTAAGCTGCCTGTCAGCTGCTCAGACACCAAACACCTTGTTTTTAGTCTTTATTAAGTTTGCAGGTTGAATTTCCCCGCCGTGGATTAATGAATTAGTTATTCTTCTTCTTTTTCTTCCTCTCGTCCTTCTCATTGTTGTTCTTCCTCTTATCCTTTTTCTTCTACTTCTCCTCATTCTTCTTCTTGGTATTGTTCTTCTTCTTCTCCTCCTCCTTCTTCTTCCCCTCCCTCCTCTTCTTCTTGTCCTTTTTCTTGTGATTGTTCTTTGTCTCCTCCTCCTTATCCTCCTTCCTCTTCTTTTTCAGTGTTTGCACTTTAAAATGTCCGCTATACAGTAATATAATCTTATTCTGTCGTGAGGTCGAGGAAGTCACCAGAAAAAAAAAAGTTATTGTCGACTTTGTCAACGCCGACACTTTCACTCGTCTGCATTATGTGTTGCTTTTTTCCTTGTCATGCCTGTGCTGCTGGTAATAATGCCACAACGTCTGCAGCTTTCTCCTGTTCTGTGATTTTTCAAGCATACCGGATGAGAAACTGCATCTCACACAGTTCATCTAACACCACTTATTTCTTTATCTTCCCATGCACACTGCAAGATAAGGACTGAGTCTCAAATCACAAAAAGCATTATTGAATGTCTGAGTGCCTTCAGAAGACGAGATGTGCTCCCCCCTGTAGCCTGACATTTTGAAGAAGCTTGTTACTCGATGTCTGTCCACTACATCTTTTGTTACTATTCAAAGGAATAGTAGAGTCGAGAAGATCGAACATAGATGGACTTTTTTAATCTTAAAATGTAATAATGGTCACCGTGAAGCAATTTCCCCTCTGGGATGAATAAAGTATCTCTGATTCTGATTCTGAAGAGGTGGTCCTCTAGTCTATTTAATAGATAATATTATTGTCACACAAAACTTGTCATATTTGCCTCAGAATACAGCTCCAACAGTGCCAAGGGTCTAACTTTAAAAGGAAACAAAGAGGAACACAAAATAATAGACACAGCTTGAAATCTGTTTATTTATCTTGTGTTTTAAACGTTTAGAACAAAGTCGGCTTCTATGTACATAATAAACAGTAATTAAGCATGAGATTTGTGAGAGATTGTTCTGTGTCATGAAGGCAGAAGGAAATTTTTTCTGTTAATCTCGCTCTCAGCAGGGCAGCATAAAAAATATCATTTTAATAACTGGAAGCCTTGTAGCTTGGTTGATTGCAATATTTTTTAGAGGAGTCTCACATACAAATTAAACAGACTGCGTTAAGATGAGAAATACTGTCAGACTGCAAATTAAAGTTTAATTCTTTAATCTACTTTCAAAAACACATTAACTTGGGATGTTTCTTTGTCATTTGGCGCTGTATTGACTTCATCCAACTCACTTATATTTATTAGTTCCACCTTTACAAAGACCACACGTGACAACAATACAGTTTTTCCAGTGGCTCCCTCCCTGCTCCACAAGATAAATCTGAGGGACTGTAGGACGATTGATGCCAGAGGGAAGACAAACCTCTACTTACTACACTAGCTCGGACCTTTATTCATTTGCAGTAAAAATGAAACTCTTTGTATCACAAACAACAACCAGTTCTAACCCTGAGTACAACTTTCAGGTACTTTACTTGAGGACCTTGATTTTCTGCTACTTTATACTTCCTCTCCAATAGAAAAGACTTCTCTACGATCTCTGTCAACTGAGCTACTGGGGCACCTCTGATATTTTATTTGTTAATGTGTCTGAATAATCCCATGAGGGACAAGTCATGTACATGACCAGACATGAAAGTCAAATATTTATTCATACATTAATTAATTCATGCCATGACTTCACAGCGTATTGTTCAGCACATCACACAGTCAAGTGGTATCAAACTATGAGGAGGACAGAAGAGCATCGTTGCTTCATCTCACACAAACCTGTCGACGGTCCAGTGCGATGGCGGTGAGGGTGAGAGTGGAGACGTGCAGGGAGCAGTACTGAACGAAGCGACTGATGTGACACATCGTCCTCCCAAACACCCAGGTGCTGTTCACAAAGCGGACCTGAGGGAGCACACACACGCAGTACACCTGTTCATCCATCCATCAAGATATGACATTAACTGACACTGTCAAGTTCAGGCGTGTGGTTAATTAAATTTGAAATCAAATTAATCAATAATTGGAAATACAAATATGCTTTCAAAGAAAGTCAGCCAGGGCACGGATGGATAGATACAGATTATTAATAAAGATTAGGCTGTTAATTCACTGATATCAATCTCTCTCTCTTCCTCTCTCTCTCTGTCTTTCTCTCTCTCTCTCACACACACACACACACACACACACACACACACACACACACACACACACACACACACTGGGAGAGAGGGGGGGGAGAAATTCCCTCTTTAAGAAGACAGAAATGGCGCCATCTTCTGGGGTCCACAGTCTTCAAACTACATTATATTATACTGTAACCTGCACAACACTTCATTCTTCAAGCAGTGGCGGTATGGACAAAATCTCTGAAGGTGCACTGAACAAAGTTGGAAAACTGGAACAAAATACACTCTTTTGTTATTATTTTGTATTTATTATTATTTCATGATGATGATTTTAAAGGTGCATAATGTAGTTTTGAGGAAGACATTTTAAATCAAAGAGAAAGATCTTCATGGACTTCATAGATTGTTTTTTTTTTTATGCCCAGACAAACTAAATAAACAAACTCTCTTCATTTCCACAAACAAACTGACCTTAAAGGACAACACAGTTTCATGCTGTTTTACTTTGTTTATATGTGGCGGACCCTGCCACCTTTCTAGCTTCAAACAGTGTGCTGGGGACCTTATTTTCCTCTGAGAACAGCTTGTTTATTCAGTTATTGAAAAAAATATGAATAAAAGAACTATAATATATATGACATATTTCTGAGTTGGTATTATTACCTCATTAATAATGTAAATATTAAAATTCTGAGTTTGAATTTCTTCTCCAAAACTACAAAATGCCTCTTGAAGGGAATATGTTTTATTTAAACATGTCACTCAATGTCACCAGCCCTCAAAAATCCACAACAAGTGGGAACAGTTTGTCTACTTTGTTTCTAATTAATTGGCCTAAGAGTGAATGAACACACACACACTTATACAGGTGTTGTACACCTGTGAAGTGAAGGTGAGAGGGGGTCTTACCAAGGTAAAGGGCGTGTTGAGCACAGTGATGAAGATATCAGCCACAGCCAGGTTCATGATGAACAAGCTGGTGGCGGACTGGGTGCGCTTGTTCTTCACCACCACATGGCACACCAGAGTGTTTCCGAACAGAGAGATCACGATGATCAGAGAGTACGCGGCCACCAGCAGCGCCTTCAGGCTCCCGTCCTCAGACTCCCCGCCGCGCCGCTTCTTACTGGCCAGAGAGCGCCAGTCCTCCAGCATCCCATCGTCAAAGTCCAGGAGGAAAAACCTGGAGGTCCGGTTATCCAGCTGCCCCGACGCGTTCAGTAAATGCTCCGTGTAGGAAAACATCCCGTCTCTCAGAAGTGAGGAGTCGTTGAGTGTGTGTCCCGGGCTGCCCATCCACAGCACCACAGGTAACCAAACACACACGGCTCTCATCCCACCGCTGCTGCTGCTGCTGCTGCTGCTGCTGCTGCTTCACTTCCCTCCTCTGGGGATAATCTGTGACACTGTCAGCTCAACTGGTGCGATGTGGAGATGCTGAAGCATGTGAGCAACAGGTTGTGTGATGCCACCAGACCGGGGTTTATACAGCTGGGGCGTGCGTGTGCGCGTGAGTTAGAGGTAAAGAGGGGGGGGGGGCGGCAGAGAGAGAGGGAGACTGACAGGGTGGGTGGAGAGGGAGGGAGGGGGGGCAGAGAGAGAGAGAGGGACAGAGAGAGAGAGAGAGAGAGAGAGAGAGAGAGGGAGAGAGAGGGGGGAGAGAGAGAGAGGGAGACTGACAGGGTGGGTGGAGAGGGAGGGAGAGGGGGCAGAGAGAGAGGGAGAGAGAGAGGGACAGAGAGAGAGAGAGAGAGAGAGAGAGAGAGAGAGAGAGAGAGAGGGAGACAGAGAGAGAGGGAGGGAGGGAGGGAGATTGACAGAGAGAGAGGGAGACTGACAGGGTGGGTGGAGAGGGAGGGAGAGGGACAGAGAGAGAGAGAGAGAGAGAGAGAGAGAGAGGGAGGGGAGAGAGGGGGGAGGGAGGGAGGGAGGGAATGAGAGAGGGACTGACAGAGAGAGAGGGAGAGAGAGAGACTTTGGACTTTTAACCACCTTTATCAAAACATGTCTGGGTACTCCTCACAGCACTATGCAGGACACTGTACACCCCCTCTACACACACACACAAAATAAAATCCTCCTGTTACAGAACCTTTTCATAAACAGATAATCAGTTCAGTCTCCCTCAAGCTACAAACAGCCCCGTCTACACACCACACCTTCTGAACCACATCAACGTCATTAACAAAAGAATAATACTCAAACTCAGCCCGAAGACGCGCAGAGACCAGCCCCTTAAACAGTAACTCAGGGTCCACCAGCCCTAAACCCTGCAACCTGTTACGCCTCGTTAGCCGAGTAGCCAGTTTAGCCTGGCTAAACAGAAAATTCATTAGAAGATCTCTGTGCTTGATCCGAGCTGAATACCTGGGCCCCAGTATGTAAAGCCCCTTGGAGAACACCACTCCCATCTCCCCACAGACAGCAGAGAGTAAAGCCAGCAAACGGTGACATTCAACAAACACATGATGTACAGACTTAGGAACGTTACAGAACACACAGCCCTCCCCCACATTACGATCCACTTTAGACCGACACTTATTTGTTGCCAGGGCCCCATGTAACACCTGCCACTGCAGATCCCCTGACCTGTTAGGCAGGGAGAGGGGAGAGAGAGAGGGGAGAGACAGAGAGGGAGAGAAAAAGAGACAGAGAGGGAGAAAGAGAACATATGAAGTAAAAGTTGATTGCACAGTGTAATGGCTATAGAATAATGGCACCATCTGCATCTACACTGCATCCCTGTTTTTGCCGTTGCTGTTCTGTCTGCCAGCAGGCAAAACATCTCCATGAAATCTCCATGAAAATGAAGGCCGTCCATTTGTATCTGCTTTCACATATCCATCACAGACTAAATGAATGAATAAACTCACGTTTTGTCCTGTGTTTAATGTGTGATTTTATTGTTGTTGTAATCGTTATCGTAATCGTTATACCTTAAATCCGATGCACATAACAAAATGATTTTTGGAAAAGTAAATTTTTTATAAGTTTATAAAGTAGAAAGTAATGCAGCTGGCGCCCTTCTTATGTCCACCACTGACACACTTGCATATTTTTATCTTCCCCTCCTTTGTTGTTTGTTTCTGGCGTGCACACTTCAGATAAAAGTTACCTGGAGTTCAGTGAGTCCAGGTAAGGATTGAAATTGAGACAGAAACCTGTGTGATAGCTCGGGTTATCTGGCAGGGTTTAAGCAGAGCAGTGTGACTGAATGTTTTCCACACAGTGGGGTGGCTGTTTTAAAAGTCAGATATACTTCCATCTCATGAGAATCTGCTGGCATTCAGGCACAGGACAATCAACTTTTGACAAAACAGTGTGTGTGTGTGTGTGTGTGTGTGTGTGTGTGTGTGTGTGTGTGTGTGTGTGTGTGTGTGTGTGTGTGTGTGTGTGTTTGGATGTATTTGTGAGCTCAGATAGACTAGACCCTGTCCTTGGTGTGTGTCTCTCTGTAACTGAGTTGCCCAAGGCAAGTACAGCCAATTCCTTCAGCCTGAGGCAGACGTGCATTACACTCAGTTTAATTAAGATTGTGGGAGTCCAGTCGTTACTGGATGTGAATGGAAATTAATTCAGGCCATGCATAGAAAGTAAGAGGAAAAGCTTGTACTCGATTTAGCATGTGTTAATACGTGAGCACCTTTCGCAAACCAACTACACAAGCTTCGATTAATTGATTTACAGTGTTACATAATTCCACACCGTCCAAGGTAAAGTTAATTGACTTGAAGTTAATTGCAAGTTGTAATGCCTTTATGCTATACGAGAAAAACTATTTTTCATGGAGGGTTAGGGGTTGATGATGAGACATCTCACTTCACTGATATCACTGATCCTTGATATATTTCTGTTACTTCTTTGTAAAAGCCGAAGAGAACTTGGCTCAGAAATGTAACCTTCTTCAGTTTCCAAAAGAAGTAGACTTCTCTGTAGAGCCTTTTCTGGGCTTTTATTTACCAGGTTGGTGATGGAACCTAATCTGCTCCACTGATGTAGACAGGGGTTTGTGTCTTTGCCTCCTTTTTTTCTAAAATCAACAATCAGTTCCTTGGTTTTGCTGATGTTGAACAGTAGATTGTTTTCTGTGCACCACTCTGCAAGAATGCTGATTTCCTCTCAATACGAACTCTCATCGTTGTTTGTAATGCGGCCGATGGTGGTGGTGGAGCACACAACCCTTGGAGGTTCCAGTGTCGAGCACTAACATAGTATTAAGTTTTCCAATCAGCTTCCTGGGTGAGATTATATTGAATGTTGAGCTGAAGTCCACAAACAGTATTCTCGATGTAGCCGTTCTTATTCTCTAGGTGTGTGAAGACTGAGTGGTGGCAGTGGATATGGCATCCTGTGGATCTGTAGCTCAAGGCTGGCTCAGATGTTGCCTTTATCACCAGCATGGTGAAACAGTTTCTTAAAGCCCTTCATCAACATGGTGATCACCTTATATAATTCCAGTAATATGATACAAAACATGTGTATAGATTCACTATACAAACGTATAGGCTAGCGACGGGTAAACCTTGACATAACAGAGCTAATCAATCCCTTCTTCTGCATGTCCCTCCTGGGAGAGAATCTTTTTTTGTGTTGTGTAACTGGGAATGTAATAATTTTTACAATAGCACTGCCACCATTGAGGGTACTATGGTTAATATTTTCCAGCATTTGATTTTCTTTTTTCTTTTTGCCTCTCTATGATTGCAAAAAGCAAAACTTTAGCAGTTGCTCAAATGTGTATTTATTCTCTTTTTTGTTGTTATTTATTCGTTCATTAAATTATATTGTGGCGATGGTAATGATAATAAAATAATAATTGATACAGATTTTTTTTAAGAATAATAATTTACTATACAATACTATGATTATTACATTTGTTTATTATTGTTATTGTTGTTACTTTTAATTCTGCCGCCGCTATCAGCACTTAAACTATTCACATCTGGTCTTACTTCTGTTGCTACTACTTAAACAACTATTACTGCTACTTTTATCAATACTATTATCAGAAAAATGACCCACAGTCTAATCCGCATTCATGCCTGTTGTGCCGACGCTGTAAATAGTTTTTAAAAAGTGAACTCATTGAGAATTGTATGTTTCGAGTGTAACATTTTGTCTATTGATAATCTGCTGGGTAGAAAGAAACTTTAAGAAAAAAATTCATTAAAATCTGGAAAGTGCGAGAATAATTAAAACAAATGAGAATAATAAAAGGAATTTCCAGGGGATATCCGGAGCCCTAAAATTTCAGTGATGATTTAGACTCGGTTGCCTGCTGCCACGTAAAAATTATTCTGCATATTAACTGAGCCTCAACAATTACTTTAGAGATTCATCACAGACAATCACCTTTTCACCATCTGAGTCACAACTGTCACAAATTGTGGTTGGTTGAAACCATGTCAACTCAACCAGCAATAATTTGTGTGGAAAATTCATACACTAGCAATGAATATAATATTAGGAGAATCGTTCACACATTCATTCTTCCTCACAAATATCCAACATCCATGCTCAAGTGATGAATGATGATAAAAGGAAGCGTGGAAAGTGTGAGGACATTCACTGCTCCTGACAATAATTCAGTTATCTTTGTTGTTTTTTATACATTTATGTAACACCAAATCCCAGGAACTGTTAGTTAACCTAAATCACATTGTATTATACACTTCAGGTCACATGTAATACACTCAAAGAAGAGACAGCCTTTCTGTTTGAGTCTGAGTACATCATATGTATGATGGTGATGTGTATGATGTATGTCATATGTATAATCTTGGTTTCCCTGGTAAACAGATACAATTTAATCAGAACACCACACTTAACCAGTTATATTAGGAGACATTGAGTTGAACTTCTGCTTACAGTAACATGTTGACATTGTACAGAGTGTCTCTATATGAAGCTACAACCAGCAGCAGTTTAGTTTAGCTTGGCAAAAAGACTTGGAACGGGGACCCAAAAGGTCACTATAATTATTATGTTATGTCTCACTAGTTTATTCCATACAAAATTTAAGAAAGTGTAAAAACCACAATTTGTGGTTAGCCAGGCCAGCTGTTCCCCCCTATTTCTAACCTCTGTGCTGACTGAAGCTGACCAACGGCCGGCTATAGCTTTTCATACTTACTGCACAGACAAGAAAATGGTATCATTCTAATTCTCAGCAAGAAAACTAATAAGCTCCCAAAACATTGATCTATTCTTTCGAGTCCTCCTGTGGCTTATTATTATTGTTGATTTTAATTTTGTTTCCCTCTGTGAAGCAGTTTGTTTGCCTTGTTATGAATATCATAATCTTGAACATCGTGTCCTCTTTCAGCATAGAGAAACATGAGAAAACATATTTTCTAAGTCCCACCACGCATCTGCATTACAGATGGTCCATTGTCCATGTGTAAGAGCTCCATCCTTTCTCTCTATTGTCCTCATGATCAAACATTTCCTCATGACAGTAATAGCTTTTTATGTGGATGGGATATGGACAGCCTGTTTACAGAGATTCAATGGCCCAAAGCATCCGATTCCTGAAGTGCCTTTGAGTCTCTTACCAACATATGCAGAAATATATGTCTAAATCACAAGTACACACGGAGACATTGTGCTTACTTTATTAAAATGCTATTCAATGACATGTGGCTCATGCTGTGACCAATTTGTAATGTCTTTTCTGGCTGGAGCTGTGAATCTCTTACATGTATTTCAGCAATTCAACTTTTTTTCCTTGTCCCTGCCAGCTTTTGTACAGTCTCAAAAGGTGTCAGTGGATTTCTGCACTGTATAGATGACTATATGTCATACAATATCTCACACAATATATAAAAACGCATATAGGTACAATAAAATAAACAAATCCCAGTTACTACTTAATTGTAGTTGTTCTATTAGTTTAAATGTGATTCACCTGTGGTTAACGCCACTAAAATCCTGAAGAAAGTCGAATTAATGACATAACATACAGGCTGAAAATCAATCAGGGCTTCCAGTCTGTAATGTGTGCGTGAGGTTATTGGGACGAAAACACCTGAAGAGACCAGCGTTCCAATGGCATATTGTGTTTCTGTTATTGTGAAGTAGCTGACGTTTTTACTGATTAAAAGATGTCAGGGTGATTTCCATCCAACAGAGTGCTTTTGCTAATGCAGTCTAATACTCTCTAATTACAGACTGCCTGTCTCCTCTTTCTGTTCCTGATGGATTCACCGTCTGTGCTAGTCCCCTCAGAATCAGTTTAATCAGGGTGTTTTTTACTTTAAATCAGTCATGCGGCATGTGATAGATTATCTGAAAAGAATAGACTAGTTGAAGTCTTCATCTGCAGCCTAGAAGATTATGTATTTTCTTTACAAATCAGTGTGTCAATTGATTTATAGATACATTTATTATAAATTAGACGTATGGGGCACAAAAACATCAGCAGAAACTTGATTTACCCTACTCTGTTTTCTCTTGTGAAAAGATTTTCTGCCAGGCTTCGTTTCATGCAAATAATGATGACCGGTAGATGGCAGAAACAGGCGGATCCAGCGTATGCGCTACCGGAAATAGAGTAGAAGAAGAAGAAGAAGAAGCAGAAGAAGAAGAAGAAGAAGAAGAAGAAGAAGAAGCGACGCAGTTGTGGGTAATGATGTATTTTAACAAAGTGGCGCTCTTACGCTAACTTGGTAAAGAACTACATATCCCATAAGTCTTCACTCTAATGTGATTGTAGTTTGTTGTGAACCCGCAAAACTGAGAGGTGAGTGAAAGCTTTTGAAAATTGTCCTTTTGACAAGAGGAGAGAAATGCTGCATAAATATTAGTTTTTACCTGTGACGTTAACGTAGATTTCTACTGTTGTTGTGTAAATGGACCGTTGGCTTCACCAACCGTTTAGCTTCAAACATGACAGCAGCTACATTAACGTTACCTAGCTAGCGTGATTAGCGGTAGCTAATGTAAATATGGTAAAGTGAGGCACACTACTTGAATGCAACTTTCAACTGAACGTTTGTGGCATGTAAGTTCACGTTATTTAGCTTCACGGTGGCTTCAGCACCTCGCAGTTGATAGTCTAGCTAAAACAAATGCTAGCTGCTCCCACTTCACTGACATCACTCCTCCGCAATATTCAAGTCATCTGACTCGAGTCATTTGTTCCGAGTCACAGGTCATTTTTTCTTGGGCAGGTCAAGTCCCTTCCCATCCCAAAGACTGCAGTAGGAGGTATCACTACCTCTCTTATAATCATATTATTGGCCAATTTATGTAATTGTACACTACTCAAAATTAGTTAGGCATGTTGGGATATTTAGTGTTTCACTTGATTGTTTTTTCTGTGACATATCTGAATTTGTATTTTGTGTTTTTGTGAATATTTTTGCTCCCCAAAAATAATGCAACACATTTCATTCGACTTTTATTGCATATCCATGTACAGGCATATATGCAGCCATATCTCTACTAATTTTGAGTAGTATATTTATATTATAACTGATAATCAGTGCAATTAATGTAATCAAACAAAATAAGTTATTAAAGCTTATTTATTTCTTTAATAAAACAACCACTCCCCATCACTTTTTAACTAGGGATGCACGATATACATCAGACAGATAAATTATCGGCCCAATAATGGAAAATTAACATCATCGGTTACCGGCAGATAAAGAAAATGAAGCCGATAAATCTTGCTGACAATCCAAAGCCAAATTGCTTTTGATGACTTAACAAATGCAGCATCTACACACAGTAGGTGGTGGTATTCAGCTTTTAAAGTTGGTTTGTGAGCAGCCAAGAAACACGCTGATGTTGCAGTCATAATGTCAAACTGCTGCACCTGTGTAGAGCCACGCAATGTAGGCAAGAGCCTAGGGTCAAGCGATGTCTGCTGAATTGGCATATGATGATACAGTGAAACATTGTGATTAACGATGACATCGTTGTTTACTAATGTGAGACAACATGTCGCCTCAGTGTTGTCATAAGGCAGCAGATGCTTATTAGCTCGCCATTGTAGCTGCTGTTTCCAACCGTTGCTCTGACATGAATCTCCAACTGTCTCACCCTGCAGAGGAAACTATCTCCCCTTACCACATACATCCCTGTGCCAGGTTTTTAAAGTGTCCTCGTCTATGCACCACATATCCATAATTTAGCTGTGTTCAGCCTCATATGCATAAAACAACGTTGGCCGACTAGCCAAGGAAACTAAGCTAAGAAAACTGTGTGTAAAAACAGTATGACAGAGAAGCAGCGACCTGCTGGAAAAGAAACACTGCTGCCATAAATCTAACCCAGTGTCTTGGGTTTGCCTAACTGAGCTGGTTTAATAAGAAAATAATAAACAGGACATGGAGACGTAATGTTAGTGCACTGAATAGCAACATACTTCTTTCCATTTCCTCTCCCCACATATCACAACAACAAGTCTTACCCTACAGCAACTCTGAGGGGACGCGCCACTTAATTGTGCGCTCTGGTGGGGAGCCTTTTGTTATGATGGTCAGAGATTAGTAGACAGCCATCGGCAATGGATGCATCGTTGTGCATAATAAAAAAAGCATAAAAATTTTGGTTTCTGTTATCGGTTATTTTATCAGTACCAGGCAATTATCGGTTATTGTATGGGCTGAAAAAAATTCGTATTGTGCATCCCTATTTTAAACAGTGAAATACTGACAGCCAGACAAAAAAATTCAATAAAAACGTAACTTAAAACATCAAATGAACAAAAACAGGACATGTCTTAAGTCAAGTTACAAGTCATCAGCACAGTGACTTGAGTCAACTCGAGTAAAAGTCACAATAACTCAAGTCCACATCTCTGACCCTCATTGATTAAAAACTGAGTGGACAACATATAACAATAGGCATGTATCTAACAAGGTCAGTCTTCTCGAAAAATGCACAATTTCTCAGAGCCCTTGGCAACATCATTGCCTTATTTTTTCAACAGAGAAAAGCAAACAAGCAGAAACAAGAGAAAGAGAAGCCTTGGCATTTCTGTTTTAAAAAGGTTTTCAACGATTAGTTCATCATCAAAATAGTTGCCAATCCTTTTTTTTTTTAGATAATCATTCCAAAAAGTTAAAACACGAGAAAATTATCCAACAAAGGCAGAGGCTTCTCGGATTTTTATAATGTGAGAAGTAAACATCACATTTGGAGCAAAGTAAGCACAATGACTTCTAAACACTTTTTTAACTTGAAAAAGCTCAGGAGAAATTTTGGAATTGAATTCCAGGTTATAGGAGCTTGGTAATAAACCCTAAATTGGGCATTTGAAGTTCTTCAAAATGTGCTTTTTGTTATTTAAAGGGAAACTCACGTATGGATAAATTAATAATAATAAATATTAAGACTAGATTTTGAAAGACAACTTGTCTGACACTGTTCAGAGTCAAGGCAACACATTAGTAATGTAAGACATCCTGAGGCACTTCAGCTTTTCACGGACAGTGTGAATATTAAAACTCCTGTGGGGGGGTTTAACATTAGATCCAGGGGCAAGTAAAGGAATAAATATTAGTATTCCTCTAAATTGTTCATTTTTCAACCTTTTCTGATATAAATTTCTAATCAGTTAGATCAGAATATGTCTAACATCTCTCTTTCTTTCTATCTGTCTTTCTATATCTTGGATTCTCAAACAAAAACAGCAAGTGATGGAGTTTCCTGAAGATTTTAACCAGCTTGAGCTTCTCAATACACATGGACACCTGATCCCCCGAGGGGCCAGCAGCCTGTGGACCGGAAGCAAGGATGATGAGGAGGAGGTGGAAGAGGAGGATGAGGGGGAACGATGTGAGGAGTGGTATCTAGAAAAAGAGGAAACTCTCAAAGATAAACCAAAAGAACTCATTCTGTGGGCAGCGGAAAACAATCGTGTAAGTGATGTTTTGTTCTGAGATAACTGCTGCAGCATCCACCCATGCAGCTTATTATTTTTAACTTTCCAGTCTCTTTGTAGTTGTCTCTCCTGCTCTGTCTATCTCACTTGCTCTCTTTCTGATCAAAACATGAAATATAAAGTACAGTATGTTAAATGTTCTTGGAACAGGAAGTACTGTAACTTACAAAAAGATTTAGCGTAATACTTTTATGACCACTTGACGGGAATGATCCCATGGTAAGCAGGCTGTCCAACTTGTATAAAGATACAATGCTACCAAGAAGTCCTGATAAAGTTCTGTTTTGAGTATTATGAATTGAAAGTGCTGTACTTAAAATACGTAGAGGCAGGGATACAGCTATTGAGGCAGTTATGAATATGATTTGTGCTGATTGGACCAAGTCGGACATGGTCTGGTTCAGTGTTGACAGTTGGCAGGTAAATATGTGATATGTAAAGATTTTTAATCTTAAATCAGATCCAGTTGCTGCCAGATATTCTCATAAAGATCTTTAAAAACATGTTTGATATCACAGAAGGAGAAGTTAGCTTCTTTTTCCAAATTCCCTCATCCCAATACCCAGTGTAGACCATAAAGCCTGCATCGCCCACACATCTCCATCAGGATCTCACCTAAACTCTGTGCTTTTTCCTCCCTTTTTGGTCTTTTCAACACAAATCGTACTGCAATTAAACAGTGTGAGTTGCTGGTTAACATCCATGTTTGTTTTGGTAAAAGAGCACGAGACAGGTACTTGGAAGCTCGTTTATTGCCAGAACTCCACAGTAATTACTGAGTCATTCAGTGTATTTACTCAGTTATCAGTTTTGTTCTCCTTCCTGACTGCCAAAGACTAAAAAACCAGTGCAAGTTGGTGGAATTAGTCTTCATGTGTGGTTGGCCCGGTCTTTATAGGTTTCAGCTAGCCTTCATATTTGTCGCAAGCTTACGTTTTTAATAGCTGTGACATATACTGTAGCGATGAAATTTTATTGTATTATGGAATTAAGTCATGTTGAAGTGTGAAGTGTGAAATAAGAAATATGAAGGTAAGCCTTCCTCATCGGATCATGGCTTCCTCTTCTCAAAAATCCCAGTTTATCCCCTGTTGGTAAGGATCTAAGAAAAGCAAGGCTATCTCTCTGTTTTTGTCTGGTGTGTAATAAGCAGCCTCACAAGCAGGGCTGCAGTCCTCCACTTTTAGTTTCTGTAAGTAGACTGGTTATTCTCAGGCTGTGAATCATTTGAAATTGTTTGATACTTATTGCTGATGTCAAAGCAATACTTTTTCAGTACCTTATTTTTAGAAAAATGGACTTGTTTCTATTAAACCCATTGAATGATAGAAGCAAAACTTTTCAAAAGTACTTTGCCTCAATGAAACTATGTCTAAAATAATCAGAAATCTGATTTAAATCAGGGAGCATGTATCAAAGAATACGTAAACAAGAATTTGAATGTGAACAGAAATTCAGCACTGACTTTTTTTGTCATTGATGTGAAGCAACAAACTGCTGACAGCATTTCAACAGAGATGACAAGGAAGCAAAAAGGCTCACTCATTAGCCACTTCCATCATCAGCCCTGGCAATAAACAAGATGTTTAATTGTTTTATACCACATGCTCGTGGCATTTTACTTGCCCCAGGCATCCCTAATTTTTGTGCCCTGCCCTGCCCTAATCATGCTGCATCTCCAGTGCTTGACTTTTCCAAAAGTCACTGATATTAGCATAATGTGGTATTTAAAGGTACAGTGTGACGTATATCGAGTATTTAGCGGCATCTAGCTGTGAGGTTCGAGATTGCAACACTCCCTCACTCACCCCTCCCTTTCCAAAGACGATGGAGAAGCTCCAGAAGCTACGGTGGCCCTCAGGGACGAGAAACTAAATATGGACTCGCCCACAACAGTGTCGAGTATTTCCTCTACTTCAGTTGCTGAGGTGAAGATGTATTTAGTTATTTAGTCTGTAAAACTATAGGCTATAACTCAAAAAAAAAAAATTATGATCATACAAAAAAATTATGGAGCACTGTGAAACATATTCACAGAATTTATTAACTCTGTAATGAGCAGACTTCTCAGTTTATCTGTCACACTAAGTCATTACTTTGACTGTCTTTGGCACACTCCTAGCCCTAAATATCTTTCGTATAGTATAGCATAGTATAGTATAGTATAGTATTGTTATCGCTCCATGTGTTGTTTTACTGCAACAGACAGGAATAAGTCTAAATAAATCTTGCTAACGCTACGTTACCACCAGCTCTCTGAGATGCACAAACTGAGGCTACAGTTTGCTAATATTTAACATTATACGTGGCGTCATTTCTTTTAAGTGAGACTAATGTACTGCTAATAAACATTGCACATTATCTAGGTTTTGTACCATTAGCAGCAGGGGGAAATATATATTACGGTTGCTTGTAATCTTAAACATTATTCTTACCTGTCCAGCAGAAAGCAGGACACTTCAGCCTCAGTCTGCAAGTATTTCTCTTTCATCAGAGATTTCCATCTTGGAAAGATAGCTCCAAAGTTCATTATTGTTTTATGCTGTCGCTTGTCCCGATCTCATTTAGCATCTTGGAGTTTCCGTTTCTTGGACAACGATTCACGCTCCTGTGATTTTTCTTTTACAAAACAAGTATAATCATCCATCCTTTATCAGATTGTGGTTTCAAACTTCTCACAATACATATTGTTGGGCAGGAAACAGAAGCCACTCGCTCTTCTTCTTCTTTGTCTTCCGACCCGGTCATTTTCGGCGGCCAGGCGAAACACGAAAGGCCCTCACTAGTGCCAGGTTTGTCCATTCTGTGCTACTGTAGAAACATGGCGGTGCGAACATGGCGACTTCCATGGACCCGCTCCCTATGTAGATATAATGGCTCATTCTAAGGTAATGAAAACACGACGACTCTTATTTCCGGGTGATTATACACTAATTAAAACATACTTGTGAATATTATATTCTATTATTTTATTCCATATTATAGCAATATGCTGCTACATATTACACACTGTACCTTTTAATTACTATTTTTTCATCTTAATAACAGCACTTACACCCCTCTCCTCTGTTGTTCCTGCTCCCAAACAACATCCCGTGCATCATCAACACTGTTAAGTGGCTATGTCTTTTCTCTTTTCACTCCCCTCTCCTCGTATTTCTTTTAAATTGTGGCAGCTGTCATTGGCTGGGCATTTGTCAAAGTTGAATTTGCACATCTGTCCATTACTGTGAAAAATCTGTTTTAAAATGCAGAGGTCAGTTTTAAGCAACGGTTTACTGATCACTGCTCATTTTTCAGTCAGAACTGATGCTGCAAACGTTCAGGACTTTCTAAGAGCAGTAACCACTTAGCTGCCATGTCAGGCAGAAAGTCGATCAGTATCAGAATTTTTTGTTGAATAAAAATCTAATTATAGAGCTAAATACTCGAGTGGAGGAAGTTGCTTTTAATTGAGACCGAATGTTTATTTCTGAGGTCAGAATCAGAGGCCTGCAATTATTGATGACTTAAGCAGGGTAAATGAGTACAGCAATTAGACCTTCACCTCAGCACTTTTGTTCTTGAAGAGTTGAGTGAAATCAGCAGGTCACTGAGAATTCTTTTCAGTTTATATTTGAACATGAAGGACCACATACAAACTATTACAATATACATTATTCACACTTTCTTATGCCACTAATGGCAAAGAAAAAGCTGAACTGAAGTGCAACATTAGGAGGAATTAGTCTCCATGTTTTTTAATAACTATACATGCTTTTCTTTTCACATTTCCACCAAGTGAATAAAGGAAGATAATCCACATTTGCACGTCCTCTGCAGCACGACTTTTCAGCACAACCTTCATACAGTCAAGGCAGCTACAGGGGAAACAAAAGAACAAAGGAAGAGTAGACAACATGGCCCTCACTCATGCGAACCAGCATTTTTCAAAGCCGTTCTGAGTACAAAACACGTGCAATTATTATTTACTACTGTGGGTAAAATTGAATGTTGTTTGTGTGCCTCCTTTCTGATTTTATCAGCGTATTACATTTAGAGCAGAGTCGTTGGCGCTTAATAAAAGTGTCTGTGAGAAATTTGCTTCTGTGAATTCTAATTAGGAATTAAGTAAGCAGCGTTGCTCCATTCTGCATTTAAGCATTGAAGTGTTTATTGTTTATATACAGAATTGACATATTTATTATCTGCAAAGGGAAAACATAAATCAATGAGTCACAAGACAAAAGCACACACTTTCTGTATGTCTTGAGCTCATTGATTAGAATATGTAGCACATGTTCAACCTGGTGCTGGGTGATAAAATTCACAGATTGTCAGAGCCGAATGTGACGTCGTCAAATCTGTTTTTCTTTTCTCTGAACACCAGCCCTAATCCCAAAGATACAATCATATAAAACAGAACAGCAGTAAACAAATTTACACTGGAGAGGCTGTTCATCAATTAAGACACTTGTCGCTTCAGCTCTAGATATAACTAAGATATAACCAAGATCTTTAGAAGAAAGAGCCATGTTGTAAAAATGTACTTTTCCTTCAGTGGTACTGACTACAGCTGTGCAGGGTTTTCAATTAGCCTTTTTTATTTTCACAATCATATTTATTAGAAATTAAGTGAACACTTTGAAGTTGTTAAATGGAGCGTAACTGAATTATGTTTGACATCCTCTTTTGTTGTCTTTGGACTGGTGATTATCTTTTCTGGTGTTGAAGAACTAAATGAGAGCTTTTTCTACCAAAGAAAGGGAAATCATGAATATTTTTTTAATGTTTCTTGCTGTTTTTTACACAACAGAGGACCTGTATTACATCTGTAGTCTTTTCAAAACAGTTTAACTTTGCCAATGTAATAAAATCTAAGATAAAATCTTCATAGAACGTCATTTAGTTCTGTTAAATCTGATTAAAGTTTGAACCTTTTATTAAAGCAGAACAACCCAGAAATTAAACACTGCAGAGTACACAGCAGGCATTTGCAACAAAGTCAAAGTTTAGTCGTGAATAAATGCAGAAATTAGGCTGAATAATGTGTGCAATAGTGTGACTTTGCATACTATGAGGCAATAAATGACTCAGAAGGAACAGTTCACAGAGAGTGAACACATTAATGCACCCTGAAACCCTATCGGAGGCATTATGGTCATGATAAAACACCCTGGGGATAATCCAACAATGGTTCAAACCTTCCCTAACCTAATTGAGTCACAAATCAGTTATTTACATAATTCTGTGTTCTCTGTTGCCATGTAACAAATATCCTCAACACACAAAACATTAATTGAACAGATGAATTGCACAGGCAATTATTCAAAGTTACTTATCTCTTAACCCACATTTTCTGTAACGCATTTATTCGGGTTTGGAGCGCTTGAGTTGTCTTGTGTGAAAACCGCCTGTGATGTCTGTTTAGTTCTGCACTGTATTTGTTTCAGGCTGTGCTTTGTGAGGAAATGTGGAGCTGTAATTTTAGCTTTTACTTGTTATCTCTAATTCTCTTGAAGCATTTTTGACATTGCCCTTAACTGATGTGTACTTTGCTGGCCATGTTCCCACCAATATAATTAAAAGGTACTCAAGAAGGACCCTCTGTAGGAAAGGCAGTCTTCTCCTCTTGTATTGGTGCAATGCTTCTTATCGTGCATCATCATCATCACCTAATTATATGCATTAATGCCCTCTACAATCAGCAGAAATGCTTACTGCGTGCATGCACATCCTCGAGAGTGTGCTGGTAGCCTGCGCTCTGCTTGGCCATGTCACTTGTGTTGTGGCAAAGGCAAGGAAACCCAATTAGATGGAGTGCCATCAACATCAGAAGCAGCGTTTATACAAATCAAACTCCATCAGCCGAAAATCAAACATTAGCAGGTGGTAGAGATGCTGATGTAAATTTTTTCACAGCTCAGCCTGTGAAAACGGCTAAACGAAGCTCGAGAGGGACTGGAGCTTTGAAAGGTCTGAGAAAATCATTTCAGGGTCAAGAAGTCTGGGGCTGTCAAGTTTGAGAGAGATGGGTACACACCTGCAGGGAAGGTTTAATGAAAGAAGCTATCGAGTTGTATTCTGGGAAATTTAGGATCCGGTGTTTTCGGAGTTCACCCATTCTTGGGACTCTCATGTCTTGTATGTCTCAGGCTGTGCTGCATCAACTTTAACCATTTTCATGCCTTTGCACTGGTGATAGCTGTGTCCAGAGGCGTTATGTTTTCAGGTTGTCTGTACATCCGTCACGGTTTTGGATATGCAATATTTCAATAAAGCCTTCAGGGAATCTCTTGAAATTTGGCACAAAACTTTTTTCCACAAAATTTGGAACACAGATTTTGCATATTGCCTTGTCATTGCTGGGCGTTTTTGTTTTGCAACCAGAGCAGCTGTCATTACTTACATCTTACAGCGTGAACATGATGTGTATGACGTCATGTATGGTTGTGGCAGTTGCTTGCCATTCTCTGTGGTTGGAATCCCCCTTTTTTGTGTTCGTCAGTCAGAATTCTTTCCCCACAATGTTGTGGCATCTTGCTGATTTGCCTGTCATGCCAGTGGCATATGTGCTGCTTTCGTGTGCTGAATATAAATGGAGTGGAAACTACGACGACTCAAACCAAACTCACACCCACAGACCGTTCATACCGCTTGGACTGTGCTGGAGATCAGCAAATATTACGGGAAACTTTCCTCCACAAAGCTAACACAGACAATATAAGTGACTTGAAACTTTGTTTTTTGTACTTTCAAAAAGGGGTCAGGCGTTGCTCTTTGCTGGGTTGTGTGAGTTTTTATACAGATGATGAAGAAAATTACACTTTTAAAGTACTCATGTACCACACAGTTTCCCAGAATAGAGGATAATCCAGAGTGTTATACAAGAAGATGATAATTACCAAAGGCTGGAACAAGATTTCAAATGTCAAAATAATGGATACTTATTCCAATTACAGGATCTCTTCATTTGAAATTATGTCTCACAGGTCTTCTTTGTCGTTTCCTGACCTTTAGCGTTTCTGTGATTGTCTTTCAGCTTCCAACAGTCCACAAGTTGTTAACTGCTGATCCTTCACTCGTGCACTGCTGCGATGAGGACGGTTACACTCCACTGCACCGCGCATCATACAGCGGCCATGTTGATGTGGTTTCTGCTTTACTCTCCACGGGGTCGAAGGTTAACCCTCGCACCATCGACGGCTGGACGCCCCTTCACAGCGCCTGCCGCTGGAGCCGCGTCACCGTGGCGTGTCTCCTCCTGCAACACGGAGCAGAACTGAACGCCCAGACCAACGGCGGCCTCACACCGCTGCACCTCGCTGCTTCCCACGCCAGCTCCGTGAAAACGGACTCCGCCAACACTTTAGAGCTCCTCCTCTCTCAGAGACACCTGAAGCCGGGGCTCCGCAGCAGCAGCGGGGAGACGGCCAGTGAGGTGGCACGACGTAGTGGCCCACATCACTTCCTGTTTGAGATGGTTGAAGACTGTGTCAATGTGGGGCCCATGTCATGACGTACAATGGACAGAAGAATTTTGCAGATGTTGTGCACAGAGACGATATGAACTCAAGCTTCATATTAGTTGCCAGTCATTACCTGAACTTGTATTTATGTATGAAACTGTTGCCAATATGAGCAGAGTTTGAATATGCTTTGACAGACACATGTCCTTGTCTCCTCGACTGCCCCTGAAGCTGTATTAATAGTCACGGTCTCAATGAAATGCATGTTTTCTATTAAAGAGTTTAATAATGAATAATTAATCATCGTTGATTTTTTCCGATAATCAGAAAGAACGCACTTGTTTTTGAGTTCAGCCCAGTCTCTCTGTAAGCAGTGGTTAAACTTATTTATAATAAGTAGCTTTTTCATTGCAGAGAAGTTTTGCCTTTGGAGGGCCTCGCCTCCGGCAAAGAGGTTATGTTTTTGGTACCGGCACAATTTTCATGAAACTAGATGGAAGGTTGAAGCATGGGCCAAGGAAAAACCCATTAAATTTTTGAGCGGATCAGAATCCTGGTGCGGATAAACAAATTATACACAAATGATTTTTCACTCCATATCACAATCAGCATTCACAGGTTGCGGTAACGCATGTGGTTACCCAAACTCCACACACAGCAGTTGTTTTGGAGCACTCGGGGACAGTGGAATAACAAAGTTTCTCAAACTAAAGCCCTATTTGCACGGGACTAATGTAACCATGGGACACATTAAGTAAGATGTTTTGTGTTTGTACTTGAATATGACTGTTTTATTGCTTCTAACCTTCTCTATCGTCACTTCTTAATGTAAATATAGCTGATCCCACTAATGTGTTGTGCTGAGAACAGAAAACAGATGTTAAACTGGCGATAGACAAGTTTTCTGCTTCAATGTATCATTATAAAGTAATGTTATAACTACCTTTTATTTGAACTCGAAAATCACTGAGCGCAGGCCCCCATTTTGTCGAGTAGCAATTAAAATTACTTAAAAGATACAAAATGTTAAGAGACAAAAAATTTTTTTTTAAAAGGAGTATATAAATACAAACATCAATATAAATAGCGCATTGAAGATACAAGATCCAATTAAAATGGTTGCAGACAGCTTAATGGTTTATGATCATGGATTGAAATTCACCAAATAGTTTCACAGTATTAATGTTTAGGGAGCTCTGCAGCGACTTCCAGGCAGTTGGGGCATAGAAACTAAAAGCAGATTTTCCAAGTTCGGTACAAACTCGAGGGACTTGCAGTGACAGCCAGTTATTAGAGCGAGTTTGATAAGAGCCAGAGGACCGGTGAAGCAAAGCACATTTATACGGCGGCAAGTTTCACATAAGCGCCTTATAGATAAACAAATACAAATGCCTGTCACGGTCAGAGACAGAATACCACACAGCTTTTTCAGTGATGTGTGCTATAGGCATCACCATTTAAAAAAACTCAAGGGCAGAATGATAAACAGCGGAATCAGAGGCATGCCTAAAGATCACATCACCATAATCCATTACAGAGAGGAAGACAGCTTCTATAACCCCTCTCCTACAAACCACAGGTCATTTAGTGCTATTTCTATATAAAGTTATATAGGAGTTACTTTGTTGTCAATCCACATACTGAGGTATTTATATGTTGTGTCTCTCTCAATGTCCTTGATTGTTAGTTAATGCTGGCCATCAGTAACAGTCACAGATTTGCCTCAATCGGTTTGGTTTGTTTGTGCTTAATCTCAGGAAAATAGAGAATTGTGCACAACATTATGCAGCAGCTACGCACCTCAAACCATGAAACAAATTTCTGAAGCGCTGAAGAGTTCACAGTGAGGTGATTTATTTTAAGTCCATCACTGCCGATCCTGTTGCAGTTGCAAAAAGGAACATTTAAATGCTCCAGGTCAGATGACTGACTCAAGGTTTTTAAGAGCTAAAAGAAAAATGCACACACGAGATCCAACAAGTTGTAGAAGTCCTTGACAAACAGGCTGTGATGTGTTCTGAAATAAAATATTGAGCTCTGCCGAGGTGTGTGTGTGTGTGTGTGTGTGTGTGTGTGTGTGTGTGTGTGTGTGTGTGTGTGTGTGTGTGTGTGTGTTACAAGGTAAAAATTATACAGACGTGACACTGTATGTGCCTTGAATTTGAAAACTCAAGGTTTGTATAAATGTCACATGGCAAATACCCGTGTTAGTGTTTGATATTGATGCAGTGTCACATGTAAACAATTTCACACAGCTTTTCCTGTGCCTCATTTCAGTGTATGTGTATGCAGGTCTGTGTATTTATAAAGCAGTTCAGGATGCTCCTGAAAGTGGATTGTATTTCAAAACTTTTCTTTATTATGAAATTGGAAAATAATTACTTAACAGAGGCTTATGTTTGAGGTTAATAATTTCAGTCCTGTCACAACAGCTGTCAGCTTCATACACGGCTTCAGTTTTTTAATTACAGTGGTATAGTCGCTGTTTTTATCAGCCTCCGTCACAGTGGATGTGCTAGACTGCATATAGCTGATGACGCCAGTCAGCCTACAGTGTGAGAAGTGTCTCATCGAAACTGTCAGCAGTTTTAATCCGATCACAAAAAAGGTCAGGTTATGATTTTCCTGCTAAACAAGAAAACCAGAAATTAATGTGTTAATTTAAGATGTCTTGAGACAATACTTTGTAACATGTTGATACACATTTAAAACATAGAATATGGCTGCAATTAAACTGTTTTTATTATCAATTAATCTTAATCAAAGATGATATTCGCACATCCAACTGACTCAAATGCAGGTGTGTTGGAAAGTGACACTTCAGTCTCTGCCTAGCATCACAAATAATCAATTAATCTACCAGTTATTCCCTATATTATTCATTTGGCTTACTAAACATCAGAAAATGGTAAAAAAAAAAACAAAAAAAAAAACAGAGATATTTACTGCACGCTGATGACACAGAAAAACATCAAATCCTGGTATTTGGGCAGCCAGAGCCTTTAACTTTTGGCTTTTTTGCTTGAAAATAATTTTAACAATTGATCAATTATTTGAATATTTCCAAAATAGATTTTCAGTCGGCCAACTAATCAATTAACTGGCTAACAGTTTCAGCTTTAATTTAGGGAAAGAGCATCTTTATCAGGTCAAAAATGACCTTTGACCTTGTTGTGCTGTTAAATAATGTTGTCATTTGGGGTCAGTGTGCAGCTGTTGCTATCTTTATAGGAAGCCCAGATAAACAGGTTGCATTGATCTGGTGATGACCGTTGTTTGGGACCATCATGTCTTTCTCTCTAATTGGAGAGTTCTGTCAATGTTCAGCTTCGTCACAGACATGGAGGGCACACAAATATACTGTTAATTTGTGTGTTGTCTCCAGCACGGATACTAGCAGGGTGTCAGTAAACATCTTAATTTGAGGCTGATTTTCATACTCAGTCTCTCCTGCTTGAGTCAGTCCCTTCATCGAGGTAACATTAACATTTAAATGAGAGAACATGTAGCCGGTTCCTGTCAAAGGACAACCTGGTAACAATGCGTGAATACTGAGCATGCCCTGATGATCACGATGCTACGGCAGTCCAAGGTTCACACTTGTGCACAGTGGGCAGCAGTTCAAGCTACTGCAGGCTATACCTGAAAAATTTAATATATGGGTGTGTGATGTGACATGGCAGTTTTGCTGTCTTCAGTGTCAAACATGTATAAATATAAAATATATTTGTCAAAAACCTTCTCAGTATTGTGCA
Organism: Pagrus major; assembly: GCF_040436345.1. NCBI lineage: Eukaryota > Metazoa > Chordata > Actinopteri > Spariformes > Sparidae > Pagrus > Pagrus major. Next base: position 17,308,058 of record NC_133215.1, read on the forward strand.
GAAAATTATGCTTTATGTGAACATACTCAACATTAAAACAGTTCATCACTCATTTTTTCAGAATTTTCAACCAAACATAACAAAACTCATATGGTGTGACTGTCCGACACTCGTTTCTCAAAGTAAGAACTTGAATCAAGCTAAGAAAAATAAATGCAAAAATTCTCAAAACAATACAGAAAAATAATACAGATGTCTATTTGTGAGGCTACTCTTTTCAAAGTCCAAGCATAATGTTTTGAGTCAGTTCTGATCAAAAAGATTTTGTCACACAAATCAAAATCATATGGTGTGACACTATTTTGGGATATTTCAACGGGCAACTGTTTTGACATCCTTGGGAATGAGAGGTCCTTCTTCAGCAAGGTTGTTCAGTACTATTAATACCAGACCATGACAGGTTTCTGAGGTGAGTTATCATTTTTATGTTTTCAATAAATCAGATTTTGTTGGCACTCTGACAAAAGTCCCACTTCCAGATGTCTTTTGGTGTGACACATTTTTCATAGAAATGCAAAAGAAATTTTATTTTTTTTGTCATAATTCATGTAAATCTATGTTGCTTTGTTATAGCTAGCATCTTGTTAGCATGTTAATGTGTAGCTACAAGACTCAAGGTTGTGCTAAGTGCAGAAAACAATATGGTGTGACACTTTATCATATGGTGTGACATGTCTGCCTGTCACACCATATGATTTTGATTGTCACACCATATGATACGAATTGTAATTTCCTGCAGATATAACAATAAATAACAAAGTCCAATGTATGTTTTGTCCTTTTAAACATTTGTTTGCATCCATCATCACATAAAAGCTGTAATTATCCACAATAGATTGTGTTTACTTTAGTTTAGTTTTATTCGGTGATACAGATTTCTAGTTGATCAGACAGACACAGCAGACCCCTTCACAGAAACCTTAGAATGCTGTTTAAGTCTAAACAATGTTTTGTCTTCGTCTTAAACCATACATTCCCTTTTCTTTTGTCAGCTTGAGGCAAATAATGACACCCTGCGAGGAGAGAGGAGTTGCTGAGGCAAAGAAAAGAAAAGTAAACGACAACGGTCTGTTTCCATTCGCTGACCAATAGGAAGGTCTGAGGGAGGGTTTTAGAGGGTGCCTTCATTGTTGATTCAAAAGGCCTTGGGGCAGATTTCTTGAAGCCTGGCAATACATGATATAGAATAGAATATATAGAATATAGAGAGAATCTCATCTCATCTCAACCCTAATTAATATTTCCTGCCATATGAGTGATCAGTACTAACCAATAGGTAGGTTAATACATGGTTTGCATTGACACATGGCGACATGATTATATGGTGTGACACTATATCATGTGGTGTGACATTCCAAATTGTGAAAATAACACACTTTTATTAATGATAAAATGTGAAAATGTTCATGGAATACATAGAAAATAGTATGAGCAAGAGCCACAAATATTTTTATAATTTTATAGCAAGGTTTGTCACAATAAATAGAAAATACGTTGAAAGACTGACGACATAGGTCTCACATTGAGCAATGACTTAGAAAATAATACACAAATTTAATTAATTTTCACAAAACTATAATGGATCACAGTTTAGTTATGATAAAGGACTTTGATAAAGTGAGTAACTTAAGAAAGGTATAATCCATTTTCATTTTATATACAATTATTTTCATGTCACACCATATGACGATTTTAGGCACTGATACAACAAATTGTCACATAAATTCTGATTCCAATTGAAAATCTAAAAATAACATGTTTCTATAAAGATGAGAGTTAGTAGAACAAAAGTCAATCATTTTTATGCCTGTTATTTGAAGTTTTTGAAAACACTTTTTTCTGGTGTTTTGACCCATATAATATATATATATATATATATGAAAAATACACATCGTGAGCAAAGATAATATCCTGTTTTTATGAATGGATATAAAGCATATATGTGAGAATTGTCCACTTGTCATTCATTTTGAATTCATACTCCAAACAAATAGGGGGCAGCATATCACCAGACTCACTGCTAACTGCTGGTAACTGTAGCTGCTGGTAACAGTCTGGACTGGGAGTTCAGAGAAAAGGGGGAGTGATGGTGTTTACACCACTACCACATCAGCTTTAGACTGGGACAGGTCGAGGCTAGCTGGTTAGCATGCTAACTTCAGTATACTGTATATCTTTGCAGCACAATATGTAGCCCAGACGTCATAACGTCAGGACATTTATTCACGTTCTGTTCAGATATTTTAGTTTTTAAGTTTTATTTTTTGTTTGTTTTGAATGTTTTTAACTAAAGTTCTTACATATTGCACCTTTATCCTTCCCAGATGCACAGTGTTAGAAGTGAAGAGTGTGTTGTGTCGAGATAAAATTAATTTAAACTATTTAGCATAGCAAATATTGATCATATTCATTATGGATTATTCTGCTGATTATTTTAAAATATTGAACACTGCTGTCGTAGTTACCCAGAGCCCAATCAATAATACAAACCTCAAATTTATTAAAGATAGATTAAAATGAAAAGCAGCAAATCCTCAGATATGAGAACCATGAAATGTTTTTTGCATGAAAAATTACTTCAACAATGATTATGTTTCTGTCAGTCAACAATCCATTAATCAACTAATCAGTTTAATCTGATTTCAGCTGTATTTGTAAGTCGAAAGTACAAAATTTCCCTCTAAATGAGTGGAGTAAAGGTAGAAAGTGGCATAAAGAGAATATAATCAAAGTACAACCTTGAATTTGTACTTAGGTGCAGTATTTGAGTAAATATTCTTAGTTACATTCCTACACTGTCAACATTTATCTTCAGGTAAATCCCAACCCTTGAAAGATGGCATCGATACCAGCAAGCGACTAATACAGTGACAAAATCCAAAGAAAAGAACAACACAGGTCAGACTCAGAGGCCTGTCTGTATAAAAGTGATGAACACAGAATAATCGCTGCCTGCAGGGAGTCTCTGCTCTGCGGGGGAGTTTCACGCACCCTTTTTCTCTCACAGACTTAATGTCAAAGACAAATTTGCAGGCAGTGCCTGCTGTGCAGCCTCAGGTGTCCTTTACTTAATTTTATCGTATTCAAAAGGTGAAGTTACATCAGATCATTAAGCAACTCAGAGTTGTCGGGCTTTAAGGGGCAGACGAGACAGAGGAGATGAAATAATAATAAAAAGTTAGTGTTGTGTAATACACATTGTTAAACTCTTTTGTAGACTTGCATTTGAGACAAACAAGTTGAGTAACAACAAGTTCATGCTTTAAATTTTAGTTCCCATGGTTTCCTGGTCATTTTGTAGAAAATGAATGCAGGAAAGGAAATTTCCTGCAATCCTGAAATCGGTGCCACTTCAAGAGAAACTGGAGTTTGTGTTCAATTGCTTCAGTCTCAGGTCGCACCACTCAGCAGGAGTGGCACCAATTTTTACCAAACTGTCTTTTAGTCAGGACACTGAAGGTCAGGTGGACGTGCAAAAATAGGAAAGACACAGTCCTTTTTTCAGTGTAACTGTAGATACATTCAAACATGCATTTGGACACATATGGTGCACAGTTACCTACAAAATAAATCAATATTTAAGTGTGTTTAAATGGACGTTTGTTTTTTCAGTTCTCCAAATTTGAACTGTTTCAAGGAAATTTCTCTGGAAATCCTCACCTGCCTACAAAATGTCTCAAGCGATTTTATGCAGTCTGTCTTAAAACTGTTTTTTTTTTTTTTTAAATGAGACTTATTATGCTCAAACACAGTGTCTCTCTCAGAAGCCTATTGTTCAGTGCTGCAGCCCTGTATTCTCCCTCTGTCTGAGATGGCCTGTTTTAGCTCTTGACAGCCCTCCTGAAAAGTCCAGTCTGCTCTGAATGGTCGCTCACACTTGCCTGAGCCAGCGCAGCCTCCAAGTAGTACAGGAGGTTGAGCGGGTCATCCAGAAATCGGAAGGTCGCTGGTCGCTCCTCCGGCTGCATGTCCAAGTATCCTTGAGCAAGATACTGAACCCAAAACTGCTCCTGATGAGCAGTTGGCTCCTTGCATGACATCGGAGTATGAATGTGTGTGTGTGAATGTGACAAGTGTTGATAAGAGCTTTGAGTGGTCAGTAGACTGGAAAAACGATACAGATATGCAAGTCCATTTACCATCCATTCAAGTAGATGGGGATTTGTTTTAAAAAAAACGACTTTTTAAAAAACAGCATAAAATGGCTCTGACGCAATCCAAGTCTCTGGATGCCCTGAGATCTCAAACTGATTTGAATAGACATCTTTTATACCCCTTTTAAAGCCTTCACTGTAGCTGAATCCCTTTTTTCAGTTTCTTTATTTTTATTTTTCAAAAAAGTCCCCTACTTCAGTTGTTTGGGAGAATGCCGCAAGGCTGTTTTGTTGTGAAACTCCAGAAATGTTTTGTGGACTAAGAAACTTTCCCCAAATTTCTGTCTGCATACATGAGTAGATAACGACTGCATTTTCAATTTTGGGTGAACTTTTGCTTTAAGTGGAGAAAAGAAAGTGGATAATAATCTTTCCAAATGCTGCAGCATCGTTATTATTCATTGGCAGGCGTGTTTGTGGCCTCCCAAAGTCCCATAAATACAACATTCACTCCCTCTTATCTTTGTTTTTTTCCTGAGGGGAAAAACTGTCCTGATCTTTAACTGCAGAGTGTTCACCATCGAGTTGCTAATTTTGTTCAAACATCTAAAACTATGATCCGGTCCTCTGAAGAAGAGCAACAGCAGCATGTGCCCCAGAACAACAGTGAAAAGCCCCCTAGTTGCCATAGTGACTAAAATGGAAGCAAAAGGGGAATTCAGGTGATGTTTTTGTGACAATGTCCCTAAAAGGTCAGGGTGAATGGAGTCAACAAAACATTGGATTTTGATACAGGACACAGCTGTTTGCCTCCAGTTTCTAACAGACATCCATCTCAACCAGGTGTTTAAGACTGTCACCATGACAATGAAGTTCCCCTAACCTCAACAAAGGAGTCTGTCTGACCCCAACCATGATCTTTCTCTTAAACCAAACTAACCCCTCAGCTGTCCTCACATCGGAAATCTGATTTATTTCTTCAACAGGGGTTTGTAACGGTGTTGTAAGGCACAGACGACTAATGTCGTTCTTATCCATCCAGTCACAGTATAGCAAGTAGGCGTCAAACAACAGATAACACAAACTAAACCCCAACTAAACACAAACAGTAGAAGCACACAAGAAAAATCGACATAAATTGCATCAAAACCTCAGATCACTCTCAATGTGAGGACAGCCAACACAGCAAGTGTGTTTGATGAGGCAATGATGAGGTATACTTATGTAATTATTGTCTGTGATGAACGGTTTAACATTTAATCAGTAAAGCAGCTGGTGAATCTGTGCCAAAACACTCACTTATTACCCACACCCCTTACAAATGAGTCCTTACTCAAGTTCAAACTTGTTCACATCCTAAATTCAGGTTCAGGTACTTCATGAAAACAATATCACACAAGCTTCACTCTTCAGCTTACTCCGTGTCACTCGGTGCACATACAAACACAACCCAAGCTTTCTCGCCTGCAGTTTGCTCATGTTGTCTACAGCAGGAAATCAATAGCATCAGTGTCCTTGTTCTTCACATTAGTCTTCGCTGGTTTTCAGCTGAATAACAATGTGTCTACACTGTGCAACGTGTGTCCCTGAAATGGGCTAAATGTGTGTCTCGAACCGGATTATAAAGGAAAGAAAGTGAAATGAAAATAAATGTGTTTACACACACGTTGAAAAGGGCAGGTATGGGGAGGACAATAAACAGAAAACATTCTCAATAGCAATTCCTGTCACGACAAAACCGGGGGCCAAATGTATAAACCACGCGTACACACGAAAAATGTACTTTCGCCACTTTCCACGCAGGTTTGCAAATGTATAAATCTCTACAAGCAGTGAGAATGTGCATACTGGTACGCATCTTCAACACCAATATGTGCCATGCACGTAGCCTGCTCAGTCTGATTATCATGATGTTTCATGTTGGCAAAAATAATGTGAAAAGTGTGAATTGGGGTGACATTTTATTTAGAGCAAATTTTTTTCACTAAATTGTGTCAGGATTACATCTATAGTTTAAAAAACCCTTCACTATGATTCACTATGATCTAACAGTGATGCACGAGTTGTTACGCTTGTTTTTACTCTCTTCTGTAAATACGTTTGTTAGCGTGCATTATGACAATTATAATTATAATGATCCTTACGTAAATAAACAAACAAGTACATGAGATTTTATACACGTAGTAAAGATTATTTTCCTGTATAATTGGGGAATAAGAATCCTTCAGGTGTTACCAGCACTATAAAGGCTGTAGCTGTGCGTAATGGCCGTGCCACATGATACAATAGCTGCTTTGGTGTTGCGAGAGGATATTGCCAATGCCCGATTTAGGCTAGAGCAAGTTTTCAAGGACCGTACTGATGTTCTGGCCCACGATGATAACTGCTCATCAAGCGGAGAGAGCCTACAGTAGCTCGTACACTCTCACTGTGTGCAGAGTTGCGTCTCTTGGCCTCTCGCTTGAAATCAGACCACTTTTAACTCCTCTAAAGTCTGTGGCTCTGAACTCACTGCTTCTGTCACTTTCTGCCGTTTCACTTGCTTCATTTCGCTGCTAAAGCCAAACCTAAAGCTCCCAAATAATACTCTTTTTCGTCTGTTTGATCAGTCATTACATCAAGTTCACGCACCCGCAAAATTACGCTTCCTGTTCTTCAACTGCTTCTTTGCTCCTAACATTTCTCCTCAACACTAAACTAAATTCTGTATTATTCTATTATTGTTTTAAGTTATATGTTTTCACGATAAAGGTTATTGAAGGGGACAAATCTCTCTTTTTCCTGGAAAGGGGGTCCGAACTCCCCTGTCCCCCCCGTGATTTCCGCCTAAGTCACTTATTATGACGCCTTGAGAATATTAATGAAGAGATGGAGATGGACCAGTGCAAGTGAGATGTTTGTTGCTGCAGGAGTCAGTACCTTCCCAGCTGTTTTAAGAAATGTCATATAAAATTGTATTTGCTGACTAAACCACTCTGAAAATGAAATCATCTTTGGCTTTATCACACGAAAGGTTTAGCACTACACGCTACCAATCCCAGCTGTGGAGACGTTACAGCTGTCTCTTCGTAAGACAATAATGTATATTACTCTTATCTCTTTTTAAGGCAATCACACAGGCGGGAGACTTGGCAGGAAGTAGATCTGAAAGGAGACAAGAGGTAAGTGACTAAAATAAAACAGGAAACACTGGGGAAATGTGAGGGGGAAAAACATGACCTTATGCGGCAAAACAGGATCTGAGAGTCCTTCCACGTGGTGTAGATTCCTACCTGATAATGAGAGCCGTGGATGCCAGGAGCCTCAGGACACAGCAACATCCTCAGGTATAAAATATGTGTATATAAATTGAAAAGCAGATTGCAGTGGTTGCCTGCTCTGCAAAATAATTTTCACCAACGGTTGTTTTAAAGACAGTTATTTGCAGACTATCATGTCCTTTTTCAACACAATTTACTGTAATCTCTGCTGTCAACAAAGTATTGCATCGCATCATGTAAGAGGGTATAAACCAGCAGAGTTTATAAAAGAAAATAACACTGGATTTTTAGCCTCCTTGATGTACTGTTGTCCAGTATAATTGTGTATCTCAGCTTCTCAGATAGTTTGGTAGACATGTAGTTTAGGATGAAAGGAAAAGTTTGACATTATGAGAAATACGCTCATCCGAGAGTTCAATGAGAAGATGGTTATCATTTTAATGTCTCAGTCTGTGAGACACCTTTATCTCGATCATATTAAAAATGTGTTTACTGCCATTTTATGTCTATCGCTGGATTGTTTCTGTGCGTTTATTTGAAGTTTCACTTCACTTTCAAGAATAAGCAACAATCACGAAGAGTCACTTTCCTTTGCTTTGATGACGCAAAAAGGAAACTACATTGAAAGGGCAAGTAGGAATAATAATTGAAACCTGCTTCTCAGTTCTAGGGAGGCTAAAAGCTGCAAATCAATCTGTGTGCAGGAATATTAATTATTTCACCGGTGGCTTCGAGGCTGATCAGCACGGTCCTGTTCACCATGTACTGGGGAATAGATACAAATGACGTTCAAGGTCAAAAAATCACATTGTCACTGAGAGGAACATGAGTTGTACTAGACTGTGTGATGTTTTTGCACATTTCACCATGATGTAGCGAAGCAGAGCTGCAGGTGTAAAATGTTCTCCGTGACCCAAACACAATGTGTCAGACAGAACTAATGGTTTTCAGCTGGATAGTTTTCGGGGCAAGATGGGTAGGAATAATTTTCTTCAAGCCATTACATTTATACTAAAGGTAACATAATTGGCTGGTAGTCGATCAAGCAGGAGGGAGAAATTATTTCTTTTGTAAATGCGAGAATTCGATGTTCACAATAAAAGCAGCCTCGGGGGGGATCATAGAGCAGTCATGTGGCTGCATCTTGAGTTCATTGTGCTGTGAAGATGAAGTTGGTTAAACACAGAAGTCATCTGCTTAGAGTTGAGGCTTTGTTGTTCTTCCATCTGGCTCGTTGTCGTGGTTGAGACTTTTCTGAGGCAAGAATATGGGTATACTGAGGTGTACTGGTGTAATATTCTAGACCTTTGAAATAGTACTTTCACAAAACAATCATCAGTGTCCACTGAAAAGCTTTTTCCACAACCTTGAACTGCAGCTTACAGTCTTATTTGTCTCTCTAATGACTGAGCAAGCCCACCTGTCTCTCTTTAACCTAAACAAAATATACTTCAGGTTGTTGTGCATATTGCTTTGAACTTTGTTATTGTAGTGCATGCAATACACCTAAACACAATTTTCTCTCGATGTGACATTAAATGAATTCCACACTTTAAAGCTGATATTTCATCATTTTATTCTTCACCCCAGGGATCTGCATCCTTGACACCTTCTTCACGTGATAAGTTTGCATCCCTGCTCTCTATAAACCACCCTTAAGCTAAGAGGACCTGCAGGCTCAGGTGATAGCCCTCTTTCATGTTTTTTTGATCTGATACATTGTTGGTGCTGCTATAAAATATATCCACTAATGCCACTGTAAATGTAAGTGTGTTGAGGGTCTGTACATTAGCTCACACATTAGCTGACCTTAATGGATTCAGTGACACATGGTCGTAATAATGTTTCCAAGTAAAAAGGAAAAGGAAAAGGAAAACATAACAAAATTCATACAAAGAAGTTTGGGGTTATGAGTTCATACTGTGAATTCAATCTCACTAATAATACAGAGAAATATTGTACTCGCTACAGCTTGTTGGAGCTTACAGCTTACAGAATCATTAAAACTGTTTTCTTGTTTCTTGGTTTTATTTCCTCTTCATAACAACTGTAGCAGACGATGTGTTTTTGCCTTTCAGTGTATGTGAAGGGTTTCGACTGAGCTCTTGATTGTCCATTAGTTTATTATATAAGATAAAACATCTAATATTGATCTGGGGGTTGTTGGTCACACATGGAATATGGATTTATTCTGGGTGAATTAAACTTGTTTGTGTCAAGTAATGGAGGTGGCACATAGTGGATATCTGTCTGCTTCCCTGCTTGTTTGCGACTGTTAAAAATGGTCCATAATGGAGACACAAGAACCTCCTAACAACCGTGACAATGCACTGTGAGATCCTGTGACTCAGCCTGTCCTGCTGTCTTTGCTCTGGCACTGCCATGCTGATGTTCACATCAAAATTAAAAGGTGACATTTCAGAAATAAATAAGTCTTGTTATATCTGGCTAATTTGCACATCTCACACTGAGTACGTGTGAGCATGAACATGTCAGTTCTACAGTTTGTCATCTTGTGTCGATGCTTGTTCATTAAGCAGAGGCTGAATGTTGAATTCATCTGTTTAAGTTGTAAATGCATTAAGAATCACTAAGTCTTGACAATTCATTAACTTATCAGTATTTGTTTGGACAGAGGTGCTTAATTAAAGTTCAGCCTTTTATATACTATTACTTTGACCTTTTTAAATTGGCTCCTCAAGAGTTCATTAAATCTATACTTAACAAAATAAATATAAGACACAACAGTGTGACTTCAGACCCTGTTTACACAGTAGACGCACACCTCCAGACTATGAGTCACAGAGCTGTGACTCACTCATCTAATATGCAGACCGCAAATAGGTTCAGTTGCTGTTTGATATGGCTTCGGAAAGCACGTTGTCAATTTCAAGTGAGTGAGTGTGAATCTGTTTGAATGTAAAACTTTAATGTCAGTATGTGAATTCTAAGTGCTGTGTTGTAGGCAACGTCTTCAAGAAACTGAAACAAGTCCAGTTGCCCACACTACAGCACTTAGATTTATCAAGACCTATATGACTGAGAACCTTCATCAACATCAGTATGTGAAGAAATCGTTGGGATATGGATAAGTATTGTACGTGAGATGATCACACATACTGTGGAATACTTTAATCACCATTCACACAGTTATAGTGGGAAAGCAGAGTTACTGTTCAATAAAATAAAACTCTCCAAGTATAGTCTCCTCTGCATTCTGACATGTTTTACAACAGCGTATACATTTTTTTTAATCTCATCTCTTATTTGATTTAAAGGAGACCTATTATGCCTTTATCGATTTTTTCCTTTCCTTCAGTGATTTATAGATTCTTTGCATGTAAAAGATCTCGAAAGTTTAAAAGGTCTAAGTCTGCACGAACAGAAGCTCCTCTCGCCCACAGAAAACACTGATCCAGAAACGCCTCGTCAGTAATTCCATGACTTTGTGACATCACACTACATCACCATGTCACACATCTGCATAATTTATGCCTAGCAGCAAGTTTCACAGGCAGCACAGCTGCTCCGTTGTTATTAGTGGTGCTTGGTCAGGCTTGTGTGAGCTGACCAATCAGAGGAGACTGGGTATTCAGGAGGGAGGAGGCTTAAAGAGACAGGAGCTAAAACAGAGCATTTCAGACAGAGGTGGAGCTGCAGCACTGGACAGTATGAGAAAACTGATGTGTTTTCTGAGCGTTAACGCGTGTAAACCTTTTCTAGTAGTAACCCAAAACAAACCCAACCTGAAGATGAGCATAATATGTCTACTTTAAATTAGAAAATATAATTTTCACAACTTCTTATATATGTCACTGTATACAACGAACAGCTTGTGTTCATTCTGTTTGACCTCAGTCTCTTTCAGGGGAAGGAAGCAACACTGAAGTAAACACTGACTAATTAACACAGTCTCAGGGCTGTTTAGTAGTGTGTGACTGCGTGTGTGGGCATTTAAGTGTTTGTTTGAGGGTATCTAGGGGTATGTCAGCTGAGTCTCGCACAAAACAACATACAGCTCCCTCGTGGGAAACCTTATCAGCAGTAGAAAACCACAAACGTCTAAATGTGTTTTTGTTTCAGTTGGAAAATAGAACAAATGTAAATGTTGATTGCTGATTGAAAGCTGATAAACAAAACAAAGGAATAAAACAATATGATGATATCAATTAAATGTTAATTAATAAGGGAGTAAATCTAAAACCTGCATAAATAATGTAAATATTCTGCCAGTACATCAATTTCAGGTGTTCAACTTCAAACTGAAGCAGTGCTGGAAGTGATAAGAATATATACGCCTGCATTGTTGTCAGTCAGTGATGCATAGCTGCACTAAAGCTCCTGAGACCAGGAAGGAAAACGTGTTAAGCTTTGCCGAAGGGCTGCCCAGCTGAGTGAAGGAATGAAAAATATAAATATTCCACATGTTGGACAGATTACTGAAATGTTGTTTCAATCACTGAAGCATGAAGAGGACACGATGTGGGACTGATCAAACATACAAGTCATGTCTTTGTACCTGCTGAGCTTATGATCACACTTGCAGAAGTTCATATCTACAAACATTGTTTTGTCTGCCAGTGTGAGATAAAATCATTTCAAATAAATCTGCCGGCGATAAGGATAAACAGTAATTAAGTGTGGAGAAACAAAATGAAATGAAAATATGTAGTTAATCAACTACCAATGTTTCAATAGTGAGATAAAACTAGACTCATTTTTCTTAAAGGTTCAATATGTAAGTATGAATTTGACAGGGGGCCACTTCTTACATATCAGACTTTTAAAGAGGCAGCATAAATCTTCCATAAACAATGAACTGCAGAGGCTGAGTTGCACATAAAGTAAATTCAGGGAACCTTAAGACACTTTGGTTCCCAGTCCACTAGATCTATTTTAGTAACATATTTAGTCAAAAACACATTATTTAATGATTAAATGGTGACAAAATGGCAAAACAACTGCGACCACAGATGCTTTTTCATGCTTTCATCTGTAAAAAGATCACACTTCACAACAGACGCCATTACCCCTCTACACCAGAGATCCTGAGACAGCAGCTGTTTGATTGACAGCTCATTTGAGCAGATAGGAGCGTCAACGCCTGCCTTCGAGCCTATAACAGCCAATGAGTGATTGTGTAGAAAAGTGACCCACTATCTCTTCTTTCTCCTCTCCCCTGAGCCACTTATACGCCAGCCTCCGGATGATTGATGCATCATGTAGCCAATGAGATTTCAAATATATACTCTATATCAGTTTTCTAAGGCCTGAACAAGGAAATTATGTTTATGTAAGTTTATGTACTTTTATGTGTTTTGCTCTTTGAATAGGCTGTTTTTCCAACTAAGAAGTATTTCTTTAGTAGGTAGATTTTGTTACCTTTGAGTTGCCAGCCTAGCTGTTTCTTCTGTTTCCAGCCTAAAGCTAAGGTAAATAGCCTCCGGCGGATATGTGTTATTTCCCTAAATGCCAGTCTATACTTTCAATATGCCCAGTTAACTAAAGTAGTGTCCAAACTACAGACTGCAGCCAGAGAACTGCAGTGCCACGATTTCATTTATATGGTCCGTAAGTTATTTTGAAGTTAAAATTATATCATAGATCACATTAGAATGCAGTTTGTATTGTGAACTCTAGCTTGAAAGTATAGTAAAATTATGAAATCGAGGAGAGGCCATGAAATTGCAATTAAATAAACTGTATTTCAGGAAGTACTCTGGGCGATACATTGATTTCTGTAGTGAAAAGTTTTCATCCCATCTGTTAAGGGTTGCTTCATCACAGGTGGTCTCAGGCTTCCTGTTGGAAACTGATGCATAATATTATAATATCATTTCATCCTGGAGCGAGTGGTTCTTGATTTATCACCTCGTTGAACTGAGCAACCTTGAATGACTGATGTCACTGGCCATCTTAACACTCTGAACAAAAGCTTGCAAGGGAAAGATGGGCTTGTTTTGCAAATGTGACACAAGCTCACTGCCCGAACTAAATACTTTAAATATACCTTCTCTGCTTGCTCTTCCTGAAAATGTGTCTTTCTTCAATATATTTTACTCCAAGCAACATAAGTTTCAAATGTTGTGCTTTATCGTGCACCTGTTCTTTCAGTTTGTTTCCTTAACCTGCTTACTTTGCTCAGGATCACAGCATGCATCAGGTGAGTCGTAGAGTAGAGAGAGTAGAATGATACGTTATGGTCAGAAGGCCAGAACAAAATCCACACCCTCCAATGAAACACATTCGCAGGTATAGGCTGTTTGGATTGCTATAATGTGTGTGGACTTACTGACATGAACACGGTTAGAACATGTAAAGTCTACAAAGAAAGGCAAAGAAAATCTGATCCTGGAGGCTTCAAATCAAGGATTTTCTGTCTGTGAGATGACAGCATGTGCTTCGGAGACTCTGTCGATATTTTAATGGTTTGCTTTTGTTGATTGACAGGTTGAATATGAGGGCATGAGTTGCCTTTCACCGTTATGGCTCTGCCAAGCTCGCTCAGCAGCCAGTGAGGCGCTTTGAAACCATGAATTCATTTCTCACAACACATAACATTCAAACTGTCGTCCTCTTTTACTTTTCTTTTCCACATGACAGCTCGAGATACAACAGGGTCACATTTGAAGCCCTTGGGAACATAATTTGCATAATAGAGACATTTCTATGAGGACTTTGAAGCGATTCTTTATGATCCCATGTACAATCTGTCACAGGTGTGAATGCTTGTTCAATGTTCACAGTAGCGTCGATGGCTCTGCTAGGTTTGATCTCTGAGCTCTATGCTGATTGCTTTGTGTTGAGGTGATGCGTCAGGCTCGATTTACTCCAATGGTACAGCAGAAAGCACGCAGAGCGGTGCTCCTGTCTGGGTTTTTATTACATGTTAACTTTCCATTCAGTTGCCCAAGCATCATTTTGTCATCAGCTACTGTGGACAGTATGTGCTGAATGTTGAGTGGGTCAGGGGCTTTATTGAGCATTATTTTTTCTATAATCAGCTTTGCTTCAGATCCGATTTGCTTCTCAAATCAGATCTTTAAGACCCCCTCTTCGCAATGTTATTTGCAAGTGATCAAATTGGATTTGCATGTCCAGGCATCACCAACCTATCAGCACAGGCTGCTGTGCTAACAATGTAGGCGACGTAGCAACATGGCTGTTGCTTCTGTCACTCTGGAGTTGACGTTGTCATTTGTTTTGCGTTGCAAGTGACACAAAAGACATCCGATTTGAGCAGTTAGAGCATCTGGACTGAGACGCATCTGTAGCAATCCGAATCGCATTTCAGACCACCTCCAAATGTAGCTTGGATCTGATTTGCAAAACTTCCATTTTTGAAATGTTTTTTTGCTGTCCAGACTTCCTAAAACTATATCTGCGTATGGCAAATAACTGTGATGTAATGTAGAGATATATAGTTAAACTATCTAAAATTGCTGCTGTGCTTATTTTTACATACTGTGTCACTTTGCCAACATCTTTGATATCTACACAGCAGCAACATCTCAGACTAACTGCTGGTTTTGGTGGAAACTCAAGCTGTTAATTTCATTAGCATGTAAATTAGGTCTCTGCCCTATCATTAGTCAAGGTTGTGTTATTGATGGGATATGAAAGCATCAAACGTGCATTTACTATGAATGAGATGTATAGACACTGAAATAACATGATGAATACAGTTATTGGAAACAAATGTTGTGATTCAGTCTGTAGCGCATTATTTTAGAACCACTGAAACGACTTGAGTAGGTCCATAGTCACGAGGCAGCAAATGAGAATTTATTCACCCAGACCATGGTTTCATATCTGCCGAAGATGACATAGGAAATTACCCCAAAGCATTGCTGTAGACTTGAGAGCGTGCAGCACGTCCTGTTCTATCACATTTTCAAAGAAAGTGTCTTGAGTGACCTTTTTTCCTTCATTTTGCTGTGAAACCTGCAGACGGTCTACATATAGGCTACTGTTCCTGGAACATTAGGTGTATGGTAAATTGACTTATCCAGTCTACTGACGGCTCAAAGCACTTTACAACACTTTAAAGGTTAAGAACAGACATTATAGACTAAGATGATCTATACAGTTTTCTCACATATTTTCACACATTAAGGCTTTCTGACCTACTACTTTATTCATATCCCCAGTAGCTGCTGCTCCCTGGATATTAAGGTGTAATAGTGGTTTGGTGAGAACATTGCTTAACCCACACTCACACATATGCTTCAGTATATCCACACACCATAGACGGGTCCATCTGGAGGTGTTTGTCAAGATGACCCAGGATTCATTTATAGGCGTCGGTTCCGGCCTGCGTCTCTTCTTCATGATTGGTTTAGACTTCATGAGGAGAGTCAAAGAGGAAAAACGGCTTTCACGTTGATTCACCTCTTCAGAGCGATGCTTGAAGAGTGTTAAATGTCAAGTTATTTTTAAAAGGACTTCAGCCACACAGAGTCGCTCTCAGTGGGCAAATATCAACCTACCTACACATCCTCTGTCTTATATAAAATTAAAATTGTTTGATGAGATGTTGTTTCGTTCCAGACACTTTACTACCATCATCTTGACAAGAGGGAAAAAAGAAGCCTTTACTACTGGAAAACAACAACAATTCATGGTATTATGGATATTCAGCAGCATCCTTTCACAATCTTTACTTGAAATTTCAAAAGATGAACGGTCCTTCAAGGAGCCTGTTGTGATTAGCTCATGATATATGTTATATATTTTATTCAAAAAGCACAGAGAAAATAAAAGACCTACAGCTTCAGTTAATCTTCAGGGTATTATGTGAGTTTGACATCCCACTTGAGAAACTTTTAATGGGTTTGGGAAAAAAGCAGATTAAAGACACATTTTTCAACACTGGGCCCAGGTGTTCCCAATGAATGACGACCTGATCACACCTACTGCAACGGAAAACAAAGACAACAGCAAGCAACCTGCCCAGTAGCCAAAACAGGATGGGGCGTGACAAAGCGAACAGACTTAAATCTTCATTAAACATGTGATGGAGCGAAGTGTTGGCAAATGCTCAAGGAAGGTGGAGCAACAGGAGTGGGGCTTGATGTTGTTTAAACTTGAAAATCTTGTCTTTGCTGACCTCTAGTGGTTTATTCAACACTCAAGATTCAATACTTTATTTCCACATCAACGTAATTGATTGCAATTTGTCTTGGTGAGCTGAACCAAACACAGACAAGACAACCCAACACAAAAATTATCCTACTTCATAAGATGATTACGATTTAAAAACCCTTCTGGATTAGCTGGAAAATGCATTTTCACAAATTAGAGCTCATCAAAAGTTGACTTTTTAGAGGCAGTGCAGACAAATGGTGAGAAAATGACGCATTGCTGTAGATTAAACTACCTAACAGTATATAAAGTA
Source organism: Pagrus major (assembly GCF_040436345.1). Taxonomy (NCBI): domain Eukaryota; kingdom Metazoa; phylum Chordata; class Actinopteri; order Spariformes; family Sparidae; genus Pagrus; species Pagrus major. Next base: position 17,324,809 of record NC_133215.1, read on the forward strand.
GTTAAAATTAGCACAAGCTTAGACATCTACAGCAACAAATGCAACATTAATACTGATCTGAAAACATAGACATCAATTTTACTGCATAATGAGGCGTTTTACTTTGATACTTAAGGTACATTTTGATAATAATACTTACATACTTTTACGTAGTAAGGTTCTGAATGCAGGAATTTGACTATTACTATTACTATTAGACCTGACCCCCTTCCCTCCTCCTTCACTTCACTTACTTACTTATAACATTAACATAAGTTTTAGTCACTGACGCTCTTATTTTGCACATTGCAATATCAGTATCTACTGCAACCTTGCACAATCTAGGTCAAACTTTGTGCACAACTGGACAAACCTGAACAGTCTTTGCCTTCTTTAAAATCGGTCACACTATTTATATTCATATCCACACTCTGTTTATATTTTTTATAATTTTTACTATGTATTTTAAGTACTATTAGTATTGTTTGTTGTTTTGCACCTACAGACCACAGCAAATTCCTCGTATGTGTAAACATACTTGGCAATAAAAGCAATTCTGATTCCGTTAGCCATCAGTCTACGTCTGCATGACTTGTACAGCAGAAATTGGCATGTTTCATGGTGTGTGTATATTTAGACTTAATCTGTAGATGACACTGTTCCCAGACTCCATGACTGGATGTAAAGACAAGGAACTGCGGTAAAACATTGTCTGATCAGGAGCCAACCAACGAGTCACCAGGATGGAGGACGGAGGCCGATGAAATTACCTGCTGCCTTCTGTGACATCTACAGATGAGTCGTAATGTCTGTATGTGTATGCACTTACTTACCAGTTTTACATCGAGGGAAGGAAGATATTTTCTTTAATTATCTGAACATCTGTAACTGTAGGAGGAACTCTCACAACTAGTCTCTGAACTGTTTTTGGTTTGTGAACCAACACCTCCATCTAGTGTCTTAAACAGTGAATTTCATGAACTGTAAATACTTACTGACCATTATTATGATTGAAACGAATAACCACATCACAAAAACATTGAGCTTTAAATTTTTATAAGACTTATAAAAAAGAAAAAACATAACACAATAACCAAGGCATGTCATACATTGTGTTTTTTCTTCGTTTCTCTGAGGAGTATTTACAAACAGGCTTATGTACAGATAGCAATAACTCAGTAATGGAAAAAGCTACATATAGTCTAGCACAAACAACCAGTTAGCATAATGATAATATATTTGTTATGTACAATGTAACTGGCAAGGCTAGAGCGAGAAAGAACATAAAGATTCTGCAAAAGGTTTTAAATAACTTCAAGTATCTGTCATGAGGTTTCATGGAGATTTTAGTCCGATGGACGCAGATTTCCAGCAACACTGACGAGAAACCAGAAATCTGGTCGAGCTGCTAACCGTGTAGTGTGGCTGGGAAAGGACAGGAGGAGCTCTAGCCGTCGGGGGGATAAAAACAACACAGACAATGCAACAGACGTGGTGACACAGAACAATCACTTATCTGATAAATGCCCAGAAATTTTAACACAACCAAGAGGAATATCCTCTCCACATATAAAGTGATGTCCAGCTTATCGGCCTATAGCACCTTTTTTACTGCTATGAATAACAAATGTGCAACAGGCTTAAAAAAACAAAAAAACAACAACAACAACAAACAAACAACGGGAAATGGTATGAAATGGTAGCTTTTTGACAACAGTTTTTTGATGTGGTTGAACTAAACGTCTTAGGTATCCGAAAGTAACGTCACAACATTCTGAGGCCATTTAATTGTCTCTCTCATGAAACCCACAACTGTCACTCGGGAAAATCATCTCCGTCGTGATGTTGTGCTCCATATTTAATTAAAAAAAGAAGCATCATAGTAACTGCAAAAGTGTAACTCACTCATCAACTAGTACCTTACATGTAAATCAAGGTCCATATAAAATGAAACCATAGTCAGAATTGCACAGTCAGCTGTATGAAAAGAAGAACTAGCTTGTTGGAGGAAAGATCTGGCTATTCTTCTAGGTTAACAGTAGTTAGGCCTACTCTACGGTATATAGCCACTATTAAGAAAAGTGTGGCCCGAGCACAGGCCACTTGTCCTATTAACGTCTCCAAGTGCATGAAACACTAAATGCTACTTCACGACGTTCATATAACAACACTGTAGGGCTCAACTGCCTCCCTATGGTTACATTTCAGTTTAGTGTGTCCATTTTGGAAGGAGAGAAAACAAAGTCCATATACAACACGACATAGGCTGTGGCCGGTGTCGTGGTCTCTGAAGTCCCTCCGAGGCATGTCTCAAACGGCACCCGTCCACGTGCACTGCTTTTGACAAGACTTTAGGAGCACCGTAAAGACTCTCGTGTAATTTTTAAGACCGTGAAGTAGAGCAGCAAAGATTCAAATTTCCATTCTTGTATGGCTCAAAATAAAAAAGCCATCAGATGTCAAATTAGAAGCCATGTCAAAAACAAGAGTTGAGTGAAATTTAGGACCGTCCTCTCAAAATTAGTGCATTTCCTGGGCAGCAGGGTACCATTTGAGAATCTGCTCTGATCAGCTGCACAACACCCCTCCCTCCCCCGGTCACTCCCTCCTCTCAGCAGACGGTGAGCGGCACGGGCTCACTCTCACGCCGCTGGTTTTTCTTCAGAAGCTGAATGCGGTTGTGGCAGTAGAACTTGATGGCTCGCCAGTCGCGGTGGTTGCTGACCAGCAGGGGGCACTGCTGCAGGCAGCGTTCACAGTCGGCCTTGGCGGGGACTCGGAGCTCGGTGATGTTTTGGGTCAGGTGCTCTTCGACTGCCGCGCGCTCCGCCTCCGACCAGGGACGCTTCAGAACGCCTCGCTTTCCTACAAGTGCGGAGAGAATAATGTCAGTTCATGCGTGTTTTAACCATAGTGGATTGGCCAGCAGCGGGCGACTCCTCTGGTTGCAAAAAGATGTTCAATTGTGTGTAATCGTGTGAGAAAATTACCCTACATCTCATCTGATTTATTACCAACATTTTTCTAGAGAGTTTATGGACTCAGTCGCTAGTTTTATGATGTTGATTTTGTAAATATGGTCCCATTTAAAGTAAAATAGATGATAAAGCAAAAGCACAATTTTCTCGGTCAGCTAATTATTCCTTTCCAATCAATATAATTATGTATGTCATAGTACAATTGTAAGTAATGTAAGGATGGAAATGGTGATCTACACTGCAAGTCAAAACGCTTTAATGCTTTATATTTTAGTATGTTTAGTCAAATTTAAGGCAACATCATTGTAGATCCAAAAACTATTTCACTAAAAGCTCAATTTAGTAGCTGTTCTGGAGCTTTCCATCATAACAAACGATCTTCATTCACAGTTGGAGTTTGCCTCGCGGTCACAGAATTACAGATGTTTCATTTTTCTGTTTTTTTCTTAAAGGACTCCTCATTCATGTTGGCTTAAATGCAGAGGTTCAAACTTTATTCTCCATCTGATGATGAAGCTTAAGTGATACGATCAAAAGCTCCAGATGAGCTACTAAATTGACCTTTTTGGTGAGGTTGTTTTCAGCTGCTGTTATCGAGGCTATCGAGGTTTTTTGTTCACGTAAGCCACATTGTCCAAAAGTACTTGCAGTGTTTGTACATTTCCAGATTCCGGTCACTGTATACATGAGGGGTATGATAAAGCTGGAATATATAACCTTTGTCTCCCCCTGGTGGCAGTTAGGTTTCTCTGCCATAAGCTGATGAAAAATGCAGCTACACGTGTGCCAGTGCTGGATGGAACTGATTTGGCAATGGTTTGAATATGAAAAACTTGTTTTGTAAACTTATTTGTATGTAAAAGTTCCATACTCCAGCATTAACACCAAATTCACTGGTTTTCATGTTTTGCTGACAGTTTTGTAAAATGCAAACTTCAGCCCGTGATATGAAAGTGAGCAAGCACTGATTGTCTATAGTATCAATTTTAGAAGTAGATGGGAGTTGATGGGACTGATGAAGATACAACTTCCAATGAGAGCATTTTCATTCAGCTACAAAGACAATAGCATTCCTCACTTCACTTAAAAGGCAAATGTGTCCCTCAGCTTTTATTTTATCAGTTTTAAGATGAAACAATTCCTCAATTAATAGATTACTCAATCCATAGAAAATAAATCTGATTTTAGTTTGGGTTTTTTTAAGCAAAAAAATGCCTACGTTGAGAACAGGAGCTGGTTTTCCTTGTCTTTTATGATAGTAAACTGAATATCTTTGAGTTTTGTTCTGCTGGACAGACCTCTGAAGATATCACCTTGGGCTCATCTTTGGTTGCGGCTCTATATCAGATTTACAATTAAAATGTGAAATGGAAATCACGGTTTATGAAAGATTAATTTGCATCTTCCCAGATATGAAAATTCTTGATTGTTATAAGCACAGATTCTGACAATAACGATAACATTTGCGAATCTAAATTTAAACATCACCTAACAACCAGTGGGATGGAACAGGGAGAACTTTGGCTGCGATAAGAAGAAATTTCATTAGCAAAGCTTTTTTGTCACTTTAAAATAGGGAATTCTGAACTTGTCCACATTATTTTGTTTCTGCTGAATGTGCTCTCAGCAGTGTGCCTTTCTTGCAATTTGACCAGTGAACTTCGCCTGCTGGGATAAACATGTACCAGTACACTTCACCTTCAGATAGACTTGGAGCTTGTCTGAGGAACCGAACAGCTTGAACTGCCCATGAGGTGAACGTTTTCTCCCCTGTCTCCTTGGATACACATGCAAACACATTTCATTTCAAATTTTAAGTAGTTTTTGTTTTCCTTTTGTTGTTTTATCACTGATGTGATTTCATTTGTTGTTTGTTTTTCATCATCTCTATTTTGTTTTATTTGGTTTATTCTGAATATTTTTTTAGGTGTAAGTGGATGTTTTTTGAAATCTCACCAGCACAATTTTCTTTTTGTAATTTTTCTTCTTTTTTAATTGTGCCATTGCACCTATACTCTAAACCCAAACAAACCTGATGTGGGCTGACCTGAGCCTCTCCTTCGGTTTGCCGGTGGAGGTGGAGGTGGTGGAGGGGGTGGCTGGGTGTTCTTGAGCTTCTTGGGTCGTCCCACACGCCCGTTGTTCTTGCCCTTCCTGACATACAGCAGGGTAGGTGTGGGGTTCGGAGCAGGGGCGGGGGCGGGCGCCTCAGGCTTCTCCTTCACCGGCTCCCCTTCAGACTCTCCCTCTGAGTAAGAGTCTGCAGAGTTTCCTGACATAACTGGAAAGGAGGCAAGAAAGAGAAACACTTTGTCAGTCTAATCAGTCACTACTCTCCATAAATTGCTAACAAACATCTCCCATTCACAGACAAAACTGGAGGAAGGGTCATAATCTTTTTCCAGCCAGAGGATGTTTGACACCACACAGGGAGGGATGATACAGCTCGTCTTGGACAACACAAAAAGACACCAGTCCCACTCGTTCATTCAGCCATCCAAACATCTCACCATCCAGCTCCAGGCAGATGTGGTTCAGGCTCATTCCTCTGAACAGCACTCCGTCTCTCTCTCCACAAAGCACGACTCGGCCCACTCTGCCCATCAGGCCTGGGTCTTGGCCAATTCCGGCACAGTTCTGTGTCACATGGTATTCTCTCTCCAGGAAGTGCTCCAGCCGCTCCACAGCGCTGCCTCCAGGCTGCCCAGGCTCCTCTCCTTCTCCCAAGAGCAACAGCTGGGTTAGTATAGCTACCTGCCGGCGAACCCTGGTCTGAGTCAGGGCGCGGGGATTGCGGGTTCCACTTGAGCGAGCCAGGCTGCGGAGGAGGTCAGTGCCTCGCAGGGGTGTGGCAGGGGAGTGGTAGGGCCTGGCGAAGACGTACGGGTTTGCGGGATCGACTCCCACATCTTGCCGTGTCTGCAGGAGGAGCTCCAGACAGGGCTCGCAGTGAGGGGGGAGGATCAGGGGCTGGACCCGTCCACGTTTACCCTGCACCCCAACCCTAGGGAGGTGAGGAAGCACCAGGCGCTCGAAGGGGGACAGGGATGCCTCCAATGGGGTGAGAGCTGGAGGGGCTCCAGGTGGGACAGGAACAGGGCACTGGGGAGTGACGCGAGAGCGATATTCTGTGATGGACAGCTTGGAGACCTCACACTCACGTCGCCGGTTATACAGGATGAGGAGAGCCAGGCTGGAATGGCAAAGAAGGCGCCAGGCCTCGGCTGACTGCAGCTGCCGAGACAGGGACAGGAAGGCCGAGTGCTGCAGACGACGGAGATACAGCACCAGAGAGGACAAGGAGGAGAGGAGGGGCAGCAAGTGGTGACGCCCAGAGCCGCTGAAATGAGAGACAGTGGGCAGTTAGTTTATTTGTTTATCTAAATAATTTGTTTCAAAAACCTTACAAGAACTTAATCAGCAAAGATTAATCGAACAAAGGTATTTTTTCTCCACAACCATCTAGTGATCTTTGGAAATTACCCCAAAGAGGTTCAGACTCCAGGTTGAAAATCAATTAACTGATCTTAAAAATAATTGTCAACTGCAGCCCTAGGAGGAGGATATTAGAGGTGAACTTTCAGTTGATTTGTGCGCAAAATGAATTATTTGTTTCAGGGCTGCAACTAACATTTATGTATTTCATTATCAATCAATCTGCAGATTGTTTTCTCGGACCATCAGTTTTGAGAAATGGAGCCAACAAATGTTTGGCATTTTCACCTAAAAAATTACAACCATGATTACTCAATTATTCAAATAGTTGCCACTTTATTTTTCTGTCAATCTATCACAATCGGTTAATTAACTCATCATTGCAGCTTTTTTTCCCTCGATTTGTTCATTAATACCCCTGAATTCACACATTGTGGGCATAAGTTATCGACTATTTAAAGTTGTGCAAAATAATTAACTTATCAATGAATCATGAAAATAATCATCTGTTGCTGCCCTTCTTTCAAATTTGGTCACACAGCAGGTAAAGACCTCAAGTTACCTCAGCAGATCCTTTTCCTTATCTTCTGTCCCGCTTTCATCTTCCACCTCCATCACTCCATTTTCCTCCTCGTCCTCTTCCTCCTCCTCCTCATCTTCCTCTTCCTTTGGTGTCTCTTTGGCAGACTTGCTGTTGAAGGACTGGGGGCACAGCACCTCAACATCCTCCTCCTCTTTGGGCCTCTTTACCTCCACGACCTCTACATCTTCTTCATCCTCGTCCTCCTCCTCCTCTATTTCCTTCTTCAGCCTCCTCATCGCTCCCTTCCTGGACTGTGTCACTGTCACAGGTGGGGGGCTTCGCTTTAAGACAGACACTGGCACTGCATTCTGTCCTCGAGGAGGAGTCAGCACAGGAGGGGTGGAGTTTCTTCCGGAGGAGGCAGGGGATTGATTGGCTGCTGTGAGAGTGGGCGGAGACATGGAGAGGTCCTGGACATCACTCTGTGGAAGATCTAAACTGCGGCTCTGACCTGCGACTTGTGACGACTTCGAGTGCTGCTGAGTGTTTGTGTGAGCTGTGGTTGGGTTTGTGCTCTGTGCATGCAGGCGGGGCATCTGTGTGTAGCGCTCCACCAGGGCGGAGCAAACTTCTGGTTGGTGTGCATGGTGTTTATCTAAGTGGCGGCCCAGGGAGCGGAAGTGGCGTCCACAGTACTCGCAGGTTTGGCGCATGGAGTCTATAGACACTCCCCCTCTGGGGACATTGATATTGCTTGTGGTGTTGGAGCCCAGTGGAGCTGGAGCTTTAAACACAGGCTTAGCTGAAGAGGAGGAGGAGGAGGAAGATGAGCAGGGAGGGGAGGACTGGGCTGGAGAGTGGGATGAAGGAAGCGGACGGTTGTGAGGAGGAATGCTGGCAGGGGGGCCCGGTGGTGGCCGCCCAGGTGGGGTCCGATGGGGGGTCTTTTTCTTTGAAGGAGTGCCGCGCCGTTTTTTGCGACGGCGTAGTGCGCGCCCTCGGGGGCTGGCGTTGTCTTCATCTCCAGCGTCTGAGTCACTGGCGTCAGAGTGAGAGATGGGCGAGGAGGAGGGGGAGAGGGACCAAGACGGGGTGACGTACTCCTGCTGCTGCTGCTGCTGTTGTTGCCGTTGCTGCTGCCTCTGGGCTGTCAGAGGAAGAGGCTCATCCTCCTGGAGATGAGAGACAGTGACAGGGTGGTAAAATAAGAGCATGTCACCTGCTTTTTGTTGAATTAATACAATACATACACTAATACAAGTAACAGATTACTTTTTCAATATATATATTTCCCTTTTTGTAACCTTTTCAAACCTGCATTGTTTTGAGTTCCTTTATTCTAAGTTTATATTAGCTGACTAAATAACAAGTTAGTAAATCGGTTTTACAGGATCTTAAGGCTCAATATCTTATCTTATCTTATCTTATCTTATCTTATCTCAATAGCAAAGAAAAACCTTCCATCAGCCCAGAGGTGCTTTTCCTCAACAGACGTCATTGTCACTGTTTAACCCACATAAACCACTGGGATCACGTCACAGGTTGGCATCATCATAGTTTGAGTGTCGTTACTGACATTACTGTGTAATTTTCACCAGACTAACTAGATGAACAGTAGGGATGTGCATGATCGGTTCACTACTCAATTAAACGTTGCTACCCTCACTAGTTGGGACCAGAATTACTAGTTGGTTAAACTGAAGTACATCTTCAAACTACATAGAGATCATTTGCACTGTCTTCTTCGTCAAATGTTGCTAAAAAACATCTGTAAATGTTGCTGAAATGTTTCTGATTTGACCTTTTGGACAATTATGCTCAATTTTGAGTTTTTCTTGAGTGTTTACCAACTTTTAGATGAGTCTACATTAAAAACTTCCATTTAAACATCAGGAAAATTAGTCATTAGGGAACATCCCTAGTTGGTAAAAGAATCAACAGTGAATTGTCTGCACACAAAGTGTCCCAATCAGACCATTTATGAGAAAACTGACAGCATGGTGACACTAAGCATTAACAGGTGAGGTAGCTTGTGCTGTTTTAATTTGAAGGACCTAAACTTGATGATAACATATGCCTTTTATACACATAATAAATCCATTGTCAAGAGGAGGCAGCGGAAGACTTGATGATAATGATTATGTTGAGTCCAACATCAGTGTTGTCCAGTGTTGCTGCAGGCACAGCATCGCATCACAACTGCATCAACATTTGCTGACTGATAATGTGTTTGTACTGAGAGTCAGTGTTTTTTTTTATTGCACAGATGTTGAAGCAAAAACAAGTGTGAGGAACGCTACGGACAGTAGAATTAAGTATCAGATACAAAGTTTTTTACTGTATGTGTTTAAAAGAGAAGTCTCTCAGTGAAGGTTCAGTCAATGTTGGTTTGTTAATTCTTTTTTTTCTTTTTAGGAAAATAAATGGACTTTAATACCACTGTTCTGGCTGAGAAACAGTCAGTACTAACTCTACTGTGCAGCCAAACAAACCCACAGATGTTTATTTTAAATCAGAGTGAGGATCAAAAAGTTTCCAAAGAAACCAAATATGTCAGGATGGATTTGGGGGAAGTTGTGTCATTAACCAGCAACCAATTATTTTCTTTGAGCCACTATGGGGCAGCAGAAACAACTACGAAAGTAGTGTTATTACCCTTCAAGTTGATATGGTGAACTTGTTAGTCAACAGTTGCCATCTGATAAACACAAGTACATGAATCATGCTCCGTTTGTGGTCTCTATCAACTCCCGGGGGAAAATATCCGTGTCTTTAGCTAATACACACTCCACTATGTTCACCAGTGCTTTTTCACTGAAAACAGCTGCTTGCTGTGGCCAGAAACAGTGCTATGAGAGCAGTGAGAGTGAACCAGCAAAGTTAAAGGCTGGACAGCTAAACAATGAGTTCAAACTCGCTGCGTAGCACCAAACAGACAAGCAACAGATTCAGGTGACAATCATGTAGCCAATGTTACTACACATTTACATGTGCCAGACATCTTGAATATTTCCACATTTGATGGAATGGCTCACACAGTCTTGGTTTGAATTTTTCATTCCATACTGTCCAGGGGAAATAAAAGGAAACTGGATGTTAAGGATTACCAAAATGCCAAGTGATATTTATATTTCTGTTGACATTTAATTCAAGAAAACGTTATAAAACCTAACTTAGTGTCAAATGTTTCCCTCCTCAACTCTGGGTATGATGGTACACTGGGGCATTTTTTGCCACTTCCCAGCTTTAAACGCTTGACCACACAGGCTACACCCTCCGATAACCACACAAACGCAAATTTACTGGCTGCACCTGATTGGACGAACGCCACTCGTGGGCTGTCTGCTCCAGGATATCAAACCAGCTCATTAGGAAACTTTCTCTGAAATGTGTTTCTAAAAACATTTTTGGCCAGAAATAATCCACGGAGTTTCCAGAGGACGTCCCTAATTTGCATAAACTAGCCATGACCTCAGCTTTATGCAAATGAGCAACAATGCAACACCCTATCCCTCGAAATGCAACGTACCATGTGGCCGGTTAAATTAAAATTGGCTGGTGTGTACGGTCTAGTCACCTCTTTTTAAAATAATAAAATTGATGTTTGATTAGTCTGTGTGCTTTTACAAAACTGGCGATTTCTCTTACCTTTTTGATATTGTTGTTATTCTCTGTGTCAGAGTTACACTCGTGTTGTGCTGGAGACACGGTACCACGGAAACCCTGTGGGACACAAAGCAGTCGCATTAAAACAGCCGGCACACTGCTCATTAATGTTTGCCATCACAATCAGCCTCAGCTGTCACTCAGAGAGCAGGAGGACACCCCTCCACAGTTGGTCATGAGCACAGAGGTTGATTAGGACTCCAAATCTCCCACTAACAAGCCAAACAAAAGACGTGAACAGAGATGTGCTTTGAAACACTGTGAGCTTCTCATGAGCAATAAACATGAGGGTTGTCAATCAGGGTGAGTGTCCATATAGAGTTTATTTCCAGAGTGCCAACGTCTATTTTTCCCCTCCGTTGACGTAATGTTAACTTAGCTACCTAACTAATGTCAGTTCCATTTATATATTGTCCCTTGCCACAAGCAGCAGTTTTTTCTCTCACGACACAAGCGCTTCTCCCAGAGAAAAACGCTCCACACCCTCAGGCTGGATTACCAAGCACGGAGCAAATCAATCAGCTGATAATAGAAAGCTAAAAACATCTGTGTCAGACTTTATCTCAGCCAAATTACAGATGTTAAAATATGGTTTTGTAGGAACCGTGGTCCCACTTAAAAAGCCTTCGGTGTCAATATCTCAATTTTGTCAATTAAATTTCCATAAACGGATTCTGGTATCATCATCATCATTTAGTTGAGTAAATTGATCCAATCTGATGAGATCCATTAAAAGAACAGATGTCATGTTATAACCCTGGATACTGTTGCTAAAGCACTATAGGTAGAGAGAGAAATGGAGCTCAGCCATCACCATGGTAACCCCATGCCTTGCTTAGCTGTGTGTGTGTGTGTGTGTGTGTGTGTGTGTGTGTGTGTGTGTGTGTGTGTGTGTGTGTGCAAAGCTGATCAACAGTGTGTGAATACACATATGGTTGCCTATCTGAAGTCATCAGAGATTGTGCACTGTGTGTGAATGTCTTTCCATACTTGTGAGGACCAAGTAACCAAGGACAGACAGAAAATTGAAATGTGAGATCATTTGAGATAAAGTGGCTGGTTTTTGATTGGAAATTGAGTTTAGGGTTGAGGTCAAAATAATTTTTTGGTTGAGGTTAGGATAAGAATTGAAATTAGATGGTAAAGTGAGAGCGAGCATGACGAGCTCTGCTCAATCAAAACATAATGTCCTGTAGCTGCGTCGTGTTCTGGTCTATTGACGCTACTGTTAGCGGAGAGGAGTGATGATTTTTTTCTCTTTACAACTAATTTCTTCCCGAGTGACTGTTGAGCATCAGTGTAAAATGGTGAGTCAACCAGAATCTCGACATCAAGTTTTGACGTTTTTGTCCATTTGTTGAATTGCTGATAACTCGAGCTGCCCGGGAAACATCAGAACATTGTCAGGTTTACACCAAAATTTGCATGTTTTTCAAATGAAGGTAAACCCCCTAAAAGATGGGCGATTCGCTCCTTTCCTGTTGCCAGGAAACAAGTTTTTTTTCCAGTGTGTTATGTTTGAAGTCACAAAACAGTAAAAGAACTGTAAAAAGCAGCAGATCAGAAAACTTCACCAGACTAAACCCAGAATACTTTAAAACTTGTTTCAAAAAGTCTTAATCAAAGACATTCTAAGTTAGACACATTGTTTTGTTGCTGGAGATGATGAAGGAAGTAGTAAGTAATCTCTGCTGAAGGTTGCTCATGCGTGTATGTTCGAGCGCTGCTTGGAAAAAGATGGAAAAGTATTATACGCCAGCAGCGTTAACTTTCATGTGCGTCATATTATTGCTTACAAGGGGCAAATATTAGCGTGTTCACCTGGGCTTTTGGAGCTAGAGCCGATAAACACCTGTGAGTACTGTCAGTCTTTGAACACGGGAGTGAATGCCGATTGTACAAAGTCACATTACAGACAAAAGCCAGATGTTAACAAATGTTTTTTGTGGGTTTTTTGTCCAGTGTGAAACAAGGAAGCAAGGACAACAAAATGCAAGACATTGGCATGTGTGTGTCTGTTGTTCAAGGTACTGACCAGGTTCTCTCCCCACTCGGTCAGGCTGTAGTCCACAGTGATCTCCTCCCCCTTGGTGATGTCTCGGATGGCGATAACGACCAACCGCACCTGGCTGCCACAGTGGACCTCTCGGATGCGGCAGTTAGGGGAGGGGGGGAAGGAGCTGGCTGTTGGGGCTGGAGCAGAGGCCGTCGGGGCAGCCGGAGCTGTGGACGCGGGGGTCAGAGACTGGGCCTGAGCCGAAGCCGCCGTGGTTGGGGCAGGAGCAGGGACCGGGGTCGGGGTTGGGGCCGAGGAAGAAGCAGGAGCTGGGGTTGGTGTGGAGGCTGAGCAGGAGCTGGTCTTGGATCCGGAAGAGACTTTGCCATGAGCCTGCTCTGATGGACCACTGGGAGGTTAAGATGGAAAATTTAAATCACCACTTTCATCAGACAACATTGCCTTTGGTAGGTTTCTATTCTGATCCAACGCTTTTCTCTTTGTTTTACAGGTCAGACTGGAAAGACATGCCGTGTATCTGTTATGACTTTTTACTCTCTAAACAAAAAGTTGACTGACAAAAATGAATCAATATTTTTCAATTTAAAGTGCCAAATATTGACAGATTCCAGTTTTTCACATGTTTTCAAATCAGTGTTGGTTGTTTTTCTGTCTCGTTTTATTGTATAAGTATTACAGGTATGTATTACTTCCGCCAAAGAGGAGTATGTTACACATATGTTACTTGGATGGAGGATGAGTCTTGGCCCCGAATAGACCCCATTAACTTTTGGTGCGGATCTGGATAAAGGGACGGATCCAGGATTTTTTTTGGTCATTTTGAGATAATTTTTCAACATTTTTGTTAATTTCTCAAGGAATAATGTATGGATCTTGATTAACAAAATCTGGCATAATTAGGTGGCTGGTGGCTCTATGAGTGAGTACAAAAGGAGACTGTTGGGCTTTGGCAGAGGTACTTGGTATCATTCTAATTTTTTGTACTGTTAACGGGACAAAAGCTATTTGAGGACTTCACCTTGGGTTCTGGAAACTTTCAGTCACTTTATCGACAAAATGAGTTACTCAGAAAAATAATTGTCTTATTAAATGATAATGAAAATAATCATTTTTTCTGTTTTGTCATATTCTAACTAATCCAGTTCATTGTGAGTACTGTACAGACCGTATGTAGAGGGGTCATATGTCAGATATATGGGTTAAAGGTTGATAGCGGTTCTTTAATCCAGCTTTGCTTTGGATCTACGTAATGATTTGGATGTGTCCGTGTCACAAATTGCTGTAATAGGGATTTTTCCAATTAAGGTTAGTGAACAGACGTGACTCTATTGTAATTATGTTTCCTCCTTGTATTGTACATTCTGTAGCCGTAGGGTTTATTTCTTTGCGGAAGGGATCCACTGCAGCTGAATGAGTGTAAAGCAAACAGAAAGAATCCACACATACAGTCTCATGCCAGCGCTTCAGGGCACTGATTCTCAATCCTAGTCCTCACAGTGCCGCTGATTTTCTATCCTACTGGCTAGTCAACTGCATTCTTCTGACATCTCGGATATAAATCAGCCTGATTATACAGCTAAAATGAAAACCAACAGGGTTGGCGAGTCCTGAGGACAGGGATTCATAAGTGCTGCTCACAGACAAAGCTGTCCTCGAGTGCTGAGTTAAGATCAGCCACCATTCATTCTTGTTTGAATCTTGAAGCCGAGTGAAAGACGTAGCCTTTAGACAGACCTCCAGTAAGTGATACACATTGATATCTGTACAAAATGTTTAACATAACAGCATAAAAAACAAGAAAAAACAAGAATGTACACTGACCAGTTGTGAGCAGCAGGCTCTGTGTTGTAGAAAGGCCCTTCCAGTGTGAGTCGTTTATTCTCTGCTGCTTCCTTACGATCACCTGAGAGCACAGCAACAGTCAGTATAAAAGGATTACACACCAAGTATGCAAGGACACACACACACATGCACACAAAGGTCATCACCCCATCTCCCGGAGCACATACACAGGTGCACATCGCAGCACATACATAGGCAAGCACACACACACACACACACACACACACACACACAGACACATGCGCAAAAGTAGGTCACACTCACTTGCACACGCTCCACCCCCATACCAATCACACAGCCACACAGACAGATGCACATGCACACACCACTCACAAACACACACACACACACACACACACACACACACACACACACACACACACACACATAGTTGATGGCAGTGAGAATATGCAGATATAACACACACACACACAAACACACACCTGGGCTGAAGCTGTGTTCAGGCACGCTCTCCTCCTCAGTGTGTGTAACAAAGACTTTGACGGGTGTCCCTTTCCTTTTCCTTCCACAGCCGCGCCTGCAGAGAATACACACACACACACACACACACACACAAGCAATTATCATTTAATCAATCGGCCTACTGGCCAAACTTCACATCAATCAGGTCAGAAAGTGATCAATAAGCTGATGGCCACCTAATGGATCGATCCAAACTGCGTTTCGCCCCCTGCCGTATAGCAAATGAAATGCCAAAAAAACAAAACCAAACACACAGCAACAACATGGTGATTATTTAAACTGCTTTTTACTGTGTATGACTGGAACTTGAGTAAAACGTTTTTAGATTTAGATGATCTGCTCTGAACGATCTTAAGGAAATTAGTTCAGTCCAAGCAAAACTCTCTCCAAAGGGAGTCTTGAACATAATGTCTATGAAACTTCACACATCAGGTTCAGAAATTGAATACAGCTCAGGGCAAAAGTAAATCTGAATGTTAATAAAAGACCTTAAAGTTTTTAATTTCGAGGCTCACAGTAATTTGAGTACCCTCTCTTGCATCTCAGCCGTTTCACTTGTCAAATATTCATTTATGAATGTGAATACTGTCCCCCGTTTACCACAATATCAAAAATCTAGGCATTCTTGACCTTTTACCCTAAAAAGAAATCTAAGCAATTATTTCACTTTTAAAAGCAAAAAGGTTGCCACCACAGTAGAGCTGCAGTGATTAGTCGATTAATCAAATAGTTGAATGAAAGGAAATTACAATCAATTTTTTTACTATTGATTAACGTTTCAGTAATTTTTCAATCAAAAAGTATTGGGATTTGGGACTGTTGTTTGGACAAAAGAAGCAATCTGAAGATTTCACTTTGATCGATTAATTGTGAAAATGGTTGCAGCCCTACATGCAGAAAATAAATATAAACAGAAAACGACCTCACAGAAAATGTATCAACAAAAATAAAACATATTTTTGATAATAGTGCTGATAAGATAACTCTGTTTCAGTACTGAAACCAAAACAATCCTTTTTTCAAATCCTTACTTAAACATAAACACACAATGAGAAAAACGAAATTTGCATATTTTAAAATGTTGTCCAAACACAAACAGCCACACAAGAATTCTGCCTGAATAAATAAATACATAAAATCAGAAACCTTCTGATCAAAGAAAAAATAAAAAGGTAGAACAAAACTCAGCAGATGTTTAATACCAGCTGTCTGTACTGTTGAGGTTCAAAATGAAGCATTGCATGTAAATCTTAACAACAGAAGAATAGGCAAATGAGCTGGCCAGCCTGTTTCTTTAAATTAAATAGTATGGGATGTGATGCTTTATTTTGTGACTCAAAGTAAAACAAATCCCAGTGGTCAAATCGATGTATAATTTGCCAGAATAACTTCCAGTCAAAAGGTGGGAAAAAAGTAACTTATACCCTGTTTTAGAGCAT
Source organism: Pagrus major (assembly GCF_040436345.1). NCBI lineage: Eukaryota > Metazoa > Chordata > Actinopteri > Spariformes > Sparidae > Pagrus > Pagrus major. The sequence continues at coordinate 17,341,171 of NC_133215.1, forward strand.
TTCTCCAGCAACCTCTGAATTAAGACCACACTGACCACAGTAAGATTCTGCAATCTAGTTAGTGTTTATACTCGAGTGCTCTGACCCCTGGATCACCATTAAGGAGTGTGCCATTACCCCAGGGAGCTCAAACGCAGCCACCTGTGTGAGCCCAGAATGGCCAAGCGAGATTATCTTCTTCAGACTAAATCCATGCCAAAACCGCCTCGCTCACAGGAGCCAAACTGATCCTGCCTCTGCCGATTCTGGGCTAGTTCTGTTACCACAGATCTCAATATTGTTTTCCGTCAGTCTATTTTTTACTCGCATGACATTGGAGGCTCTTAAATCTAGGCCATTGGAAGATCGTGCTTTGGATTTTGAGGTGTTCATTACTGTGTGTGTGTGTGCGTGTGTGTGTGTGTGTGTGTGCATGCAGACGAGAGAGAAAAAGAAAAAAACAGAGGAGAGGAAGAGAGAAGAAAAAGGGATAGGAGAGAAAAACTAAAGCAGCAGAAAGAAGACGGGGGGAGAAAAATAAGAAAAGGGAGCAGAAGAGAAAAAGACAGACAGAGACAACAGAGAGAGAGAGCGAGATACTCATTCAGCAGAGATATCAACCAGACCCACTGTCTTTGTATTGATCCACTCCACTCCCATCTGGACTCGTGATACTTTGCGCGCATGCCTGTTTGTGTGTGTGTGTGTGTGTGTGTGTGTGTGTGTGTGTGCGCGCACAAGAAGAGTGTGCGGCTGCATTTGTGCTCACATATGTACAGATTTTTTTCCTCCTTGAGAAGCTTTCCTCTGCACCAACCACACACACATCTTGGCTTCGACAACGTGATCAAAAATCAAATGATAATTACCAAGAAAGCATGAGAAAGCTTATGTATTTTACATACAAGCTTGAGAAAGGATCTACATTGACACATATGACAAACCTGTGGTGGCTGACAGCACACTTAAGACAAAGCTTAAACAATTTGCTTCAAATTTCTCAGTTTAGAGTCAGTGCTGCGTAACATGATCTGTTACATGTAATCGGTCCAGAAGATGTCTTAACTTCCTCCATACTACAACACTGAATTGTGGTATTTACATATCACAACACTGTTAACACCACATTACCACACAATTCACAACTTTCATGATAATACAACCTCTGTGATACCCAACACCCCTCAACAACACACACACAGCTGTGTTTTGATAAATATACTGCATTTCTTTATGCCAGATTTAGCTAGTTTTGATCTGCAATATGGCTGAAATCAATGTACTGATGTTAACAAGAATATACCTCTATTGAAATGTACCACAATATGGCAGATGTATGCAAAATTACATATGAAATAATAACATGACAGTTCATTCTTAACCTTGGAAATAGTTTGACAAAATAAACTTATCTGAATTCCCACTTACAAGCTTTTTCCTAGAGCTTTCAACCAAAACTCAAAGGTAACAAGATCTGTTGATTAAAACCATGAGATGCAGTTGAAACCTCCAGAAAGAGGCTCAAATCAAGCTGATGTCCAAGGAAATGAACAGTGTATCACTTTTTTTTCCTACTCTATAACAGTGAAGTGAATATGACATTAGAGGACATCATCTTGGGCTTTGGGAAACAATGATCGACATCTTTCACCATTTCCTGACATTTATTATACTAGAGCCTGACCGATATTAGATTTCCGGGGGGCAATGCTGATATTATGAATAAGAAATTCTTCTATCAATGTATCAGCCAATACACACATTTCTTGCAGTGCTCCCTAAAATGTGGTTATCAAACACATCAAATGGCATCACTACACTGAAACAGTAAACTTCATTTGGATTTTGACAACCCTAAATTACCTAAAGCATATTTTTCTGCACTATAATGTCTCAAAAAGAGTTTTAATACAACAGACAACATATACACCAATACCAATATATAAATATATATATATATATATATAGATATATAGATATACATATGTATATCTATATATCTATATATATATATATATATATATATAGATATATAGATATACATATGTATATCTATATGTGATAGGCCTATATCAGCTGATAGTATCAGCCAAACAATATATTGGACAGGCTCTTATTTACAGATCAAACCATTAATAGATTGATCAAGAAAATAATCAACATATTTGTTTACAGCCATCATTTCAACCACAATCCACTTTCATACTCAGGTAAAAGGAAGACAGCTGAGCCATCGCCAAGACACCTGAGAAAAACTCTATCCACTGATTAAGACTGCAGGATGCAGTTGAAAGCTCCACCAAAAGGCTTGTAAGTAGGACTTTGAACGACTGTTCGGTCAAATCAAGCTGGTGTCCAAGGCAAAAAACTGAACTTGTCACAAATGTAAAACAAAAACTTCAGTCCCAGCCACCAACCAAAAGCAGAAGAAGAAGGAAATATTTAAAAGCTGTTATTATATTGGCTCAACCATTAAATGTCAGTCACTAAAAAAGTTAACATTAGATCTTCATCAGGGCTCCAAATGCGACATTACCTTCCTCATTTTTTTACATTTCCTGGATTGCCTCTGGTTTTCAAAGCGTCAATATTTGAACACCTGGGAATGACATTCAACAATCAACTGTCTTTCTCCATTTCATCCTTATTCAACTGTTAAAACTATTCAAATTGTGCTTAGGTGGAACTATTTTCACCAGACTTTCGGACTTCAACAGATTTTCCCGATGACAGAATTCTCTAAAATGGTCACATAATCCTGATACGATTCCAGTGGAAGACAACGAGTGATAGCGTTGAATTACTGTCCAGGCCAACTCAGAAGTCTGTAGTAAATTAACATAAAATAGCAGAGCTTCAACAGTTGTTCACACTGACATACATACATGCTGACACACAGACCGGCTTAGTCAACAGTCCGGAGCTACACTTGATCCCAACAGGTCGTCGGCTATTCCCAGAAAAACACAGTGTTCCTCAGAGTTTATATTTTACTGAATTATTTTGGGTCTTCTGAGTGTTTGTCTGTGTATTCAGTTCTGGTTCAGTGAGTTTCTGGGAACTTTCTTGCCAACCAAATCTGTCTCACCTCCACTTCTTCAGTGAGCTGACCCCTCAATCTTTCCCTCCATCCCTGTCTCACCCTCTCAATCGATTCTCTCATTCTTCTCTCACTTCTTCACTCCAACTAACACACACACACACACACACACACACACACACACACACACACACACACAGTCCCCTCCCGCCAACCCACATGCATGCACAAATACACAAACAAGTCCATACTCAAGACCCACATATGCGTGAGCACACACACAGATAGACACACACAGCTTGTCCACATGTGCACACACAAACACACACACACGCACACCCCTCCCCCTATCTGGCCCACATGCATGCACAAACACACGCATACACACAGGCACGCAAACAGACGCTCACTCACACTCACACACACACACTCAGTCACTCACACACACACACACACCCCTCCCTCTCAGGCTTACAGGCACGCAAACACACTCAGTCACTCACACACACAGACACACACACACACACACACAGACACACACACACACACACACACACAGTACACACAAATATCCTCTCTCTAGCCCGCACGCACACTCACACACACCCCTCCCCCTCTCTCTAAAGCTCACATGCGCACACACACACACGGGAAAGCTCACTCAAGCACACACACACACACTCTCTCTCTTTCTCTCTCTCTCTCTCTCCAGTGCTCAGTTTCTCTCCCTCTCTCTCTCTCACATAACCAAACCCACAGTCTCATGTTCCATCTCTGACACACACACACACACACACACACTCTTTTTTCCTCTCTTACACACACACAAAGGCAAGCACACACGCATACAATCTGCACATTACAGATTCTCAGACTCATGCATATCTGCTACATTATATTTTCTCCTACACTGTACTGCGCACACACACACACACACACACACACACACACACACACAGACACACACATGTTCCATCAAACACATTATTCTTTCTCAGCCACAGACAAGCAAATATGACGTGTGGTTGTGGAGACAAACACACACACGTACACAATCTCTTGTCACGCAACTGTTTCTACTACATACGTTTGGATTACACACAAACACAATCACACACACACACACACACAGCAGGCACACATGCACACACTCACTCAATAAGCCTCACGTACACTCCGTCCTTCATGCAGAACGTTCTCTCTCTCTCTCTCTCTCTCTCTTCAACACACACACACACACACACACACACACACACACAGAATCCTCAATAATAAAACAGATACAAACACACACCATCCTTCCTCCCCCTTCTCACATATACCATACCACCCACACACAGTGTGCACATACACACAAACATACTTTTCCTTTGAGCATGCGTACACACACACACGCACGCACACACACACACACTCACTGTCCTTTCCTCTTTCATAAACAAAGTAGATGCATAAACACTCTCTCCTTCCCTCTGTATGACACACACACAAGCACACTGCCCTTGTCTAGGAGCCACACACACATACGCACAAATACACACACACACAAACCTTGTGTCTGTCTCCCCCTTGACACACACCCCTCCCTCTTACTGACTGCAGAACAAACACACACACTCACACACATGCACAGACAGAGAGAGACAGACATACACACACCTCTCCTTCCAGAACAAATACACAAAAACAGAAAAGACACACAAAGAAACACACACACAGACACACACAGCATATGCACTAGCTACCAAGCCTTCTTTTTCAGTTTCCAAGACTCACACTCACCCTCCCCTTCTGTTTCAAAAGCTTGCACACGCAAGTGAAAGCGCACACACACACACACACACACACACACACACACACACGCACACACACATCCTCACCCTGTGTCACACACTCCCTTCTCTTTCCCTCTCTCTTAAACACATACACACACTTACTCACTCTGTGCTCTCCATCTCCCTGCAACACACACCCTCCATCTTCTGTTGCTCTCCCTTCTCTTGGAGACACATACACACTCTGTCACATACACACACATACACACACACACACACACACACACACACACACACACACACACACAACCTCCCCTTCTGTGTTCGTCACAAACAGCACACACACACACATCTCTTACTTTCTTAAAGACAGACACACACCCTTCCCCTTACCACTTTCTGCATTGTTTCTACAGTACCATCTATGAGACACCAACATTATTCTTTACTTTTTAGACAACACACACACACATACACAATTAACACAATCAAATACATCACACGCACTCTCTCTCTCCCTCTCTCTTTACCAATCATGCATTTGATTATTATCCCCTCTTAACACACTGAAACCAACACACTGCTTGGTTATACATAAACACACAGTCCTTCATACTCACACACAGACACACACCTCCCATCCCTCTCTCCCTCTCTCCCTCTCTCTCACACACACACACACAGAAACACACACACAAACAAACACATTCCCTCCCCCACTCTCCTAACACACACGTATGCGCAAACACACTCTCCCCTCCCCTTCCCTGTGCCTCTAACACACTTCCCCTCTATCTGTCTCTCTCTCTCTCTCTCTCTCTCTCTCTCTCACACACACACAACACACAATTACACACAAACACACACACACTTTTTATATGCTCCTTCTCACGTACATACACACACATGTCCTTCACAGTCTCTCACAATCCTTTCTCTCTCTGTCTCTCTCTTCTGCCATCCAGTTAACACACCTTGATTCCCCACTCTTGTCCACACACACACACACACACACACACACACACACACACACACACTTTTAGTTTCTCTATTCCTCTCGCTCACACACATACTAACAAACACAACAACAGGCATGCAAACATACACACACACTCTGAAAAACACATTTAAAAACAATTTTCTCCTCTCTCAAACACACCGTCTTCCCAACACACACACACTTACTCACTCTCTCAACCACACACAAACTCACAGAACCACACACACACTCACTCACTCACTCACTCACCCGCTCACTCACTCACTCACTCACTCAATACTACACACACACACACTCCTGTTCTCTTTGTCACACACTCCTTACACACTGTGCTCCCCCTCCCTCTCCCCATCTCTCTCTGTCTCACTCACACACACACACACACACACACACACACACACACACACACACACACACAGTGTCTGTCTCTGTCACGCACACACTCTCTCCCCCTCCCATCCCTCACACACACACACACACTCCCTCCTCCTTCCTCTGCTCTGGCACACACACACATATGCAGACACACACACACACACACACACACTACACCACACCACCACCACCATCCCTACACACACACACACACACACACACACACACACACACACACACACACACACACACACACACCACTCCCCCTCCCTCCCTCTCTCTCCCTCTCTCCCTCACACACACACACAGAGCTGCTCCTTTCTCTCTCACGCTCTCTCCCCCTCCCTGTGTGTGTGCCTTTCTCTCCCACTCTCACACAACCACACACACGCGCGCGCGCGCACTACACACAGTCGCGAGCGCGCACTTACAGAGACAGAGACACACACACACACTCACAGAGAGAAGCTCTGACAGTGTATTAATTCCAACATTTTTATAACTTTGTGATTATAACAGTTGCATTATGAGTTGTGTTCCTGAAAACTTTTGTTATTTACAGTCTGCTGTCATCAAACTCCAGTTTTTTGGATTTACCTGCAACAAAAAAAAGTCACAAACTCAGGGTACATGACATGTTTTTGTTGTTGAGATAGTGTGTATTTGTTATATCGCTTCACCCCGTCACTCAAAAACACGCATTCAATAGGTGAATTCAGTGTCACGCACACACAGACATGCGCGCGCGCGTGTACACAAACGCAAACTCGAGCACGCGCGCACACACCTCTCTGGAGCTGCTTTGTAAGGTGGAATTAACGCTGTAAAAAAAACAAGCCAGCACCGGACAAACAAGCCACTTTTACACGTTATTCCTTTCATTTGGACTTGTGCTCGCTGACAAACTTGACAAATAACGAATGTTTACAACTTTAGCTCCATCAAAAACACCCTCACACATACATGCGCGCACACACCCACCCGAGTCTCCCTGTCATTGGGGAGAAAACACTGTCATGAAACAGTTTTTCACTATTGTATATGTCATGGTTAATTGACTCCCTCACCCCCGCAGTGGCGGTGCCGGTTTCATGCCTTCTCCGTCGCTATCCAGGCTGTGTGTCTCTCGGTAGTCGAAGAGCGAGCGTACGGTCTCCGCCATGTTCACGCCAGCGATCGCTGATCTTCCGCCGCCGCGCCGTTCAGCCTCTCTCGCTCTTCTCTCCAGCCGCTCAACTGGCTCACACCAAGGTTATTCCAGCCGCTCCCACCGCGGCGGAGCGGAGGGGTGCGCGGCGAGCGGCAGACAGCGAAATAACACGTAACGTCGGCTATCGTGTCTTTTTAGTCTGCCGAAGCCGGACAAAGGTGTTATTCTCAAACGATATGTGTAAATGAGCGCACTGTGGAGGATATGCATCAAGCTGTGAGTCACTTTCTAATAAATCATCTGACGTTGGTCACCCCTGCGGAGGAATGGACGCGCTCACCCAAGCAGATGAGAAAAAAAAAAAAGTAGACCGTTTCGATGAAGAAGAGTGATTAGCTCGCTAACTGGGAGATGAAATTATGAAAATAAAGTGGTGGCGAAGGCAAAAACATCCAGGTCAAGTTTGTCTTTTAAAGAGAATTACATTAATGAAAGATAGAGGACGTTTTCTTGTCTAATGTACAAACACATAGACTCACCTGCTTGTTTTATCAACAGGTTAGCAAGACCTCCAATCCACGAATTGTGTGACAAGGAGCTACATGATTCATTGGTGTAAGTTAGCTTACTGTGTACACTGAGTCTTCTGTGATTTCTTCTGTACAACATATAAAAACCTCACTGACTGACAAAATACAAAGGTTTAACTGGGATACGACATATCTGCATCAGCGAACATGGACCAACTGCTCTTACACAGATCTTCCCACTACCATAAGCATGCATTAAAATTAGCCTACATCTTTGCAAGGTGCAGATGAATCAGTGCCAATGGCTAACTGTTATCTGTGCTTCAATAAACGTTTTGTCACCTCTCAAAATGTCTCAAATTAAGCTTAAAGCTGCAATATGTAAGAATTGGTCACCTGTCAAATTCGTCCTCAAACCAAATGGGGGGCACCATATCACCAAAGTTAGGTATAGGTGCAAAAAACTAAGTTAGTGGTACCACTAACTTAGTTTTTTGCACCTAGTGGTCTGGCCAGGGGAGTTTGGGTGTTCACACTGCTACCACAGGAGCTTTGGACATGGAAAGGCCTGGGCTAGCTGGTTGGCACTCTTACTAGATAGTAGTTATCGCTGCAGTGCAATACATAGACAGCATAAAGTCAGTTGTTTGCTACTAAAATCTTACATATTGCACCTTTAAGTCTGAAAAAAGTATTTCAAGTTTATATTAACAAACTCACCTTTGCATTAGTGGGTATAAAGTGAGTATGAAAGGGGTGAAGGGTAACCCATAACAGGTTTCCGTCAGGGCACAAAATTAGCACCAGCCACCAGCCAGATGCTGCTTGCTGGTGCAGGAAATGTGCAAGCGGCTGGTAGATTTGCTTCACTCTTCATCCAAAAATCACCATCCTTTATTGGTGATTACAATTCAGAGCTCTTATTACACCTTCTGTTTAATTTGTCTTTATTTGTTTGCCTTATTGATAGGACAGGTGAAGAGTGAGGCGAAACAGTAGAGAGAAGGGGATGACATGAGGCAAAGGGCCACAGGTAGGATCCAAACCTTGGGCCATTGTGACAGGAACACAGCCTTTGTACATGGGGGACAAGCTCTACCAACTGTGCTATTAGGGCGTCACACCAAGGAGGTTGTGTTTTCCACCAAGTTTGTTTGGTTGGTTGGTTGGTTGGGTTGGTTGGTTGGTTGGTTGGTTGGTTGGTTGGTTGGTTTGGTTGGGTTGTTTGGTTGGTTGGGTTGGGTTGGTTGGTTGGTTTGGTTGGTTTGGGATGGGTTGGGTTGGTTGGTTGGTTGGGTTGGTTTGGTTAGTTGGTTGGTTGGGTTGTTTGGTTGGTTGGGTTGGTTGGTTGGTTGGTTTGGGTTGGTTGGTTGGTTGGTTGGTTGGTTTGGGATGGGTTGGGTTGGTTGGTTGGGTTGGTTTGGTTAGTTGGTTATATATTAAGCACCATTTTGCTATTTGTCTAGTGGGAACATACTATACAGAATTATTATGGTATACACCTGAAACACGTCAGACTGTGTTGATACGATGAGAAAACTTAGCTTCACTTTTGACATGAAATGGCTGTGATTTTTTTATCATGCAACACAGGATCTAAAGGTAATGGAGAGGAATTTAAAAAGATGTTGCTTGATTATTAGGGTATGTGTCTAAAGCAGAAATTGGATTTAAAAAGGAAGAATAAGGCTTGTGCTGGACAGTCACATGTGGCTTACATTACATTATGTTCCAGGGAGTTGGCTAATGAAATGCTAATCACAGGGGAAAGAAGGCTACAGTTACACTGATTAGCCACTTCCTTTACTTCTAATTTACACACATTGCATGTTGCAAGACCTCGATTTCTGGACAAAGTTGTAATGATGAAAAAGGTAATTCACAAGAATATATAAAGACCATTCTGTTTTGCAGGATACTGTGGGTAAATTACATGATTCATTTTGATATGTCTGTCACATTGCTTGCATGCAGTAATTAGTTTTTATCACCTCCAAAATGCATAAATAGTCTACTTAACACTACACGGATGGCCTAATTTCAAGATAAATCAGAGTGAATTTTGAATGATTTTCTTTATTTTTTAAATGACTGATTTATAATAGCAAATCTAAAGCCATAATATTGATAGAGTAGCCGGTCCTACACATGAAACTACACCTTGTACCTTGTCTGTTGTCAAGTACGCCAGTTAACTTTTCCATCAATGCTCTGAAAGGCCCATTAATAATCTATAAGGAGGGTAACTAGAAAGAAGGAGAGACAACATGCAGTAGCCTATATGGATATTACATATTGAGATCAATAATATATGATATGTTGTGTCTCGTCTTACTTAAGTTTGCATTACATATGCTGCATTCTGATACTGACTGGGAGAGCTGCAGACGTCTCTCTAGTTGTAATTTGGCTGGTTACATTTTTATATATATTTAATTATTATATATGTATGTATGATGACATACTATATACGGTATATACACCATTATGTAGTATATTATTATTGCTCATGAATTCATGTTTAAAGGGTAACTCCACCAATTTTACACATTAAAGTATAAGTGTTTGCAGATCTTGGGGAGTACTACTGCATATGTGAAAAAGTAGTATAAAGTCTTTTGTGACTCCAGAAGAAGCTACATGTTAGCCACATGGCTAAGTTGCTTTGTGGGTAATGTAGGCACCAGGTTGTAATAATATTATTACAATAATCAATTCAGCCTACTCAGGTATACAAAATGCAATTTTATGTTTCCCCAGCCTCCCAAAAACAGCCATTAAAACAAGTCATTTTAGACATAAATGATGATGATTATGAATGATTATATAAATGTGTCACTGTTTTAGGAAAGAAATTTTAAAATCTGCTGCCATGTTTGTCCAGATGTTAAATCAGAAGTATAGTTGAATGACAGCGCAGTAAATGCCTCTGTCCAGTCAGGAAAATTCATGCTACTGTGATCTGTCAAAAATCTCATTTTGAAACATAAAACAAATCTGTAGGATAGGAAGCAGCAAATAGCAGACCATGGAAAAGAAACTGGCCCTTCAACAAACATTCATGGTCCAAGTCACATCCAAGTCCTTTTAGACTATGCAAGTGTGTCAGGTATTCAGTGCTTCAGAAATGAAAGTCTTGTTCATTATGCACTTAGACAATAGTTGACTGGCAATTGGATCCCTTCCAAGCCTTGGAAGGACATGAAACTCTCATGAATCATCAGTGGAAAAGATGAGCAACAGTGTTAGAAAATATCCTTTTTAAAAGGTGCAAGCTCGGGTTTACAAAATCTAAAGAAGCATTTTTTAATTAAAAAACACAAAAAAAAACCTTGTAATCACCAAACTCTGTTGTTGTAGTTGTTAAGAGTGGGTGTAAAATATAAACATGTACTTTGTTGAAACCTGATTATACATTCTGCATAAAGTCAGGTTATTTTGATTCTGGGCCAATTGTTAAAGTTAAACGTTCTGATGTTGATACAGCTCTGGTTGGCCTCCAAAGGCAATTAAGGATCATGGCTATTATATTACAGCTTTGTTTCTGATTCTACTTCATTTCTGATTTTTGAAATAGTTAAACTTATGTCCATAACATATCCCTATAGCTTTATTTATTTATTTATTTACAGTATCTACTTATATCGAAACATCTTGAGGATATCATTAAAATAACTTGCAGTGATAGTCTTACCAGCAGCTGTGATGGGTTACAACACATTTTTAGGTGTTTCCATTACGCAGTTATTGCTATGACAGTAGGAATAAAACATTTCATTTCACATTTCAATGAAAATTAAATGAATTTACTCTTTAATAATCAAAACAATCGTGTGGGAACAAACTGATAATGTTACTTGTTCAGTGCCATGTGCTGCACTATTTACTGGGTCGAAACAAACAGAAAATGGTGCCAAACTTAAGTCTGATCAACTTAACGGATGAATAACAGATTAATGATCCAACCAATTTAAACATACAGTAGATTGAATCCAGTTGAGGCTATTAATAAACCAAAGAAGATTTGTATCTCACAAACAAATTACAGATCTACAGTTGATCTAACGGTTGATCTACAGTGCATTGCAAGACATGCAATGATTTCTTTTTAATGTATTTGTATTTACTTAATCTTTATTTAATCAGGCTGTCTCATTAAGATTAAGATAGATTTTCCAAGACAAAACTGAGAACAAGAAACAACCACAAAAACAGAAAAAACACACCTAAACAATAAAAAAGGAATTATAAAAAACACTTTCAAGAATCATAGAAGTCATCAGGTTATAAAGCTTTACAATCCCCAAGGGAGGTGTAAGAATCTAGTTTCATGCCAGTGTGCTGTTTATTCCATTTAAAAGGTGCGTTGTTCCTGAAACCATGTTCTTCTAACATTAATGTGTACATATAGGATATCTAAGGTTAAGTTAAAGGGGGGCAACTATGCTCATTTCCAGCTCTATATTTTTATCCTCTGACTTCACTAGAGTAGCTTTGCATAATTCACAGTTCAAACAATTCCTGATTTATCTTATAGTGGCCCTTTATGCATCCCCACAGTTCATCCTGCCTGAAACAAGCTGTTTGAGTGAAACTTTGTCTTTATACGTTGTAGTTACTTAGTTTTAGTTACTTTAATTAGTTATTTGCACTGTTTTAAATGTGGGTAAACCAGCTTAAAATAGGCGATTGACTCCTTTCACTTTGTCAGGAGATGAGATAACCTCTCTGTTTTTTTCCTGTTTGTTTGTCATCATGAACGTGCTGGAAAAACAGGGAATACCCTGCAGATCAGCAGATCATATACCTCATCAGACGTACCTCAAAATGTTTAAAGTCTTAATCAGTAATATTCTGAATTAGACACATCGATTTATTCCTGGAGCTGATGATGGAAGTTGCTAGGGAGTGAGACATCTCACTCCCTTCTCATCTCTGATGAGAGTTGCACATGCGCAGTACCGATCAGGCAGCTGGCAGGAATCAGTTAGTGACACGGAGGCCGCTAATTACAGTGATTACAATTTTCTTTTACTTCAGTCTCTATTTCAAATTCGGCGCCCACTGAACAATGCTTGAATGGAAAAATCTTCGGTGTCAGTGGCCTTAACTTCAACATGCATCATAGCTTCACACCTTCATCACAGCCAGCAGATGTTAGTGGGTATTAGTGGGGTTTTTGTCCAGTGTATGTCCACTGTAAGGGGTATCAGCATTATCGCTCCTAGCTGCAGTTTCTTACTGGAACACTGTAGTTAGCTGTCTGTCAGAGTTAATTCCCTTAAAATGTATTTTTTACTGATTTCAAGCAAGTTGCTTTATTTCCAAATACTGATAATGTCTGTAAGCTATCATGATTTTGGGTTTTTTATCCGCCTGCTAGAGACTAAAAGTCGATTAGTATCTAGTAAGAGTATCTCATGCACATTTCTCTCACTGTATTTTAAAACCCCTGTTTTCAGTGACCATTCTGCTTTTGCACAGTTTTGAGAGAAACTAGCCAGATCAGTAGATCTGTACTGTAGCCTAGATTGACAGCTGACCTAATCAATTGATAAAATTTGATTCCTCCACATCTGTTAATTACACTATTTTCCAGGCTGGGCTACGGCCCAGGCCATGACTTGGACCAAAGCTAAAATCAGCCAAATAGTTCTTTTATTTTTGGACAAATTAAACAACACATTATTCAAACAAACCAAAGGATTTGAAATATACCGGCCAGCTGTGTCTCCACTGCACCTGTTAACCTGCACTGAGCACTGCTGAGGAAACTGCCCTTTGGCTGAACCTAATTGCCGACCCCTGCTGTAGGCTTCCTGCATATTTTCCACCAGACTTACCTTCGAACTTCCAATAAACAAAATCTAAATGGGACTCTGTGTTGACAGATAATTATGAAGATCTGGAGCTGATGGAAAATGGAACCACTTGACGAATATGAAAGTATGAGTTGGGATGTTAGCAGTCATCATGAGGCTTTGCAGTGATGCTGCGAGGAGATAAGACAGAAGAAGAAGGATGTGAGTGAAAATGTATGGAGATCTGTGAGCTGCTGAATGAGTTTGGTTTAATTGTAATTCTGCTCTGTTTGCGTGTGCGCACTATCATGAACACTTCATCACCCGCACCAATACCCCCCAAACACACACACACACACAAACACACACTCACGCATTCATACTCACATTCACACACAGCTACACAATCCTTACTGAAGACAAACACACACATGCACGTGCAACCAGTGCACATGTACAGCAACACACAATTATACAGTCCTCACAACTACACACAGATACACACACAATAAAGGACACACACCCGCTTCCACAGCACACACACACACACGTACACACACACAGACACACACACACACACACTGCATTCATTTCCCTTTCATTCAGCACAGGCACATATTGTGCTGCTGTAACACACACACACACACACACACACACAGACACACACACACACACACACACAGCATTTGCAGAGCTTGCTCCTAGCTCTCCCCGCACACACACCCCTCCCCCTCTATCTCTGTCAGACACACACACACACACACACACACATCACACACAAGCATACACACACACAGTCACACAAACACACACAGTCACACAAACACACACACACACACACACATGCACATTCCCTCCTACGCAGGCGCTCTCTCACACACACACACACACACACATTCCCTCTCTTTCCTTTCACACACACACACAAACACGCACACATCTCTCTTGTACACCCCTCCCCCACTCTTTCACACACACACACACACACACACACGTACACACACGTACATGTCCTCTCTCTCTCTCTCTTCCTTGCTCGCTCATTCACTCTCTCACTAACACACACACACATACACGTACGCACACATAAATACACACACATTCCCTCTCTTGCTCTGCTTCTCTCACACACTTACACACACAGTAACACACACACACACGCCTGCGCAAACATACACAGGCATTACACACACAGTAACACACACACACACACATACACACATTCTGTCTCCTGCTTGCTCTTTCTCCCCTCCCTCTCTCTGTCTGTCTGCCTGTCTGTCTGTCTGTCTCTCTCACACACTCACTCACACACACACACACACACTCTTTCCTGCCCTCTCTCCCCTTCTCTTTTTTCATCTCTCTGTCTCTCTCAGACACACATACACCCACATGCGCACGAATGCGCAAGCACACACGGACACATGCGCACAAGCACACACAGAGACACACAAACACACACACCCATTTTCTCTCTCTGTCTCTCTCTCTCTCCCTGTAACACACACGCATATTTTCTCTCTTGCTCGCAACACACTCTCTCTCTCTTTCCCTCACACACACACACACACACACACATGCACACACTCACGCACACATACAAACAAACACACACACCTCCCCCCTCTTCCACAGGCATCCTGGCTGCCACTCCTTCCCTAACAACCGCACACACAAACGAAAAGATGCACACACACATGCACATATACATAAACACATATAAAACACACACAAACACGCACACGTGCACAAACACACACAGAGACACGCACACCCTTTTAAACACACACCCCACCCCTTTCGCTCAGACACACATCCTGTCCTTTCTTACAGTTACACATAAACACACACACACGGACACACAATCTTACTCCTGATATTCAAACTCAACAACACACATTTTTCCTCACATCATTTTTTCTCGCACCAGAAGAAAAGACACGCTCCGATGTCTCAAACACACTTCCTTCTCATCAGCAACATTTGTGACTCAATCTGTTTTGAAGTCACACGGACACAAGAGACGACTCAGATTATAGCCAAGATCAATTTATTTCAACCCACTCACACGCCATCAGAAGTCCAGTCGGCAATAAATAAGTTTGTACACCATACCAAAGTTCAGACAAACATTAAAAAAGACAGTACATCGCTCATGTGTCATATTCACAATGCATCAACCGATGCTCTCTCCACAAAGTTTTTGGTAACTTAAATGAAAAAGAAACAACAATATTAAAGCTGTGAAGTCAGAGTAAGAAAAGTGTGTCTTGTTCTCCATTTTGGCCCTCACTTTCAAAATAAAACTGAGGGCTAGTGCTGGTCTATTCTAACGTTGCATTAAGCCCCTTTAGACATGAAATAATGTGTAAAATCTACATTCAAACAAGGGACTGAATCCTGTAAGGTGACGTTTCTGTAACATTTTCTTCTACATGGCTCAAGTTACCAGTCAAAGCAAAGTCAGGATTACAGTGTTCTTACATGTGAGCATTTTGAGTATAGTGTGCAAACCAATCACGGCAGAGTGGGAACGAAGCTTAGAGCGCTGCACTTTGATCACAGAGGACAGTTTGAAGCAGCAGATTTGACTCAGTCGAGAGACTTCTGCTACTTTTGCAAAAAAAAAAAAAAAAATACTGGCCTGGACATTGGTCCAAAGCTGATGTGACAGAACTGTCTTATCACAACAGCATAGCATGACAGTTAGCTGCAGGTTGGAGTCCTATCTTGCACAATATCTCTAAATTACAATATTGTAGCGCTGAAGTGATTAGTTGATTAATCGGCCTGCTTCTTCATCAGTTCTTAATGCTTGTTTAAGATATTTTTCAGCCAAAATGTCAATATTTCACTTTTCTAAAATATGAATACATATTTGCTGTATTTTTTGTCTTAATGTTCCAGTGTGTGAGATTTAGGGGGATCTATTGGCAGACGTATGTTTTCATTACTTTATAGTCACCTGAAACAAAGTATCATTGTGTGTGTTACAGAGAAAGCCCACCTCGTTACACCACCATGTTTCTACCAAGTCCCCAGTAACAGCATCGGGCTGTGACACCAATTTTACATAGTGGCCAAATTATGTAATAACAGCGTTACATGAAGCTCATTGGCCCAAAAAGACTTTTTTCCATAAGCTTCATTTGTTGTCAAAGAAGCATCATACATCCATCCGTATGTACCATTGTTGTACACGCAATGTCTCTTCAATGTCTTTTCAAATTGGGTACAAATGTCCACTGTGACTCAAGGATGAACTGATCAGAATCTGGTGGTCAAAGTCACTGTGACCTCACGAAACATATTTTTGGACATAACTCAAGAATTCAAATAATAATTACAATAACATTTGACATGCAAATGTGTAATAGGATTAAATGATGAAGTTATGGCATTTGGTATCCAAAAGGTCAGAGGTTAAATGCTCTGTGACATCAAAAATTGATCAACAGCACAGCGCAGAAACAGAAATTTGACTGGTGCAAGGGGCATACAGGCACGATGCAGTACTTCTAGTTCTCAGTGTCACAACCCCCAGAAAATGACTTGGTCACTGTCAGAATTTGAGCCATTTGGTCTGACAACATTTGGGAAGTCTAGAAAAGCTGCACCATCACATTGTTTTATTCCCATTCAAGTTAGCATAAAGCTGAGCTGCCTCTATGGGCCGCACCAGTATCTGAAAACAATTCATCAATCAATCAATCAAGAAAGTAATAAATGGCCATGATAATATTTGTCAATTGCAGCTCTTCCACATTGTTTAGTCTTGCATCACAGATGCAAAATATCAAGGGAGCATTGCTCTATCAGTCAACTGCATGTTTGAAACAGGTAGAAGAACCCATCGATGTTACATATTCCACGTCTGAAAGGGGCTTAACTTGAAAATCTCAGGAGAGGATGGATTTCATTCCAAAAGACGGATTTAATTTAAGACACTGAGGAGATTTTCTAGACTACAGTGATGAACGGAAATACAAAATAAATTTGACAGCCCACAGATTAAATCCAGCCTCGGTGTCTGGTCTCCTGTGTTAACATTTTATCGAGGATCAAATTGTACCCAGCAAGACAGTTGTTGCACAAATAAAGCCACACAAGGATTATTCTTGCTTGACCATAAACTGCAAAGATAAACAAGAATGACAGTTCATAAGTACATCTAAACATTTAGTTTATCATTAGGGAAAAAGAGAGTTAAATCACATATTCTTTATGATAAGGCAGTTTAGCATTCAGTCTTTACAAAGTGAGAATCCCACCACTGCTCTGACTCTAACGAGTGTGTCAGTTTCCTACAGAATGATTGCTGCTTATAGACAGATGTGATGGTAACCTAATCCTCTCTTTGTGCTTTGAGCCATTTCTCTAGAGCGAGCTCTCGCTTCACCAGAGGTCAAAAGAGAGGGCGCCTGGTGGTGGAACAAACTGCACTGGTAAAGAAGACACACAGTAACAAAAATGTGTTGGGGGAAACAATCAATCAATACACAAATAAAACATCTTGTTTGTCAGGAATGTAACCACATAGCTGCACTTCCTGTAATGTGCCGGAAGAGGACGGACTGTTTGAGTCTTGTGTAGGTCAATCCATCTCTGACAGATGATGTGTGGGGCACATAGAAAGCAAAGGAGGGCTTTAACGTGAAGCCACTGGAACCTGTGACAACTTAGATGTCCCATTAAGTTAACGTACAGGCTCTGAGGCTGCATTCAGACAAACAATACTACTGCAAAGTCAAAGATATGCAGCCTCATTCATTTCAGTGGGATGGATGCATTGGCCCAGTACTCCCAGTACTGATGGAATACTTTGTAACAGGGTAACTCTTCTATTTCGTAACGGAGAATAGCATGATTGCGACCATGATAACTTTCTACAGTAAAATGCTGCTACTTTTGTGTTTGATCAGCCTTTAAACTCACTCACTTCCCCGTTCTCACCAAGGAACCTAAAAAAAGAAGAAAGAGTCGTTACTTCACTGAGTCTTGCTTTGGGGCCAGACTGTGGTGTCAGCTGTATTGCAGTCTAAGAGAGATGCATGTAGAAACCCACTAAAACCCAACATAACTCCTTCGTGTGACTTCTGGAGAAGACAGTGAAAGAAGAGAGTAAGTTAATGACTGATTTCATTTTCCAAATGATTGACAGGGCTGATAATATTGTGACCAAACGGCAATGACACCGCAAAGGAAATCGAGGAACGAACAACGTGCCGATCAGTCATTAACCTGCTCTCTGCAGTGTGTTCTCACATTTTTGGGAGGCATTTCTTCATCACTGAATCAGAAGATTCAGTGACGTAATGACCCTTTCTTCTTTTTTAGGTTCCTTGGTTGATGTTTCTTCTGTGGCACCTGTAGCAACATACTTGCATTATTTAACCCAGTGTTATTTTTGGTCAAATTTCTCTAGGCTCTGTGGCCCAACCAGAGTCGCAAATCAACCGATTCAAAACAGAAGAAAGCTGAAAAAGATTAATGCTCTGTGTAGCTCAGCAGATAGCTCATCATCAGAGCACGAGGAAAGATAATACATCCTCAGTCAAACACAGAAGAACAAATGCAATTCATGTAATATTGCTTTTACGTGAGATCACATCAAAAGTACTGCATGGCAAATAATAACTTGATATTTAGGATGTGTTTGTACTTTATGCTCTTATTTTCTTAGGGCTTACATTTCATCTTTGATATTCATCATTGCAGATCAAACGCATTTACGTTGCCTTCCAGTGACAATATTCAGCCTGAAGACAGTTTGGTAGCCTCGAGTCTCACACAGTTTATACTCCCAGTGCACCTACCAACAGTTTATCAACCTACAAATACTTAATACAAAGTACAATCTATATAAATGACACAAGTTTAACTGTGAAATCACCAACTGGTCACCTTGATATAAAAATTGGAACACTGTGATGGTTTGCTTGCTTTTTCCTCCATAACCTCTTCATATATATTGATATATATTCTCTTTTTTCTTGCCCCAAAGCTTCATGCATCATTAAAGACAATCTGAGTCTACGGCTGATGCTAATTTAATTAGTAACGCAGCCCAGTGTAGACTGACAGAGTTCACACCTATCGACTGTACGCTGATTTCTGCAGTGCAAGCTGCAACCGCCCAATGAAGAGATAGCAGATCACCTAACAAACACAAATTCTTCCTTTCACATGACTGAAAGTCAAAATTGTCACATTTTACTTATGTAGATTTCAGTTAAATGCATTTTTTCTGTCATTTTAATGAGATGAAATCAGTGTCACAAATAAATGAACATATACTAAATTTGCTTTTATCACTTAAGTCAGCAGACCTCTACTATTTACACTGTATTAACACGACCCTCCCAGCTATGTGCCCATTTGTGTGCCCATCAGTTTGGACTGTTAATGTTGCACCACACAAACACTGTGACATGGTTTAACATAATGTCATTGCTAATAAAGTGTCCTAAAAACAGAACAAAAATATAAGAACACAGGATAATGTGACAAAAGCCTTACTGAGGAAATTCAAGAAAGAAAGAAGGAACACATCTTTGTAATAGCACCGTGTAAACACAAGAGGGTGCTGTTACACAGGTCTTTTTTTTCTCTCCACACACTGAACATCCCCAGATGATCTTTGTGGAATGATTTATAGCCACAGTATTCAAAACCACACATATCAGAGCTACAGTCTGCTGATGGCATGAATTCAAATGGCCTCATTTTCATCTAAATGTGCCCCTCGCTGACTGTTTCCTGCTTCAGCTGCAGTGTAATAACTAATAAGTAATAACTTCGGCTGTGTCAGAGGAGTGCGAGGTGGTGTTAATTATGTCATGTTTCTTCAAAACTAAAATTGGAAAGAAAGAAAGAAAGAAAGAAAGAAAGAAAGAAAGAAAGAAAGAAAGAAAGAAAGAAACTCTAAATCTTGGATACATTGTTGGAGTTCATCTCACAACAATTAATATAATATTATATTAGAGTCTGCAACACTTAAAGGGACAGTCCAGCCCAAAATCAAATACACACTCTTACCTGTGTTGCTACTGTTTTGGTGTGAGTTGCCGAGTTTTGGAGATATCGCTCGTAGAGCTGTCTGCCTTCTCTTGAATTTCTCTTGAATTTGTGGTTCTCCAGGTGCCTCTTGCCAGAAATCATGAGTCAGTTACTCAGGATAATCCACAGACTTTGCTGTGAGCAGTTTCATGTAGGAACTATGGATTAATTTAATTGATAGTCGGCTGCTTAAACAATCAATTATCGGTTAATCATTAATAAAATTCATGTTGGATGTTATCTCATAGGAAAACTGTTTTAACCACTGTCGTGATCTCTATTTGATGCAAAATCAGAGTAGGCTACATTAGCAGCTAAAAGAACCGATAAAGTAACACAAAGTTACTTGAATAACACAAAATAATGACTCATTTCATGTCGCTATTCAACAACTGGCTTGATAAAAAGGCTCCTCAATGGCTAAAATGTAGTAATATCAGTTTGTATAGAATGTTTCTTTGTATTTTTTTAGTTACAAATGACTTTTACGGAAATCAAACAAACCAGTATTTTAATATATTTGATAAGCAATTATTTTCAATTTGTATCAAGATGCTTTTTGAAGCATCTGTGCCCATCTCTGATTGTTGATTAAGACATTCTTAATCGGTTAATTCTTAATTAGTCATTAATCATTAACATCCCTAGTAGTAACTGTTTTCTTTCTAATGAATGATGCCCACCAACCGTACAGCGCGGGATGAAAACATTAATGGTGTATAAAAAAATAGTTCCTACATGAAACTGCTCAAAACATGGTCTATCGATTATCTTGAGTCACCGAGTCATGACCATGAGAGAGAGACATCGCTGTTGAGTTTTTCAAATCTATTTATTTATCGGCGTTTTGAGCACCACAAGCCGAGTGCCATCTAGTTCCACTTTATTTGAGGGTTGATGTCTCTGCAGCGGATATCTCCAAAACTCTGCAACCTACATCCAGGTGGATAAATAAAACTACAGGCAAGACAAAAAATATGTATTTTTAATTCTGGGGTGAACTGTCCCTTTAAAAGAAAAACCCTTTTTCTAACAAATGTTGTTATTAGCTGTAACAAACATGGTGATTGTCTACCACTCCCGCCTGGTCTTAGGCCTCTGATCAGGTAAAGGGGGCTTCATGCCCCTAAAATAACCCCACCCACTCATCGCTCTGTCTCAGTGGGGATCTGTCTCTCTCTCAGATGCTATTTTCACTCCTCTCTTTCTTCTTCAGTTTTCACCCTGCTTCATCTCCTCATCCCTTTGATCCCTTCACCCACCACTTTTCTCCCTCATTATTCCTTCACACACACTTCTCTCATCTGCGGGCGCTTCTCGTGCTCCTGAGTCGTGGGGCCATCACTCGCTCCTTGGCTAACACAGACGGCAGGGCTTGCAATGTGGTGATGGCGGTTTTGGTCCAGTAGTCCACCTCTTTGTAGATCCGGTAAACCCAAAGCTTCAGCTCAAACAGAACAGTCGGACCGTCTATCTGCCAATAAGAAGGGGAGAGATCGCCAAGCTCGGCCTTAATTTCTATCCAGATCTTTTCACCATCATCACAACACATCTGTCCACATCTGCACCTACCTCCAATCCGTCCAAGCTGGGAGTCGGGACGGCCGTGCCATCAACAGCTTTGAGGAGTTCTCCTGTGTTGATTAAGAGAAGTGATAATCTGTCCTTCACCTTCTTCCTCTGGGTCTCATAATCAGCCTTCCTCCCATCGCCCAGCTCCGCTTCCTCTTTGTTGATGGCTCTCTCCAGCAGGCTGCGGCACTGTAGCAGAGCCGAGTGGAGACGCCACAGCTTGTCCCTGGTGTCCAGCTGGGAGGAAGGAGGAGGGACGGACACCAGACGACCGTCAGCCACAGAAAAATCTGCAGAGAAACTTTCCCTCTTTTTCTTGAGGAAGGAAGAGAGAAAACAAAGAGGGTGATAACTGAGAACAGAAGTGCATTAATAAAGGGAAAGGAAGGGGAGGAGCGGTTGGAAAGTGAAGTGCCTAAGTGGGTGATTGAGGAATGCTTTCTATCACATACTAACCACACTGGTGTCAGAAATTTGGCACCATACTGAAGATGATTGTCTAAGAGGCAACAGGGATTTTCTCCCAATGTGATAGGAATTTCTTCAGGCTCATTCACAATGCTTCAAAGAATAAAATATGGCCCGCACAACAGAGGAAACGGTCTTCCTTTGAGAAGGGAATTTGTGTTAAGCCCAATTCCAGGAAGGATTTATTAAGTCAACAAGTGAAAGGTTAAAATGAGCCGGTTAAAATAACACAACAGCTCCACAGCAGCAATGGAAAAAAGGTGCAGGACATACGATACCATGCAGTGATTAATACGGTGTGATATGACAGGACTTTTCTGTAGATGTCATTTAACGACATATGAGAAATATGAAGCTACAACCAGCAGGTTATTAGCTTAGCTTAGCATAAGGTCTGGAGGATGTGAGGAAACAGTGAGACTGGTAACCACAAACTGACATTTTTACACTCCACAGGAGTTTTGTATGGATAAAATAAAGTATATACAACTAGGGATGGGCGATCTGACAGTTTTAGATCGTGGTCGATCTTGGAGGCATCCACAATATACTCTTGAGGCCAATTGGAGAGATCATTGTGTCCTCTTTCTTCTGTTTCTAAACTTCACATAATCTCAATGACTAGTAGATCTGTGCAACAAATCAACAGAGTGATGCAGCCAACTACATGGCTATGCTGATTGGACAAAATTCTTCATGGCTCAGCCTTGGGTGATGTCTTGAATTTAATGCAACGCGAGTTATATGGCAGGAAAAGGTGCAATATTGTGTTTTAATGGGCCAAATAGAGAAATTAAATGGGTATTTCAAGTCTTTCTATAGTCTACAGGGCATTTCAAAACCTAAAAAAAAAAAGTAATTTAGATCCACGATCGCAATTCAATAGATTGTTTTTATTTTTTCAAACGTTTTGATTAGCTTCAGAGGTGCACAGAGCCAGACTAGCTGTTTCCAGTCTTGATGCTAAGCTAACCGGCTGCTAAAGGTGGCAAATTTACTCAGTGAGCAAGCAAATAGGCTTATTTCCCAAAAGAGTCTAACTTTTCCTTTAACATTAATATAAAATCAATACTGTCTGTGAGTGATATGCAAATAAAAATAACACTGTTTGAAGCTAGAAAGGTGGCGGGGTCCGCCACATATAAACAAAGGTCCTTTAAGGTCAGTTTGTTTATTCAGCCATTTAAACGAAGAGAGCTTGTTTATTTAGTTTATGCATTAAGAAATCAGCCAATGAAGGTTTTTCTTTTTTCTTCCCCAAAACTACATTGTGCACCTTTAAGTTATCTGCTGAAAGTTCCTATTTATTTATTTATTTTGCAGTGTATCGCACAAAATGTGGCACTGTCAGTTCTTACAACATCCTGCAGTCCTAATTTTTTTTTCACAGATATTGCGGTCGGAATGAGGAACGATCTTAGCGGGAAAGGTAATTATTGCATTTCTTTTCACTGAAAAGAAAGTCTAAAAATGATGAAGTGCTTTGAGTTGGGCTCTTTACCAAACGTAAACCAAATGTTCCTTGTTGTTCATTATGTTGACGGGTCACTTCACCGGCATGACTGTAGCTGGCATCAGCTTTAGTGCTTGAGTGAGTTGTGAATCCCGGAGGCCTCCTAGTGAAATGTTTCTGAGGCGTTAATGTTGAACCCTGCGTGCAAGTTAGTAGCAGTATGACGAAGTGTCCGAATGTGACCTGTGTGTTCTGTATGAGAGTCAGGGGGTCAGTTAATGTTTACTGCTCGGGCGGCAAAGGAAGTGGATACTGCAGGAAGCGATACTGCAGCCAGAGACAATATTCTCATGGATTGTTTTGAGTTATGGTGAGAGGTATTAAATGGATGTTGAAAATGGAGAAAAAAACAACAACACTGCCTGAGAAATACGCAATCTGCATTGGATTCCAGAGACAATTCCTCCCAGCCGAGGAGAGAAAACACAGGGGATGCAAACGCACATAAATTTCTGTATGACAGGCTAAGACATATCCAGTCACTTCATGGTGCGTTCACTGGTATGCTCACCGGTACTCTATAGCTTTAGGGGCTGCAGCGGTATTTCCTAACAGGAAACTATGCAGTGTGTGAACTATGTAAGAGAGGAGAAAAATATTGAAGGAGACATGAAGGATAAGGGTCAAATCCTGGGATCCAAGTGGATGAAGCTGTGTGCCAGACCGCTCCCTCGCTCTTGGCGAAGCACACATGAAAGGAAGGATGAGGCAGATAACTGGCAGGAAACCAACAAGTTTTAATAACCGGTAACGCTCACACCTATGGGCAAAGAGCTTGTAGAAAAGAGACGAGGGCTTCGTGCCCAGGCACTGATGAGCCTGTGCCAGAAAAACGCCCACCTCCGTCATTCCAGAGAGTTCACACACACACACAGACACACACAGACACACACACACGTTGCATTCTTACCCCCTGCTGTGCTAGACATAATTTCTTTCTGTTTCAGACACACACACCCTCTTATCTTGCTCTTGCACGCATCCCTTTCTTGGTTCTTTCTTGTTCTTTCTCACGCACAAGTATTGCTTTCAAACACACACAGTCACATTTAAGTGCACACAAAGTTACAGGCATGTGTGCACAGAGGACACACACACAGAGAGAGAGAGAGAGGAAAAAGAGAGAATCTATTAATTTTCCATTTAACCTTGGCCTATTTCTTTCCCTCCCTCTCTCACACACACACACACACACACACACACACACACACACACACACACACACACACACACACACTTCTCTCTCCACTTCTGGACTCACACTGGGACCTGCTGGCAGGTTGTAACCAGTGGAAAACAAGCCCTCTCCTCTACTCACATAAAGTTCCAGTAAGATGGAGCACTCATAGCGCAGCTGCTCGGCTATAGCAGCAGCCCGGGCCGCGGTGGTCCTGCTCACATCCGACCCGATCATGCGTCTGGTCCGCCTCGCTGCCATTTAACCCCGCAGTCAGCTGCCTCTGCCGGGAAGACACACGCTGGAGCAGGAGAGCTGCAACAGGCAGCAGGCAACAGGCCGGCCCCCTAATATATGCGGCCGTGGTTACGCCTGCCTCATCCCGACACGGCTCACGGCTCCTTCAGCCTGCCCTCCAGTCCTCCCTTCCTGTGCTCAAACTAATTAGAGCCGCGGAGCTTCTCGTCTCTTAGGTTTCGGTAAAACGAGTTTCCCGGTTTGTCCGACCTTGTCTGCTCACTGTCGCTTATGTTACAGACAGAGTTTGCGGCCAACTCTCCGCCCTTTCCCCCGGGAACCTGATGCCAGGCAGGAGGAATTTAACGGGACCAGCGGGGGCGGAGGAAGAGGAGGAGGAGGAGAGGAGAGGAGGAGGAGGTGAGGAGGAGAGGAGAGCTCATTCACTTATTCATGAGGAGCTTATCGGATTTACTGGTAGTGACAAAAGTAAAGTGTGTCTAAATTTAAGTAGGATGCTATCTGGGCCATTTCAGTCTGTCAGTAGGGTTTGAGTTGACTCACTATTCCAATGAAGATCTAATTATGAGACAAAAAGACATTAATGACATAAAAAGTAATAATTATTACATTTCTCATAATTATCATAATTATGAGGTTAATAACTCGAAATTATGAAATTAAAAAATCGAAAGTATGAAATAAAAAGTCAAAATTGTGACATAAAAAGGCATTTATGAAATAAAAAGTTATAATTATGACGAAAAAAAACATTTATGACATAAAAAGTCAAAATTATTAAATAAAAAGTCAAAATTATTAAATAAAAAGTCAAAATTATAAGACAAAAAGACATATTTCGGACATAAAAAGTAATAATTATTACATTTCTCATAATTCTCATAATTATGAGGTTAATAACTCGAAATTATTAAATTAAAAAATCGAAAGTATGAAGTAAAAAGTCAAAATTGTGACATAAAAAGGCATTTATGAAATAAAAAGTTATAATTATGATGAAAAAAACATATTTATGACATAAAAAGTCAAAATTATTAAATAAAAAGTCAAAATTATGAGACAAAAAGACATATTTCTGACATAAAAAATAATAATGATGAAAAAAACATTTCCGACAAGTCATTTTAATGAGATAAGTCGAAATTATGAAATAACATTTCAAAATAATGAAATAAAAAGTCAAAATTGTGACATAAAAAGTCAAAATTGTGACATAAAAAGTCAAAATTGTGACATAAAAAGTCATTTATGACATAAAAAGTCATAATTATAAGACAAAATACATATTAATGAGATAAAAAGTCAAACTTATGAAATAAAAAGTCAAAATAATGAAATAAATAGTAAAAATTGTGACATTAAAAAGTCATTTATGACATAAAAAGTCATAATTATGAGGGGAGGAAAAGCCAAAATTATGAAATAAAAAGACATTGATGGGATAAAAGTCATGAATATGATCAAACTGACTTACTGTGGGAATATTTTTTCACCAAGTACATTTTTTATATACCGGTACTTTTTTTTTTCTTTAACTGGTGGAAATGGGCTTTCAGTCTTTAGGGATAAATACTCTGGTGATGGAAACAATTAAGTACGCTTATACTTACTCAAGTACTGTAGCCTACTTGCACAGTTTTGAAGTACTTCTACTTGTGTTGAAAAAGTACCCAAAAGTTATAGTAGCTTCAAAGTAAAGATATCGTATTAGACATTACGTGTACTAGTACTGGTAAATGATATTACATATAGCCTACTTAAGTGTACAAATAATTGCTCATCATGGGCCCTCCTGTAGGAGCCATTTTTACTTGTCATAGCAGATAAGCAACAGGTGTAACCACTGATATTTAAGGTGGGTTTGTTCCATTTAGACTGCCAGGAAGCCATGTCAGCAAGCCAACGTGCACAATGCCAGAGCCCGTCACAAACACAGAAATGGAAAACAGCTGCCATCAGTGTTGGGTCTAAGTTACACCAGCATGTGTTTGTCTCTGGATAAATATCCACACACACACACACACACACACACACACACACACAAACCTGAAATAACAAATAATAAAGATATTCTAATATATATTAATATATTCTTATACTCCCGTTTTAGGGACTGATATGGTGGGCAAAGATGTGGTTGCGTCTTTGATAATAAGACACCACAAACACAAACACTGGACCACAGGGCTGCATGTGGTCTGTGGGTTGGTGATGATTTAGGGGTGTAGTACCACCCCTGTGCTGCAGGTGTCAGTGCAGGCGGGTACAATGTAAACATCACGGCGCAGCGGCTAAATGACAGCAGCTAACGTCGGTGGAAATCCTGGATGTTTCTTTCAAAGAGGCAATGGGAATCACTAAATAGTTCCCCTCCTGTGTTGTGTTAGTACATATTTCCATTTACTTTAAGATTATAGCAATCCAACAGCAGTATTAGTATCACTGCGCTTCTGTTAAGAGACCAAGCTAACTAGCTAGCTAGCTAGCTTAGCTTCAGCGGAGGCATGAACTCTCTGGTCGGCTACGGAGTCTCGTCGGAGTCTGACAGCGATGGAGATGTGGAGGATGTAAACAACGGTGGAGATAGGTAAATATTAATTCACAAAAACATGCATCACAAGCCACAGATAGTCGGATGATTTTAAATTTTGATTTTAAAATAACTTACACAGACTGTTAACCCCCTTTTCGTCTCTCTCTGCAACTTCTCCAGTTCTGTTAAGGAGGTGAGTGACGAGACTGCAGCTGTCAAAAGGACCCGCAACTTCTTGCTGGAGACTGGTTCAGCTTCCAGTGAATCAGAACCAGAGGAAGATGACCCAGAGCCCTCCTCATCACCACCACATCCCCAAACACCAGCATCCTCTGCAGCCTGCCAGTCCACCCTGCCGTCTCCTTCCCTGGGCTTCCTCAACCCCAATAAACTACCTCCTCCTTCTCTAAACACCTGCTCTGACAGCAGTGTGTTTGCCAACCCCTTCAAGGCTCAGGCAGACCAGAAGCTCAGCGCCTTGCAGAAACACGTCCCCCTCACACTGCAGGCCAAACCCTCCCAGATAGGGGGTAAAAGGATGTGTGTGTCATACAGGAAGGATGGAAGGTGCAGGTTTGGGATCAAGTGCAAGTTTGCTCATGACAGTGACCTCCAGACCCCGGTCACTCCCACTGACTGTTATTCAGCTGTGAGTGAAGACGTGTCAGATCCAGATGAGTCCCATGCAGGTGGCTCATGTGTGGGAGGATCCCAGAACCTCCAGCAGGAGACGAAAGAGGAAGAGTCAGGAGGGCAGCAAGTGAAGAAGAGGAGGGTCGGACTGAGTAACACCTTAATTCCCCCTAAACGAGCTATGAAGCAGTTTACCATGCAAAGGGACAGAGAGCGCATCAATATGTCCTGATGGGTTTTACTGTGGTGTCATTAAGCAATAGTAGTGGGAAGAAATGTCTTCTCTAAGTGTGTGTATGTTGTAGAAATTGTGCACTGTCCTCTGTAGGAACAATTGATAACTCAGGCGTACAGTTATACTTTTATTCCCCACAAACACGAGAACAATTTCTGGCTCTTGCTTAAAGACATTTTAACATGTGGACAGAAGGAGCTAGGGATTGATATTAAGGGTTGACCCTGTCTACCAGCTACACTCCAGCCACACTCACAGACTTTGGCACACGCTCCAGGAAAGTCTGCGAGGGTTTAGGGCTGTCGCCAAGCGCACAAAGGCTCCCTCATGGACATTTGGAAACTTTTATGGCCACTTCCTGTAAGTCTGCATTTCTACATACTTTGTCTAAGGGGATCGCTCACAGTTCACAGTGTTGTAATGTTGAACACAGGGTTAGCATGGGAAGCCCGATAAAAACAATGATAATTCAGATGATCCACCGTGATTCTATATGCAGCATTTTTTTTGTTTGTGTGTCACAAATGGAAACGTTCAAAATCATTACCGAAGACCTGTTATTTTCTCCCGAACTGACTCTCTACTTAAATGACTGTTTATTAAAGGTACAATATGTAAGAATTGGTCACTTGTTGAATTCATACAACAAATAGGGGGGCAGCATAGGGCCAAAGTATCTGCTATCGGCTGCTAACTGTAGCTGCTGTTAGCCAAGCAGAGAAACCAGGGGAAGTGTTGGTGTTTACACCAGGAGTACAGGAGCTTTGAACCTGTACGGGCTGGGGCTAGCTGGTTAGTATCGTGACTATTGCAACACAATAAATAGATGCCGTAACATCAGAACTGTTATTCCTCCACATTCTGTTGATAATTTTAGTTAAGGCTCAGATCTTTTTTTTACACACATTTGTTTGTTTTCCAACAAAAAAGCAATAAACTTTTAAAACATTGTGGACATGTGCACTCCTGTGTTTTGTGTTGGATTATTTTTAAAACATAAAATAAAAGGTCGCAAACACACAAGAGATAGTGAAATGTCACAAAATGTTGTCCCAGTCATATTATACCATTCTGTTCCCTTGCAGCGTCTCTCACTCAAACACTTACCAGGTGCTTCAATTAAGTCCATGAGGATTCAGGGTTGAAGGCCTTCAGGGGGACATTGGGATTGGGTCTGTGGCAGCTTCAGTTGAAGAGAAAAAACATCTGTGTGGTTGTTTGGGTTATCCACACACAATTACGTTCTCTGTCAGTGAATACACTTTGGATAAATGTTAAGATGTTTATTTACATCATATAAATGAACAGTTTTTGTGTTTGCTCTACCACACATCCTAAACCACAAATCAGAGAGGTGCAGATTTAGTATTGACATACGTATGTTTCCAAGGTCTCTACATAGCTTTGCTTATTAAATTACGTTACACTTAGAAAGGTTATTGACAAAATCTGAGTTCTACTATTTCAGTGACTGTGCTATACTGTTATTTTATGGGTTCAAATGTGATTTACAACGTCCACGGTCATGTTCTGGCTGCCTAAAATAACCGAGAACTTTTTAATAAGTACATACATTATAGGGGCGTTACTCTTTTAAAGTCTACAAGCAGCCAAGCTTAACAAACATTTGCATAGTAGTGCTGTCACGATACTGGAATTTGCAACTTTGATACAATACCTTTTAAAATATCGATACTTGGTACCACGGGGGAAAACTGACACAAAATTGAGGGCATAAACTTTTAGTTTTTCACTAAAAGATAAATAAGGCAAGGCATGTGTACTATATGTTAAGAGCATCAGCATCTAAGTTAATCTATTTCTGGGGGAGGGAATGAAAAAGTTTCAAATATTCAGATTTGATTATGTATCAATATTTTCGACAACACTACTGCACAGATGTCATTGAAACAGATTCATGACGCTGCAAAAACTGCTAAAATATGCATATTTTGTGACTTTTTACAGGCTTGTGAAATGTCTATTTGTCTACACCTTTGCAGATTTTTTTGTGTGACTTTAAATCTTTTTCTGTTATATCTTTTAACCTTTTCAAATAAAGGCTTTACAGTAGATCTGGACAATAAATGAAAAAATAGCTGCCTATTCATTTAAACTGACATTTACAGCTTTCTAATGTGTATTTGGTGTTAATTAATAATAAAAAACTTGATTTATTCCAGTAGGAACCTTGATGCCACACACTAGGCATTTAATGTGCTGTATATTACTAAGAGGTATGCTATATTATTGCATAATAGCAACAGCTTTGCGACACAACCTCAGCATCAACACACACACACACACGCACACACGCACACACACATAAAAGGCTAGTTACAGGACTGTTATGTACAAAGGCAACGACTTACACGTACAGACACATACAGATCTTTCCCTGATACAGATATTCTAAAAAGCTACCAAATATGACTATGAGTGAACAGTACTTAATATATTGGTGATCCTACATTTACCTCAAACATTGCATTACAGTATATTAGGTCACGGATGACAAAATCTGCCTCTATTTCTGGTTTGTGTTTTACATGAGGGCCTGCTGCACATGCCTCTCAGAGCCGTCCGACAGAACTTCCCCCTGTCCCGTCTGCTCCCACACCACACCGTCCTCCCCCAAAGCTTCTGTCTGCTGAAGGGAGCTGATCGACTGAGAGGAAGACGAGAGCACGGGATTGTCCAGAATAAAGCTGTCCCCGTTGGTGGAAGCTGGATCCTGGGACTGGGGATGGGAGGGGGACAGGAGAGTGGGGCTTGGGGTGGCCGTCTGTAGGGTCTGAAGCTGCTGAGAAGTGGCTAGGATGGGGATCTGCTGAATGTGGGTCTGAGACTGGCTGACCGGCTGGAAGGTCATTTGGAGGATCTGCGTCTGGCCCTGGCTCTGCTGCTGGGAGGAATATGACTGCAGAGACTGGAGCTGGGGTTGATGTTGGGTCACCACTGAGCTGGAATGGAGGGTCAGTTGTGACTGCTGAGCGGCCTGCACGAACTGGACGGGCATCTGGAGCTGGAGGTGAGTCTGCTGCTGGTGGTTGTCAGCAGGTGAAGGGGGGTCAAGGGGGGACAGGGCGATCGTCACTGGCACCTGCATGGTATGGAGGCTCTGGTCTTGTCCCAGTAAAACCACCTGGTGACTCACTTGTTGGGACACATGGCCCATCTGGGACACCTGAGCCACTTGCTGCCCGACTTGCCCTTCTTGGCTCAGCTGATCCACCTGCCCATCCTGCCCTATTTGGCTCACGTCCAGGGCAGTGACCTCTGTTTGCATGGGGTTTCCTGAAAGCTCCAGCAGGGAGGCGGGGGTTGTGATGAGGGCGCCAGCATTGGCTGCCAGTGCCTCAGCTATTAGCACCTCAGGGTGGCTCTTGGCCTTGTGGGCCACCACACAGTCCTTCTTCTCAAACTTCTTGCCACAAATTGGGCAGGAGAACTGATAAGTGGCATCAGCATCATGCTTCTTCATGTGCCAGTTCAGAGACGCCTTTTGACGACACGTGAAGCCACAGATTTCACACCTGTGGGGGGGGGGGGAGTGAGAGAAAATGCATTGAAGTCATCTCGGAAAATTTAAGATAATTAAAAAATGTCGCAACAAAGACTTCTAATACAAAAGTACTAACTGTAGGGGCTTCTCTCCCGTGTGAATCATGCGGTGCACAGCCAGGTTGTGGGAGCTCTTGAAGGCACGAGCACAGAACTCACAGATGTAGTCCCTCTGGTCTAGAACCACAAAACACACAAATATAGAAGTGTTCTGCATATACTTTACTATTAATTATGACAAAATTTGTCAGACAGATCAAACCCAATGCCTTTTTTCTGTATGCGCTGCGTATGTACCTGTGTGGTGCTTCGCATGTCGCAGCAGCTGCTTCTGTAGGCGGAAAAGCCTCCCACAAGACGGGTGAGGACAGACGTACTTCTTCTTAAGCAAGTGCTGATACTTTATATGGTGCTGGCATGGAAAACAGAGAAAATGCAGAACAGCATATTAGCATTAGTTGAATCGGATGGCAAGGAGAGTAAAAGTTGTCACTGTATGGTCACGGTCAGACATTATGTGAATGCAGGTATCATCCTGGGATGCCCTATTGACCCAGTGCAGGTGGTGTGAGAGAGCAAGATGATGGACAAGCTGTCATCGCTGCTGGTGAAGGAGTCCCACCCCCTGCAGGTCACTTTCACCGCACTGGTCAGCTCCTTCAGCAACAAACTGATACACCCTAAGTGTGTGAAGGAGAGGTATCGCAGGTCCTTCCTTCCTGCTGCTGTCAGACTCTACAATCAGCACTGCTCCCAATAGACCTCACTCTGCACTCTGCACTGTCAGTTTTCTTAATACCCATATGTATTATTTATATTGTAAATAAAAATTCACTGCTGTTAATTTTGTACAATATCATGTTTTTAATATATATATATATATATATATATATATATATATATATATATATATATATATATATATATATATATATATACATACATACATACATACACACACACACAAGTCTATTCTATTTCTTACCTTTTTAATTTATATTGTTAATTTTTGGCTATTGTTATTGTTTTTTGTAAATATTCTGTCCTTTGGCTGCTGTGGCAAACAAATTTCCCCATTGTGGGACAATAAAGGAATACTGATTCTGATTCTGATTTAGGTTTGCATGACATTTTGTGTGAACCTGTGAGACTTCACCTTTAGTGGAGTTATCAGCATTGACAATAAGGCTACAAAGATTAGTCGACTACTCGATTGAAACAGACTTTTTTCATAAATCGATATATAATTTAAGTCATTTTTCAAGCAAATATCTCAAACATTTGTCTTTTATGATAGTAAATGAAGAGTCTTTGGATTTGGACTGTTGGTTGGATAAAAGAAACATTCTGAAGACGTCTCTCTGGGAAATTATGATGAGCATTTTTCATATCTTTTTTATCATTATAAAGACTAAACGGTTAAACAAATAATGAAAACAATTGGCAGAGTAAATGATAATTAAAATAAATCTTAGCTGGAACCCTACTAAACAGGAATGTGTGGTCAAATTATAAAATTAAATAGTATCTGAAATTGAATCAGGATAACAAAAAATGCTTGTAGTAGTCCTAACCTCTTTATGATGCATACAGAATAAATTCCCAAACACATTTTTACTGCGGCAGCTGAGAGTGACAGACAGCCCTCACTGGGATTGTGTCGTTGCTGAGACTGACCTGTAGGTAACGAGGATGAGCCAGGACTGTCCCACATCCTTCCATTTCACAGCGCACATACTGCACTGGGGGCTTCTTCCTGTGTGGGTGAAGCATGTGTCATTGCACTGTCACAACACTGAAACCAAATATTAAATAAAACAGATATCAACTTCACCTTCTCTTTGGCAGCCTTGGGGTTTTATCGTCTTTTTTCCGCCGACCTCTCCTTAAATAAACCAAATATGATTAATGCAAATCAGGAAAAAAGGCTCGTTCTAACATGTAGTGAATTAGAAGCTGTTTGGAAAAAGAGTAAAAGTCCAACTGTGGCTCATTAAACACACATGCAACATGAATCTATATACTAACATATACTTTATTACACATCAATTGGTGCTGTGCTTACTTCCTGGGTCCATCCGGGTCCTCCACCATTTCTTCTTCTAGCTTCACTTCCTCTTCCACACTCTCCACATTGTCCAAACCTTCTATCTTTATCTCAGCGACCTCTTTCTCTTTTTTAGGTGCTTTTTCTTTCTCTTTCTTCTCCTTCTGTTTAGGAGGAGCTCTGCGCTTTGGTTTAGGGACATCCCTAAGACAGAAAGAGAGAGATATCCAGTTAGTAAACACAAAATGGGGCGCCATTTCTGATTATGTCAGAGAAACAAACCTTTCAGCTTTCGGGTCATAGCTCTGGTCATTTAGATCATCTCTAAAAGGAACGTCTTCATCACTGCTGAGGGCCTCTTCCTCCTCTGCGCCACTGAAAGCAAAACAACAAATCACTTGAAACAGAATTCCCCTCTTGTGCTCAGGGTCAAGTTGACGCACTTGAGATAATTATACCTCTGACTCCGCGGCTGGTAGTTGCGGTCGTTTGGGTCATCCTGAAATGGAGGGTCTTCATCATCCAAGACTGGCTCAGCAACATCCTCGTTTTCCTTCTCTTTCTTTTTACTGAGACAGCAGAAATTAGAAACACAGCCGTCATCAAAACACAGCACCAAACTAACTTAGTCACACACTCTCACAATTTACAAGTAAAGCCCTATTGGCACTGGACTAGTATTACCAGGGGACCACGTGTGATTTACAAATAAGGTTGCCACATTTGTATGTGGTATGGTGCATTTGCATGGGATAAACAAAGTTTGTATTTTACTTGGATTTACTGACATTATCTCCTTGACATGAGGTCAAGGCTCTGTTTAACAACTTTCCACTTTCAGAGGCGAAATATCTGTTCTTCAGCAGCCACAATATTAACATAGTTTAGAGTTGTTTTGCAAGCATAAATACACATTTACAGCTCATTCAAATCAAGTAAATGAAAACCATTTGTTGCCTTCTGTCACTCATTTTAACATCAGTATCTCGAACTCACAGCACAGCTACTGACTACTTACAAGCTTACAACAGATGTTTAAAAAGAAATGGAAAAGGACTATTATTATCACATGACCTCTGTGTTTGGCAAAATATGGTTGTGATTTGTGGTGGAGTTTTTACTTTACAAATACAGACATGGCAGATTTGCCCAAGATTAAGGTCACAGACGTCCTACATAATTATTACATATTAATTAAGGTCTCTGGGCAATACTAGTCCAGTGAGAAAAGGGCTTAAGACAGTATACTTTAAAAACATGGGCACAGGGGGCCATAAATAACAGCACAAGATAAGTGCTGAAGATATATAGAAATATTATGTAACCTCTCTAACCCTCTAGCAGCCTCCTTTGTTAAAACTAAGCATGTTTTTTATGACATTTTTAAAAAATGTTACTGCAGAACCCCACAGAGTCAGAACAAGTAAGTATAAACCAATCTGATCTGATCTGACTGCGTCAAAGATAAACTGTTGATAAAATCCAACATGATCCCATCACATCAATCACTAGGGTCAGTTCACGTGATTCTTTAATTTATACCTTAACCATATATTTACCATTTTGTAAAAGTATACGACTTGCTTACAATGTTCATATTGTGTTTTACCCAAAGGAACAAAAATATACTTACATGTCATACTTCTCTTTATTGTTTAACTCTCCTTCCACTGCTGCAGACAAACAGAGAAAGAAACCAGTTTAGATGATGTGCAAACTTGTATAAAATTGGGCGAATTAGATAAACACAAGCATTTAATTTCAGTCTGCTCCAAGAGTGTCACTGGAAGTAGAAGGGACTAACCAGACAGCACTGATCCCATTAGTTACACTGAAAATCCATAATTACAACCAGCACATATCAATTAAATAAAATGTCACTGAAGGGCTTTAATAGAATAAATAACATCCTGAAGCCTCAGTGCTTCTGCCTGAATCACAGGCCCACATGCCGAACCACTGTCGCTCACTGTCAACAGGTTGCTCACCAGCTGGATTATCCATTCCAGGTTCGGTCTTACACACAGGCTTGGCAGAGCCGCGGCCAGCCCTGCCAGACGGGGGCTTGGCACGAGTCTGGGCTGGGGGGCGTCTGGAGGGAAGAGCTGGAGTGATGGAGCAGAGGCATGCCATCAAACATACTGTGTGCCATGAAGTGTGCGGTGCAGGCATATGTAGACACAACACACACATAAACCAATGTACACATAATCTGCTTCCATCCACATATATTGAATAAGATGTAGGCATGTCAAAGACTGATCACCTTGAGCATCTGTGGCAGGTTTCTTTTGGTCATCTGAGCTGGAAAAAGGAGACAAAAACACTGAGATGACTTTTTCTCTACCTGCAAAAGGCACATCCAACATAACTCTACAAAAACAATGCATTTAAAAGCGGTAGCACTGAATATAAATATGACAATCTGTAGACCCAGGTAAGTGTTACTCCACCCTCCCCATGCGGAGCTGAAGAAAGGGGACGAGCTATGCTGAAGGCGTGCTTTTGACAGGAACTGACCCCTCCGACATAAACACACATGTAAAAAGTCTTGACAGGCTCGATGTAAACAAATGTACGGCTTGGACTGCTCTCTTACAAACTTACTCTGTGCCTTGAAGGCTGTCACCTGCGACCCCCCCTCCAGCCTCAGCCGAACCCGCTGATTCTGAATTTTTCTTCCGCCTCGAGTTGGAAACTTTCCTCCGCTTGGTCGCACCGGTGTCCGGGCTCGGTTCGTCCTCGTCGTCGTCGCTCTTGCTGTCCTTCAGCCAGGCCGGTACTGCCCTCGTTGACCTGTCTCTTAAAACCCGTCCTGAGCTCTGCGGGCTCGACGCTGCTCCGTTAACGTCCGTTAATGATGCGGAGACGCCGGACCTCGGGCGGCCCGCGCCCCGCTCCCTCAGCCCCCTCCGCGGGGTAACGTTGGAACTGGTGGCCGGGGTCTGCTCTGCGGCCTTGTCCTCCGCCGGCTCTCCACCTTTATTTACATCCTCTGCTCGGTCGCCGGCCGCTTCCATCACCGTGAGGACACTTCAGCCTACCTCAAATTCCGCTTAAAGTCAAGCAGGTTTAGTAGCGATGTGCGGAAAAACGGACCACATCTGGTTAAAAGACGTTTTGATTGCAAGCGGCCTTTATCCAACAGTGGGGCATTTTCTGTCAATGCGCTGGTTTCGTCGCAAATTAAATGCATACATTTATTGATTAGACATTGAAAACTTTTCTTAATTATCTATTCAGCAATAAACCGATATCATTTTAAAGAAGCAGACACTATTTTCGCGTTCTTAAAGCTATAGTAAACCTACTTATTCGCCCGGGCCTGGAGCGCAACCATTTTGTGCGCTTTGTTGCGTCTCCTTTAAGCCAAATATAAACTGAGGTTACGTTCAGGAGCGGCAACGCATTTTAGCAGCTGCACAAACTATTTGGATTTCCCTCCGTGCCTCCAGAAGATGGAGTCGGCCGATCCGCAGTGTTTATAAATCTGCGGAGAAAGCATCAGCCGTGCAAAGGCACCGTGCACACGGCTGACTGCCGGGGCATCATGGGAACTGTAGTTTGCGTTGAAGCACCACAGCTCGGACTTTATTTTAAGGATATTTCTATCTCTTTTGACGTGCTTTTATCACTTTAGGATAAAACATGAGGAATATAAAGATTTTGTGTATGATTAGCAATGGAATTTTTCTCCTGTAACAACAAATAATACAATATTGATGTAATTATCTAAAAATAATCCATGCATGCAGAATATTTCCCCTAACAACCAGGTAAAAATGATTGAAATGTTTTCACTGTATTGCCCAGCCTGCAATATTTTTTGTGTTATGTGCTAAATAAATTAATAAATTACAATATTTCACTCAACACTCAGAGTGTATAGTCATATCTTCTTCTTGCATGTATTGAATTCATATTTTACCCTCAAGTAAGATGAATTATGATTTATTTCCTACAATATTCGGCACTGATGACAGTGAAGCTAACATGGCTGCCAGTGGAAAAACCTGCACTGTGTGGTCAGAGCTGTACAGCTCTGCTGCAGGCTGTTCTGATGGGCCTCATTTACCACCAGATGGCAATATTGTCTTAAATATATAGTTCATAGTTCATCTCTGACAGAATAAAGTTAACTTGGTTAAATTTCTTCTCTTATTATCGGTCAGTGTGATAAAGCAGGTGTGGTGTTAAAGATAATATTTCTGAGAAATTAACTTACTGTTGCTTCATGCCTGACTGAGATTGTAAAGGTTTTATTTAGCTTACACAAACCACCATGAGGGATTGTAGTTGATGGGAAGGGCAAACCCACAAAAGTAGGTTTTGACCCTACTAGGGCCAGAATTAACAATATTGATACGAATACCAATTTGTTTTATTATTAAGAGCAGATAATGGGGCAGCAAATTAAGCATTTTACTGTCCTCAGCTGATCACTTAATAACATACATGGTAAGTCTTGAATGGCAAAATTCAAGCAAATTTCAGTTATGTCAATTCTATGAACAAATAGGGTGACGATCACTGCGTGCATGTACACAAAATCGGCAGAGAAGAGGAGTGCATGCACCAACAAGAGAGATCATGCTCCCAAAACATGACAATTTCTTTATATCTATCCTACTGATGATACAAGTAAGGCACAAGTAAAAGTCTTGCATCAAAATTGTACTTAACGTGTACATCACTGTAATGTTGCAGCAAGTAAAGGTTGGCTTTTAAATACTTTATATACTGCTGGTTTGTATAATTAATCTGTGATGTAGTAAATAAAGCTGTCAGACAAGGGGACAATATTTCCCTCTGCAATGTAGTGGAGTAGAAGTACAAAGTAGCATAAAATCAAGTAAAGTACCTCAAACTTGTACTTAAGTACTTGAGTGACTGATGACTGGACTTAGAATTGGTAGTATCAGTACTGTAGGTATCACTAGCAGCTTTGTATAAAGTACCCCAAAGTCATACTTGAGATGTCATGTCTAAATATTACTTTTGTAAAACTGAAAGTACCAAAGTATACAAATAGTACTTGAGTAAAAGTCTTAAAGTGTCTGATATTAAATGTACTTAAGTATCAAAAGCAGAAGTAAATTATTCATGTATTCACATGTATGTTTATACTCTATGGGTCATTTTTCTGATGATCAAAATCAGTTTGTTTTTTTGTTTTTATTTTTAAATCCAATTGCCTCAGCATAAAATCTGCAAAATAACTAGTAACTGAAGTTATCAAATGAATGTAATAGAGTTAATTGTACAAAAGTAGCATCCACATTGTGGTGGAGTGGAAGTATAAAGTGGCAGAAAATGGAAATACTCAACTCAAGTGCAAGTACCTCAAAATTATTCTCAAATACAATAAATGTACTTAGTTACATTCCAACAGTTAAGCTGATTGTTTTTTTCTGTAACATGTCTCAATACTTTAATGGTTAAACTGCTGTCTGGCAGGTGGATACACTATAAAAACTCCATGTACCTGTGACTGCCCTCCTCCTCCTTCTCATGTTGTTCTGAACGATGAGGGCTGCTAATGTTCTGAAAGGCCTCACTGAGCTCCTCGCCAGGGTACAACATGTTTCTGGAGTAAAGTTGACGGAGAAGTTTATGAAACATTCTCAAAACACTGCGCTCTCTCTCTCTCTCTCTCCATCATGACACATTGCCTAATAGTAGCTGATGTATGAGGTCAGGGATGGGTTTCCATTCACAGAGGTCGGAGTTAAAGTCAAGAAACGTCTGACCCCTTTTGCACTTTTTACAGTTATGCGGTTTAATCTAAAACTAAGGCTAGCTGACATAGTTAAGACAGTGTGTTTGAACAATGTAGACAAACAAAATGAAATACAGCATTGCATCCTTTTGAAAATGCTTTATTTATCTACTTTATCACTATAAATATAACAAGACCGAACAAGCTTCTTTTTTTTTTTTTAAACAAACCTTCAGATAGAAAACAGTCTGCATAGGTCTACAAAGGCATAGCAAAGGGCACATCTTGGCAATAAGGCACACACTAGCAAGAGTTTAAATGGTAACACCTATGTTAAACTAGGCATACATGGCTCCACACCACTGACACAAGGAGCAGAAGGACTTCATCCCGCTGCTGCAGTGTGGGTGAAATGCAGGCAAAAGAAAATAAAGCATGTGTAATGAGTGGGAAACAAGCAGAAGGTGAAATTTGGATGGCTGTTACTGACATATGCAGTTGCAAAACCAGCAGCTCAACACACATGATAATCCAGTTTTAGTCTTTTTGCTGTTGAAGCGGATAAAAAAAGTAGCTCTTCTTGTTCCCACTCAAAACACAGAATCCAGTTCAAAATAGCAAACAGAATATTACACATAACAAAAACACAATAACCTTGAATTCTTTAAAAACTATTGGACACTTTGGCAAAAAAGAAAACATATATTTTTCTACTTTTGTTACTCTGACTTTTTTAATCCCTAAACAATGTGTAAATAAAGAAAAGAAATATGTTTTAGAATATATTATACCTTTTCTTCTTACTTCATACACAACACATGTAATGCATATATTAAATATATCCTGACGTATTGTCATCATACAAGAAAATAATAAAAGCAGTAGCAAAATGGAGATGATGGAGTGAAATGAGACTTGTTTGTGGATAATCAATCTTTTCATTTTTCTCAAAATACAGGCCATCGTCAAGTCAAACGCATCATGTTGTTTAAAATGCAGTAAAAATGACAAAATATGCAGAGATTAAAAAAAAGGACTACCAGAACTGCTTTACAAATACATGCTCTCATATAAAGATGGCTGTGGAGTGTGACTTCATGATCAGTTTGCATCCGTTAAGTTTGTGTGCATGGCTACTTTTATATTTCAGAATGAGGTATTGCTCCAGTGATTCCCAGTCCAGTATTACACTTGTTTTCAGAGTTTAAAAAGTGCCTTCTAAACATTCATCAGGGTTATTTTATGTTTTAGGAAAAACTCGGTCACAGACACAGGCATTGAAAAGAGCCCAGTTCACATGTGAACATCTCTTCATCTGAAAGTCGCAATCTCTTGCCTTTTATAAATACGTTTTAAGTGCACCTCGGTCAAAAGCACAGTTTGGAGGACGAGAAATAAAGAGGAGACAATGTCTATGGAGTGTTACTGCAGGAGAGGTAGCCTTGTCACATCTGACTGCAGA
Organism: Pagrus major; assembly: GCF_040436345.1. Lineage (NCBI taxonomy): Eukaryota > Metazoa > Chordata > Actinopteri > Spariformes > Sparidae > Pagrus > Pagrus major. Next base: position 17,383,061 of record NC_133215.1, read on the forward strand.
GACTAAAACCTACGCGTCTCACCCCGATACAGTCATACCACAAATTTGGTGCAATGGAAATATGAATGCAGAAAACTCCACTCACTTTGTAATGAAAGGCACAGTGACAAGCACGGGGTAGCACATACATTATGCAGATGTAAGGCACTGTAGTCAGGCACAATCTTTCTAATATCATGAGACTGGAGTGTTTGTAGCCTTAGTTTTTTTTTTGGTTAGCGTTGGCAAATACAGGAGCTCTTTAGTGCTCCAGCCCATATAGATAAATGTCTCTCATTCCTGTCCATATTTGTTCACCTTTCAAAAGTCAAGCAATTTACAAAAAAACAATAATAAAGATATGCATAAATGAGAAACAAAACAACTAACATCTGTTCAGTCTTAGTGCCCTGTCAGCGCATTTTCTGAGGATAGGAAATATCTCCATGTTCATGATGTCGCCGTCTGTCAGACTTATAGATAAACCATGTTGCCTTTCCAGTTTTCTTTCACTAGCATTTCTTCCCCTACAAACCTGGCACAATAATATTATTTAGCTGGCAACTTTTCTTCAAACAAAACATGCTATGTTTCCAAGTTAAGGAGGAGAAAAAAAAGCTAAATATAGGCAAAAGAACACGACACTTAGAACCTTCATTTAAAACACAAATAAAACTAAATAAACCAAAAAGTACCAAATGGGCATGTTTGAAACATACACATTCAACCAGCATGGACGGACAGCATCACCTACAGCACATAGAATTGGCTACAATACTATATTAATGGAAAAAATACTAGAAAAAAACATTAGTATATCCAAAAACAGTTGTCTTCAGTGGTATCCTCTCCTGTCAGTAGTTCCTGTTGTACTTTTACTTTCTTTAAATTAACTTTTCTTTCTTGTAGACATGATGTAAAGGTCTATCTTTGCTGCTTCGGAGAACAAATACCGCCCCAATAATGAGAAACCTACAGAGAATAAACCTTAAATATGTTTCTTCTCTTCATAAATACTTGAATGTACCTTCAGTGTATAGAAGAGAGAGAAAGAGAGAGAAAGATATGTGATGTAATGCTTGTTGTTAGGGGCGCTGACTGTCACCGCATACAGGTTAGTTTCCTCAGTGAGTGGACTGTCCTCTATGTGTGTTCTAATTTACAGTGATGCTGCATAATTAAGCCTGTCATGTGGTTGCCTTGGGTCCAGGATACACTGAGGCTGATATGAGATGTCAGGTTGTCATTGTTTCACTGTCTGTTTTCTTAATATCATTCAAACGACATTCCTTTCGAGCTTTTGGATGTTCACAAGTTCAAGTGATGGGACAGACTGCGGTGGTCGCTCAGTCATGTGGTCCCACCCTCACATTAATATGTCTGGTAGACATCGTGGATGGGCAGCTGGAAGGCTGTGGCGGGAAAGGCCTGTGGCACCGCATAGCCTGCGTATCCCCCATATGCTGCAGCCGCCACCGCTGCATTCTTCTGCAGAGCGGCCAGAGCTGCTGTGTTGGCAGCGTAGTTTGTGATGGGGACGTATCCACCTCCATACAGGCCACCAGCTGCTGGGATACGCTGTACATTGTGGGCCATGGCATAGACGGGAGTGATTGGACGGCCCTGGTAAATGGAGGAGAAGGAATATAGTGAATAAGACAATTTCTAAAGTGTGTCCTTAACAAGTGGCAACCTCCAGGGGCTGAAAAAATTAAGCCCAAAACTGCTGTTCCTCAAATGGCCACTTGAGGCTGGCTCCCCGTAATAAAATGCCAAACTTTACAGCAGAAATAATCATTTTTAAAGCCTCAAACAAAAAAAATGGTTATTTTAGCTAATTTCTCCATTCATGGCAACTGTACCTAACAACACAAGACATGACACTAATGTTACATTGCTTGCTAACATACAACCTATTTACCTTTTCTTTAGTAAGCATGGACAAATTAAAACTCGCCTATAAGAAAACATGAATCCTTTTAGTCCTAATTAGAACATGGGAAAAAAAATTTCACAGATGGTAAATATATGGAGCCACACCACTTGACATAGATAGAAATACACTGTAATATAAAGAGAAATAGCTCTTTTTGTTGCCAATACAAAGATTTATGCTATTTGTAAGTGAAAATGGCATACTGTGAGATGCGTTACTATGGATCCCACTGGTTTTCTTGCAAGACCCGCCCTACGCCACTTCTGATAGATTGCCTTTGTTGGTTACGCTCCCTACGTTTGACTCAAACTATTAATGCATAGTGTAACAATTAATGAGCTTTGCCTAACTAACCCTGAGACACTGCAGCTGTATGAGCTGAAGAGGTTGGTGTGTTTACTACAGCTCACAATCCAGTTTATCAGCTCTGCTTCTGGCTGTTTATTTACAAACCAATTCTTGTCTCATTTGGTATGGTTAAACAGTAAATTCTCCCTCCCTCCCTTTCGTTGCCCAACTGAATACCAAGGCAAGGAAAACCTCTGTCAGTTTTTCTCCTGTCAAACAACGTGATAGATGTACTGTACTCAGTGAGGAGTACAAGGGCCAAGAAGCCATTTAGGCTTTCATCATGCAAAAATGACAAACGTAGGCCAATCAGCATGTAGGGTGAATCTTGCAAGAAAATCAGTGGGATCCATAATAACAGACAATTTATGTTTTTTAGATGCAAACATATACACCAACATCAGAATTCACACCTGAAAAGGTGGCGGGGTAGAGACCGCAGGTAGGACGGTGGCAGCAGCAGCAGTAGCAGTGGTGTGTTCGGGGTGTTGCATGGCCAGGGGGTTGATAAGGTGCTCCACCGTGTGCACCTTCCCCTCCTCCATCAGCTTGGCTGCAGGAGCCGTGCTGAACACAGGGTACTGCCCACCCAGAGTCGGCAATGCCACTGCACATAAAGAGACACAACAATGAGAGCTCGGATAATAGAGCGAACCACTGCAGACAACAGCAGAGTACAGCAAGAGATGGTTAATATGTAGACAGACAAGCACATTCTTGCACCCATGCTCAAACAGAAACAGCCACACTTTAATCTGAAGGTAATCTATTACAGGACAGACGGATGAAGCAATGAAGGATAAACAAGACAGAGAAAGGTTGAAGGAAACAATTTAGGCATTAAAGGAAAAAATAATAAACTACACAAGTTGGCATTGGGGTGTGATTCGGATTATGATGGTGCTCAACTGTGGATTAACCTCAGTGCTCCGACACACACACACACACATGCACACACGCACACACACACACACACACACACACAGTGAACACGTCAGTCATTGTTTCAGATGGACAAAAGTCTTTTCAATCTATTGGTGACCCCGTGATTCCACACTGACTTGGACTAAGAACGAGACCCCCAAGATTGGGGTCAAATCGTTCCCGTTCCCGTTCCCCCACTTTACAGAATGGACCTTGGGTCACCAAATATAATAACAATGACAAATATTAAATTCATGATGAAACAAATAATCTGGTAGGTTTAGTATGTTTAGTAATAAACTTGAAGATTAAAGAATAATACCAGTGTTCCTCTTTTTTTATTGCATTTTATTTTGTACAGTTCTGTACTATTATGTTTTTGTTTCACGTCTTACTGAAACGAGAGTTGTGGTTTCAACCTCATTTGTATCAATGTCATTGCATTTTTTTCTGTTTACTGTCAGGAAACAAGGAAACAGAAATAAAAGTAATTTTCCACCAGGAAATGAATGTTTTAAGACAAGCCACCATATATTTCACTCTTTGCTGGGGCAGCAGCTCATTTCAGCCTAAATTTAACATTGTAGACAATGTACAGTTTTACAAATCAAAACAAAAAGTGTAAATGTCAGAAAATAAATTTACAAACAACATGCATTGCAAAATCACGATGATTGTATGGACTTAATGTGTAGATGGGCCACAAACCTAAATAACACTGGTATTATCCTTTAAGTGATTAGAATAGATTGGACTCAATAGAAGGGAGGAGATAAATAATCTTCAGTTTGTGCGTTTAGTTTTGCATTTCAACTCCTTCCATGACTGAAACTGTCGTAACACTAACATATCTAAAGCAGCTGTTCCTACAGAGAATAAAACTGATTGAGTTGATATCCAGTAACTTCATTTTGTGAATAGAAAAGGTAAATTTTTTGTGAAAATGTAACATATCTAAAGCAGCTGAGAAAGAAAGAGACAAGATACTGTCAACAACCTTTCAGTAAAGGTTTGGAGCTGAGTCATATGTAAAAGTAGATTGTGGAAGAACTGATCCCCACACAACTGAGGCCATGTTCAGACAGACATCAGCACTGCGTGAAAAAACATGACTTCCTCGTTCAGTTAAATGGAACCAATTCTAGCCTCAACACAATGAAACGGCTTCTGCGTTGGCCATTATCCAATCAAATGTATTCCTTTATTTTCTTTTAACACAGTGCTGATTTTGATCTGAACACCCGGTAAGACAATTTTTTTAAGGAAAAAGGAAAGAATGAAAAATGGCAGTTACTTTCTGGTCACGCTAGAAAGGACAAATTTTCCATTATTCTTTGCTTTTTTATTTGAGGAGAAAGGGAGTCCTTTTGCACCTGACCATCCAGCAACAACCATAATCTTGATTTATAAAGTGTTCCTCAAACCACACAGGAGAGAGAGACAGTAAATTATGAGCTGGAAGGTTTAATAAAGGCTTTTGAGATGGGCAAGGATATGGATGGATATATCTATCTCACTGACTTGTGCCAGGTTTGATGCCAACGGGGTTGACAGAGGCAGCGAGCTCCAGACTGGGCATCAGCTCATAGGGCTTGTCGGGCTGCTTGGACTTGCCCTCATGGTAGCGGCTGTAGATGCCACGACCGGCAGAGTAACCCCCCAGGTACGACCCCCGTGGTCCAGGGGTACGATTACCTGCAGCAGCACGACCACGACCTCGCACAGTACCTGCTTAAAATACAATTAAAGTAATATGATGACAGGGGTTTTGGTTTAGGACTTGGGCAGCAAGGGCAACTTATACTGGGGAAACATGTAAGTCAAGATTTTATGATGGTTTTAGAGCTTTAAATGGTAGTCTCAAGATATCAGAACTGGGCCAGCAAGAAGATTAATTTAACTCTAACTGTCCTGGGAATTTCTCATCGATATCTGTTGAGCACAGGATCTTTTTGGAGTTCTTTGGGTCCTGTTTGGCCTTTTTCTGACTCTTAAATCAGATCTGGCTATGCAAGTTCACGGCACTGAGAAATGGTACTCAGAGACATTCTCAGCTTTCTAGTGAACTCTGCGATAACCCAGCATGAAATGGGAGGTGACAGCACAGCAGGAAAAGGATGGTGTTAGAAAATGTATAGTTTGTCACATGGCAAGAAAGCTCATTGTTCATTGAAGGAATGAGTAGAAATAAGGATGTGAGGGATTACCATTGTTCTGTATCATTGGGGATCCTTTGGAGAGAAAACCAAAACACAATGATTGTTGAAAGTCAAAAAAGATTTTCCTGCTACCACCCAAAGACCATATATAATCAATCATTAAAGGTAATGGGATTAGCATTCATTGGTCCATCACCTAGTTTTGTCTTTGTCTCTTAACTCTGATTTTAAGCCACAAACCCTCATCAAGTTAAAGATCGTAAAACTTTTAGCAAATGAGTTGCATTGTCATCAATGATTAAATCATTAATATCTAAGTCATCATAACCCTTCAAGTCTGTCAATGTTCCTACAATAGCATCTTTTGGATGTCAAGATGAGATCTTTAGCAGTGCATTGGCCAAAGGTGTTCCTGCTGCCACCAACATTTACAAAAACAGATGGCTTTCAGAGAAACACTGTGGCTTTTGCAACTGATCGTTACTGGTACAGAAGCAGAAAGAATGAATTCTAACCTTTGACGAAGTAGTCCCTGTTGGGTCCAATGAGAGTGTTGTAGGGGTAACCATAGTATGCCAGTGTGTAAGGATCACACTGGTAAACATAGCTCTGCTGAGGAGCCTCTGGAGTGGCAGAAGCCCCCTTGGAGGCCTTCTGTCTTGAGTACTGCTCTTTGTCAACCGGCTTGGCGAGCGTCACCTCGATGCAGGACCCTTCCACCTCTGTGCCATTGAGGTGGTCCATGGCCAGGACAGCATCGTCCCGGGAGTTAAAGTGGACGAAGGCGTAGTCACGGATTTTCTTCACACGTTCAACACATCCAGGATTCCACTGGCTGAACACCTGGTTGACAGAGAAAATGGGTGATTGGTTGACAACAGTAAGCCAATAAAAGCATAATGAAACCTGTAAACTGATCAGTCAGCCAGTCCTACCTGTCTGATTGTCTCCTCACTGGTCTCCATCATAAGATTCCTGACGTAGAGGATCTTCACTGTCTCCATCACGTCTTCGTCCACATCAATCTCCGGCTCAGCCCAGTCCACTGCGATCTGGTGGCCCCAAAGCTGAATGCGTCCAGGCATCAACTTCCTGCGAGCCATGGCGGCTGCACGGTGCGACTCGTACTCTACAAAGGCAAAGCCTCGGTTCTTCATCTTGTCTGCAGCACTGGCATAAACTATCACGTCTAGTACCCCTTCTGTCACCTTAGAGACCTCCTCCAGGATCTCCTCACGCTTTTTGGTCTTGGGGATGCCACCGATGAAAAGACGGCAGTTGTCCACGGAGGAGCAGACCCCCAACAGCCGTCCGGGCCGCACCTCATAGTTGTTGAGCTCGCGTACAGCCCGCTTGGCCTCGTGTTTCTCCGTGTACATCACAAATGCGTACCCTCGGTTCTTCCCATCAAAGTCCATCATCAGCCGCATCTCATAGATGCGTCCAACGGACTCGAAAACTGGGACCAGCTCATCCTCGTAAACGTCCCGTGGGATCTTGCCCACAAAGATTTCACACCCCCGTGGTGGAGATGCACCATTCCAACCAGGAGGAGGGCCATATTTACGCTGGCCATTTTCTTGGACCATAGTGTAGCCGGTGCGCTCCATCAGGGCCACCAGTGCAGCCTCATTAGGAGCACCTGCAACTCCCTCAGGGATGTTGATCTGTCCGTGAAGAAGAGAGTGGTGGGAGGCACCAGAGGGTTTGGAGGGGGCAGCGTTATTGCTCATGGTCGAGGAGGAAGCAGGATCTTCGGCTGTCATTCTGAGAAAACCATCCAATCAGATCTGGGGCCTGAGGAGGGCAAAAAGAAAGGTTTCAATCATCAAATTACATTAAGGACCAGAAGCCACCATTTAAAACATCTGTAGCAACAAAAAAAAACCCATAAGATGGCTGATTTGCAGGCACAATCACACACAAGATTACTTCCTGAACAAACAAACCAAAGCTCGTAATGAGACCTGGACAGAACAGTGAGAATACAGCATCTATAAATCCCCACATCACCTTCCCTGTCAGTGGTTTTACAACCTTGTTTTGTTGAGTTCTACAGATCCCTTGCTGACCTCTGACCCCTATCAGAGAGAATGAAGGGCTGTAAACCCTGAAACCTCCAGCTCAAAGTTCACTGAGTACGACTGAGTCACATGCTCATTAAATGTGTGTGTCAGAAGTAAGTCACTCAAGTTGGAGTTAAGCTACATGAGGAATTTTGTGTAAAATCTGACCCCAGTGACTCCATACTGTGGCAAAAAGCTGTGCAAATTAATCTATCTCATTCTTGAACCTGCTGCACACACACTCACCACAAGAGGGCGTCGGATTTCTCACCTCTTGATCCTGAGTGTGTGTGGGTGCAGCTTTGTCTGTTTGTGTGTTTCTGTGTGTGCGCTACTTCATTAAGGGCTGCAGCCCTATAAAAGGAACAGAGAACAATCAGAAATCGGCTTCCCGAGCATAAACCTCTTACTCTGTTATTTTCCAACACTGCCAGCATTCAGAACGGAAAAATCCACAGCTTTTTAAATCCCCAAATCTCCGCGCTGCGTACAACACTGCCGCAACCAATCACAGCAGACTACAACAGCAACCCCTTTTTATATCAGGCTAAACGTCATGTAAGCAAACAGACAAAATAAAAAACAACCAGGTGCTAGTTAGGCAGGCAGTGTGTGTGTACGTGTGTGTGCGTTTTTGTGCGTCACAAGATTGCCTGGACTTTGATGGAGATAGCTGAGGCGGTCAACAAAGGTAAAACACTACTAAGCCAAGCAACCATGGTAACGCACATTTGACTTTACCCAATATCTCACTCTCCCACACACATACACACACACACACACACACACACACACACACACACACACACACACACACACACACACACACACCTGTTCACTTGTTAGTTGCCCAAGGCTGGAGGGCTTAGAATTACCTGAAAGCTAGCTCACACCTAGGCCACAGAGGCAGGAAAATGATGCAAATGTCAGCTTGATGGGAGACAAGGATGTTTTAAATATCATTAAAATGTATAGCTGATATACCACATAAATTTAATTCATTATTGATTAATTAATTTGTTGTTGTGTACTGAAGACAATTAGGTCAAAACAGGGACAACAAGGAAAACAAAACAGCAAGAGTTGGGAAAGACAGGATGTTGTTTCCTCCCTCTATATTTAGCCGGTAGTTGCTGAATGTTGGCATAGGTCAAGATGACATTAGATTACAAAAAAAACATAGAGTTTCTGCTCAGCAAAGATGAAGTGCTCTTAAAGGGCAATTCCACCAATTTTACACATTAAAGTGTGTTAACAGGTCTTGGGGAGTACTAGTGCATACATGAAAATATAGTATAAAGCCTTTTGTGGCTCCAGAGGAAGCTGCATGTAATCTCATCAATTGCCTCTAGTGATGTCACTCAGTGACAGTTGCATTGTAGGTAATGTAGGTACCAGGTTTTGAAAAGTCTACTGGTCTAGCATTACACTTCTGTAACACTATTGGACTCATTATGGTCAGTTTAAATCAAGACAGCAAAAACAGAGATATCAACTTTTTTATTCCACACATTCCTCTTCCTTTTCAAAACCTGGCGCATACATTACCCACAATGCAACCGCAACTGAGTGACATCACTGGAGGCACAAAAGGCTTTATGCTACTTTTCCCACACACAGTATGCAGTAGTACTCCAAAAGACCTGTAAACACACATTAATGTGTAAAATTGGTGGAGTTACCCTTTAATTGCACATTTAAAAAAAAAGCAGTTTTTCCAGTAGCCTGTGATATTAAAACAACCTTAATGTTGCTTGTTTCTGCGTTGTTTTCCCTCTGCTTCCACAGCTCGACATGCCCTCCCTCTGTTCCTTCTATTGTGTGAAGTGCTAACATGACTCCATCTCTTATCAGCCTTATCTCGCCAGACTGATGACAAAGGGAGGACAATATTCACTTTGGGAGTTCTGCTCAGTGATAAAAAGAAGCTATGTGAAACTGTGAGGTCGACACTCTGAATGACATACTCAGATCAGTCTAGGACTGGTTTTAAAAACCTCCCTTATTGGATATATGTGTGTTTAAAAAACTTGATATATTCTCAGAGGGCTGACCTACTTCCTGCTTTTGACCATTTGGAGATATTCCTGACTTCCTTAGTGCTGACCACTGTTGTGCAGAAGTTTTTCTTTCTAATGGGAGACTCAGGAAATACACAGCCCTCAGTGTCAGAAGTGAAGCAAAAATCAGATGGTGGGAAGTACTTTGTTACTGTACTTTGTTACTTTCTGACAACTTTTTACTTTTACTCCCTACATTTTAACCCAAATATCTGTACTTTCTACACCTTACACTTTCAAAACAGGCTTTTTACTTAATTTTTTAGGCAATTTTAATGCATTTGAGAGGAATTATTGATTATTTATATGTGTGTGTATATATATATATATATATATTTATTTATATGTATATATAAGTATTCATACTTCCACTTGAGTAAATAATGTGTGCACTTTTGCCACCTCTGCTTATATTGCATAATATTAAGAAAATGAGAATTGTGTGTGTATATGGGATCTTTTGGCATCTAAGTGCATCTGAGAAAAGGTTCTTGAAAATCTGCACCTTTTAGAAAGCTATGACCTTATACATGCTGCATGTAATCATGTGTTTGTATGTATATGAATGTGTGTGTGAGTGAGAGAGAGAAAGAGAGCAGGAAAACTAAGGCAGCAACAGGTAGATGATTAACCATGACGAACACAAATCACAGCCTTCTATCACAGAGGGCATAAAGATTTACAGATGACGCCTCGGTTATTAAGAAACCAGAGCTTTGGAAGGAAACGTTACAAGAGACATAATCTATACTGCCATTCAGACCCAGAGTTCACCTGGTTCAAAGGTTGTGAACTCAGGAGGGAAGAGCTGGCTGGTTTGCACGCTGTGAAGAAAGTTCAAGAGAAGGATTTTATTGGCTAACAGTGCCAACCTACTGGGTTAAAGTGTTCCAGTTATGGTTGCAGAGATTAGCCATTACATTGTGTTTATGATTGATAGAAGCACCTGATTCTCTACGTATTAACAGCATGTTATTGGGGGCTGAATTGTTTTATGAGCAGGCAAAAAGGCTTTCATACCATAAACACAGATTGACGACTGTGGACAAATTCCATCTTTTTGCTCAAATAAACTAATAAGGCATGGCGTAGTTCCTCACAGCCAGAAAGAGGAAGAACATTTCATTTTTTTGTGTCGCTGACCTGATGTTAGATCAACACAACTGTCAGGAGCATTTGCAGCTCTTATTCATAAGTTTGTAAGCCAAAAGACCTCTCTTTGCTCCCAATTTAGTGGAGATTATAGAGCAAAGAAAACCCTAGTGTGTGTTAGGAACAATGCATCTCTTAGTTTGCTATTCGATCCCGAGTGACACTGATCCAGAGTGCTGAAGAAAACAGGCCTAAGGATGCCTCCATCTTAGCTGTATGCACACACACGTTGACACGTGGAGGCGATCGACTCACAGCGTCTACCCAGCAGCCCCCTAACAACAGGGTCACAAGGCAGCAGAAGAGGATCAATGAAACACCAAAGCCTCAAAACACTCCAGTCCTGATGTCTGAACTCATAACACACAGTCAATAAATAACATTTGAGAAGCTGAGTCATGCACATACTATTCAAACCTGTCTTCAAATACGTAGAAAGAACTGCTAAATAATAATCAAAAGCCTGTCATTCAAGGTTGAAGAATCCTTACATAACCAAGACAGAGAGAGAGAGAGGGAAGTGAGACTGATACAAAGCAGAAATCTTGAGAAGGACATCACAGCAGATGGGATGTTGGTGGAAAAGAGAAGAGGAAGGAGAAGCAGAGAGTGGTCAGATGGGAGAATAGCTACCCCTGTTGCTTCACAGCGCTCCGCTGCTTGGCCGCCTGCTCTGGGAGTGTTAGTCCACCTCCATGAGAGACAGGTACAGCAGGGCACTGAGCACAGAGGCCAGCCTCCTCTACACACACACACACACACACACACACACACTGAGCCAAAGCTGAGAGCATGAGAGCTGATGAGGGTGGAGCTAAAACAGGTACCTTGTGTGAGTGTGTGTGTGCTTGTGGGCGGATCCCACAGAAGCAAGAATTTTAGTAGGAAGAAACACAAACACACAAATAAATGCTTGCATTTTTGCATTTTTTTACTCCAATACATTTGTCTGACTGTCAGACTTTTGTTTTCCGATCCGACATTTTAGATGATAAGATGATTTGTTAGAGATTAAATCACAAATAAAGCAGTGTGGGTGAAGCCACTTGTCACGTTTCAGATGTTTATGCGTTGTTAGCAGTTCCACCAAACACAGATCTCCCCTCTAAACCTTTTAGATGGTTTCATTTTACAAATTATTTTAGGCCTAAAGAGGTAAAACTCTCAAAATACATTAAAACAAATACATTAAAAAGTACAGAGTTCGTGCCAGGATTTAGATTTTTCTTCCCATTAACCATCCCACAATCCCAAAGATTGGAAAAGTAGTTTCTCTGGCTTTTAAGGGTTTTCTGCTTAGAGTTGCAGAAAAAACCCCTGCAGGAAATGTTCAAACTGAGGTTTGAATCCTTCCTCATGTTGTCTTACTCTGACATTTGGAAATTCTGTTACCACTTGACTGATTTATGTCATGTCAGCACAAGACTACGACTGTGTGTAAGTGTATATGTGTGTGTGTGTGTTTGTGTGTGTGTGTGCGTTTGTGTGTATTCGTGCATGCACGCGTGTTTTTTTGTACATAACAACGGTGAACATGTTCCTAGCACAGCTTAACTTAAGCAAACAATACACACCTTCCTGGGCAGTCAAGAGAGCAGATAGAGAGACGACTGAGAGGAAAAGCAGTCAGATGAGAGAACGTCACTCGCTCAGAAGGTTTCTGTCTAAAACCTCCCCTCAGAAAAGAAAAGAGGGAGTGAGGGATGGATGGAGAGAGCAGATGGGGTGAAAGGGAGAGATAGAGATGAAAGTCACAGTGTGTGGTCAACAGTGCTCTGGAGTTTCAGCTGCTATTGAAACCGGCCCCACTCCTTAACGACTGAGTAAACAGGCGAGAAGAAAGTCTATTTAGCATAAAGACCAGAGGATAAACAAAAAAGAGATTTAAGTACAAACGATAGAAAGTGAATATTAATGATGGCAAAAAGGTGTGTTTGTAAGGTGTGTGTGTATAAAATACCTAGGGTAAGGTGTGTGCACTTGTCATGCGGGAAAAGTGTGTATTGCTGAAGAGCAGGACCAATGGGGTCAATCTAAATCAAAGATTAACTGTCAGTCATTAGTGAGAGCCAATCAGGACTCAGAAACGGTGTTCAGGTGTTCCTGTGTTCCTGTGACCGCACAGTGAGACCATCAGTCCATCAGGTCAGCGGTTAACCGTTGAACCCCACAGGAAGACTCGCAAGATGGAGGAAAAACATTGACTTGTCACTCGCCCCTTAATCATTGTTCACGTTCACTAAATCATTTGTCATGAACACCAACACGCCATCGCTTAAAACCACCCACACCGACCGGTTCAGGTTTAATCTTGACTTGTGGATTACAGTTTACTTGATTTTAAGTTATAATTTTAATGAATAAAAGACTTGAACTCTGAATCCGTCACTTTCTGACCTCCCTAGTGGCACTCAGTCCTGTGAAGATGTATACATCGTTAAAAACTGGTCACAAATATACATTTTCATTTTTTAAAAAGGCGCAGTAAAATCTTCACAAAGCTGGGCACTGTCATTTTTAGCAAATGTTACTCAAACAGGTGTAAATTGTGTATTTTTACTGGACTATTATCAGCCAAGGATTAATACACATTCAGTGTGCTATGAGTATTTCTGCAGCAGGACAGTGTTTGTGTGATTGACTCAAAATAAACTACAGTGAGGAACCCGATGTGACAAATGAGTAAACACGGTATGTTCCAGAAATGGCTGTATATAAAAACAAACAAGGAGTTATATCAAATGCTTGAAACCATTGGAACCAGAATACCTTCATTTTCAATGACGTGCTTTGAGCCAGAGTAAATGTGATATTTAGCACGTCTTGATTGTCATTTTGCAAAACAACAAAGCAGCAAAACATCTGTCTGAGCTGCTTAGTGCACAATATACTGTAGATAAGAGTAGAAATAAGAAGATAGAATACAATAGATACCAAAGATGTAAATGTGAATAAAATAGGTGTTTAAAAGATTTCACAGCAAATGTTTTGTTTCCAGCTCTGACAGAAAAACATCTGCTTGGCTTTTCCTTAACATGCTAAATGTATTTGGTCAGTCAGTCAGTCAGTGGGGTAAACGAGTTAATGGGATCTGCTGACAGTAAGAAAATATAAATATGTTCATGATGGCAGCCCGGAGACCATATTTTACTGACCTTTGTATTTCCTACTAAAAACCCTGCTGCTGACATTAGGGTTGAAGCTGAATAACACTTAGAACTAAATCATAAGTAATCACATTAGAGAGTGGCCTATTAGACTTTGTTGGTTATCTCTGATAAGCTAGCTCTCTATTAAGGCCAGGGTCACACACACACACACACACACTGGAATCTGCCACATGGACAAAACCGGTGAATAAGCAGGAATAAGGTCAGCAATAAAGCAGTGCTGGTAATCAGTATCTTGGCCGGGGAGCCTGTATGACTACCATCTATTATTACAAGTCATCTATATAAGTAAATGAGTAGCATGTCACAAGACCAGAGGTCCTGCTGTGTATTTCTGCAGAGTGATATGACCTGTAGGAGTAGTGTGAGACTACAGTGTTTAGTCTCACACTGTGCTTTCCTGGAAGAGGTTCCTCTCAGAGAGGTGCAGAAACTGATAAACTGTTTCAGGAGCGTAAAAGTATAGGCTTCCTGCTGGGATTTTTGGTTTCTCCAGCTGCCTAATTGTTTCAGGTAGATTACACAACTTTACAGTGTCCAAAACATACTTACATAATCCATATCCTTGAAAATGTGAAGCAGGCATTATTACAAAGATGATCATGGCTGTTGATTTTAACTTCAACAAATTTAAAGCCACACAAATGACATTTGGTCCCAGTGTCTTTTGTACATCATCATCTGTCAGCTGCATGAAATGACCACAACCAAGCGAAACAATGAAGTTAACAGAGGAGAAGTGAGAACTGTGGCTGACCCTTCAGGACACATGATGTCCTCACACTGAGGTTCACGTAGCTCAACTGTCAGCATGCTGACTGGAACAGGATGAAGCATTAAGTCAGACTGAGCGAGGCTGCAGTTATCGCAGTGTCGTTTTCCGTCCCTTCACATTGTGGTTGATCGAACGTGTCACTGTACACTGAATTACAGATATCACCAAGAGACAGTCCTTTTCTCTTGTGGTGCTTTGCAAGCAAAATAGGGCTGCAACAAACAAGTATTTTCATAATTGATTAATCCGCCAACTATCTTCTCAGTTAATTGATCTGTAAAATGTCAGAAAACAGTGATACACTCCCAAAACCTGCCAGCTTGATTTATCTCACTTTCATTTTCTTTCGAGACTTTCACTTCAACTCACCTAAAGTTCACTACACTTAAATGCACTGTACACAATTCTTGCTGCTTACAGTCCCTCAATCTCGACAATGAAAACAAAAGATTTAGTTTAACGACATTGTGAACGAGCGTGGAATAATGGAAGCTGTCTTACAACCACCATTGCCAATGAAAGGCAGAAATGTCATGAAGCAGAAATGTCCACTGAATTATTTATATATTTTTCTTGCCTATTACTGTAACTGCCCATATTAGCTGGAAAACACAACGGGTCCACATCATATAGTCTTAGA
This sequence comes from Pagrus major, assembly GCF_040436345.1. Taxonomy (NCBI): domain Eukaryota; kingdom Metazoa; phylum Chordata; class Actinopteri; order Spariformes; family Sparidae; genus Pagrus; species Pagrus major. The sequence goes on from NC_133215.1 coordinate 17,398,270, forward strand.
TGGTCTGAGTTCAAATTAGATAACAATATCACTGAAAATGAACCTGGCAAGAAAAAATGGCATTTTGTGACCTCAAGTTACCTCTGCTTGAGAGTAACAGGGGCAGATACTCCTCATTTCCTCATTTTATTAAAATAAACTAAATGTAAACTTAAATAGTCAAAAACAAGTGCTAAGGTGGAAAAACAGCATTTTCAAGGAGCAAAATGCATACAATTACATAAACTTGCATATTTTCCAAGTTCAGGGATTTAAAAATTGATCTCATTGGCTACATGATGCATCAGTCACCGGGATGAGTGGGTCACTGGTCTACACGATCACTCAGTGGCTGTTGTAGGCTCTAGGACGGGCTTAGACGTGAGCTGTGTTTTTATTCAGATAATGAAAGCCAACTTCCTTCCTCACACTCTGTCTTATAATCTGACGAAGTTATAGCAACAGGCGACCAAATGAAACCCACCATTACCTTGAATAAAATAATGAATTTCTCTAGGTTTGAACAGTGTTGGAAATGTTAAGGATAATGCAAGTACACAACCTGACAGAATATATAACAAATTTCTACTCGTTTTTAGACATTTTAATGCAGAAATGTAACATATTATATCTTAAAAGTGGCTTTGACTGTACTGTTTCAGTCCACTCTCAGTTCAGCTTTGTTTCTGGCCGCATTAACTTTAAAACTTCTTCTTATCTGTGATTTATACTTCCTTCACTAACTAACAAGTCTGCCACTTCAACTTTTTTCAATATTTTTGTTGTTTCAGCCGTGACTTTTCTAGGTTAAATAAAGTTCTGAATAACTTTGTCATTCAGATATTAAAGAACTCCTTTTTTACATAATGTAAATCTTATCTACACCACCTTTACCAAATTTGTGTCCCTGCTCCTGTTGCTTCCTTCTCGTTACTTTTCTTCCCCTTCCCCTACCTCTCCTCCCATCCATGTACCTGTCACCCTCATTCCTCTGGTTCACTCGAGCTCAAAGAAGAGCAGCGGGGAGGGGGAAGGAGAAACGAGGAAGGTGTGGAGAGGAGGGCAAGCTGGGGAGACGGGTAAGGAGGGGTAAGAAATGTAGGAAAGACTAGGGAGTAGGGAGTAGTGTGTATTGGGGTGGGGGGGCTAACGAAGAGAGAGAAGGGGACCAAATGTTCAGGCCTCCCTCAGTACTAGAAAACCCTTTAAAGTGAAACTGGCCTAAAGAATTTCAGGTCAGACAGAGTGCATAAGTGGTCGCCTTCAGCCCACCCCAACTTCACCATGGAGGGATGATTCCAGTTCATTTACCCTGACAGCCCTCCTGCTTTCATTTGTCCACTCAACACAACACAATTTTACTCAAACACCATGATTTTAAGCAACAAAGAGCCCGCATCTCCACATTTTCTTTTTGACTCCAATAACAGCATCAGAACTGATAATGAAACTGTAATTCATAATCTGCCTAGGCCCTAATTTTAAACAGAAAAGCTTTGGGTTCAGTTTAAATATAAAGCATCACATGACAGAAAGGTCAACTGCAGCCGAACGTTGCCACATAGTCATTACTAATCATCTGTTTTAGCTTTAGCTTTAAGGCTAGCTGAAAGGGGCTTTGCTTCCTTAGGCAAACACATTCCTCAGGCTAATCAGCTAGCCTGTTCAAGGCCGTGGCAGACATTGTTTCAGACAATTACTACCGACGTTGACATTGTCACACACTCGTGATAACGGCTTTAGTGGCCCCCCGTATGTGTGTGTGTATGTGTGTGTATAAACCAGCATGATTTAAGGCTGGAGAGTTGGTGATATTAAGCACCCAAATATTTGCATAAAACCTAATTTTGTTTCTTCAGCATCCCTCACAGTCACACTTACTACACAGGCTTACAAAAGAGCTAACCTTCACACACATATAATCAAACAATGGCCCTCCCTGTCTACAAACAAAGTTAATAGAGTGAGTGTCAGGCTCCCACAACGGCAGAAACGTTGCAGAAACGTGCAACTGAAATAACATTTCTGCCAACACAATTGTTTATTTTAATCATCTCTCACGTAAAAAGTAAACTGAATCATGAAGAACTGTTGATTCATGTCAGTTTTTCACTGTATGTGTAGCTGTGAGAGCAACTTAAATGAATGAAATTTAACACCGGATCGCTGGAGTCTCTGTCACACCCACACACACACGCACACAACAAACAGCTCTCTCCTAATCGGGGTAAAAGTCCACATATTATATGACAAGAACCCGGAAGACTGTGGCTAATAATACCAGCCTCTCCATGTAGGCAGTGAAGCATTTTTTATCCCCCACCTTCGACACACACACACACACACATACATACGTCATGCCACTTCACTGGTTCCACTGGTTTCAGTGTAAGATCATCTCCATTCCAATCACTGATTGGTTTAAGTGCCTTTGTTTTCTGTTTCCAATCATTTTGGCCTTGATAAAGCAGCTAAACAGGGAAGTCTGGTAAGTTGAAAGGTGAGCAGAACGCCAGATTTCCTCCATGGGACGAGAGAAAATAGGAAACAAGTCAAGATTTTCTCCATAAGAAGAGAGTAAGGTTTAGTCAAAAGGAGGTTCATAACGTCGAATACTTTAAAGAAGATACCTGACAGGGTCAGGACCGCAGAATTTCCCTCACAAACCGGAGAATATAATTTTTCAAGGAGGCCTGGTTAAGATTTTTGGAGGTCAAAAGTAACAGAGTGACATATAACAAAAATAAGAAGCGATGACATGTTTTTAAAGAGTCTACAGAACCATCAGCAAGATAGAAAAACACTTGAGGGTCGAAGTTAACACCGTACCTGTATCCCGCAGATATCGACGAACAGGCCGAGAAGATGCAGCCGGTATGTTTTGCCTTCAGGAGTCACTTTGCACATTCACACTTGTCTGAAAGTCTCTCCCTTTCTGCCACTTCTCTCTCTTTGGTGCTGACAGGTTGCGGCAGTGACAGAGTCTCTTTGCCTGCCCGCGTCTGGGTGTTTGAGTGTAGAGGTAAGCAAAGGTGGTTTAGTGTTTACTCATTCTCAATGGCCAGGAGAGAGAGGTGGGGCCACTCAGTACAGGTAACCCCCCACCTTTTTTCTTCCTCCTCCAATCTCTCCCTCTCAGCTGATAAGGATAAGACAAAAGGGAGGGTAAGGGATAAAAGGGCAGAGGGTGTGACGAAAGGTGATGATTGACAACAATCATGGAAAAGTCATGAGTTAGTGTTTGAGTGTGTAAACTGTATTTACATGTTAAGGTTTGTCTTCAACACACACATTTCTGAAACTAAACTCTGATTGGTCAAGCTCATTATAAAGTGCTGCATGGATGACATTTTTGTAGGCTAACTCAGAAGTTAGTATCACCCTGGTTCCATCAACAAAAGGCCTATGGGATTTTCGAATTGGATTCTGGATTATTGTAGAAAATAAGCAAACAGAAGTTTAAATTAAATCACCAGAGGTAAAACAGCTAACAGTAGGCTATAAACAAAATACATGGTCACATGACTTCACCGTAACCAACAGTATGCTTCTTACTACACTATACGATACACTCTTTACTATAAATGGATCAATCTCATGTTGTTAAATTACAGTGAGAATAGTTGGCAACGTTAGGACTCATTCCCATGGCACCCTGTTGTTATCTCTCGAATGAGGGCATAAAAATAACAGTGCTTTGAGCTAAACGTTAACATCATCAAGCTAACATCCTCCCAACGACAATGCTAACATGCTGTTGTGTAGCATGAAGTTTACATGTTCGCCATCAAAGCAGAGCTGAGGCTGATGGGAACGGCACACTTTTGGACGTATTTGATCATAAACCAAAGTAAACAATATAATGAGAAACGATAAGGGTGCTCGATGTGAATTCAGGGGAGTCATCAGAATGTCTTGTGTCTTATGGGAGCTACGAAATTTTATATCAATCCATCCAATAGCTGTTGAGATATTCCCGACAACGATGTTGGTCGACTGACATTGCCATCCCTCGTACCACAACACTTCACCCCGGAACAAACCAAAGTATAGTTAACCATAAAAAGGTTTAATATAGGTCAAAGTTACATGATCTGTCGCTTTTGCTGTGTTTGCACTTCATTTATATAAAGAAAACACAACTTGTAAGTCAACATAGACTCAAACAGTGCCTAGAAAAACACAGTAAATCAGAGGAGGTTACTCAAAGTAATCTGTGCCTGAGGCATTTTTGGTAAACCTGTTGAAGGCTGAATTTTACAGGTTTTTTTGTGATTACTCTGAATTTCTTTGTTAATTCAAAACCCCTGTGACTTGCTCATCATAGTATTTTGATTTTTTATTAATTTTATCAATAGTCAAAAGTTGATGGAAAAAAATGTTCATGAAAAATTACTTTACTGTTCTCAAAACTGTTGTTGTACTTGTATATAGTGTTGGGTGTTTTAATTCACAATAAAACATACTTTGTAAGTTCTTTGTATGTTTGTGAGCAAAAATCTTTCCTTTTCATTTTCTAAAGTAACTATTATCTAGTATCTCATCTCTGAAATGTAATGAAAATACTCAAGGAAAACACAAGTACCTCAAATTTGTACTTAAGTACAGTACTTAAGTTACATTCCACCACTGATTACACATTTCTGTTCATTGATCCGGATGATAATGAAGATTTAATTTCACCTGATGAGGTGCAAATACACTTTGTTTTCAGGTTGCATTAAGCATGAATTGATAGTCACTTTGCTGGCGACACATTGATAAACACAGAGAAGATAAAGAGAAATCAAACTAAAGACTGAAGCTGTCACATTCCAGTCATATTTACCAGAAACACAAAGAGGGTCAGAGAGAATAGGAAGGAGAGCACGTTAACAATGTGTGGAAGTGTACATAACCTTAAATAACCCTTAAAGAGGACGGGGGCCTATAGTCTTATCAGACGGGGTGCTGTTCTACTTCAGCATAAGTGTGTGTATGTGTATGAGTGTGTGTGTGTGTGTGTGTGTGTGTGTGTGTGTGTGTGTGTGTGTGTGTGTGTGTGTGTGTTTGTGTGTGTGTGCTATTGCCATTGTACAAGTGACACATTAACCAATGACTCTGTTAATGAAGGACATGCAATCACTGATTCTTGAGGTTTTGGCAGCGCACACACACACACACACACACACACACACACACACACACACACACACACACACACACACACACACTGTATGTAGATAGCCAGTTCAAAGTTTACAGATGGAGAAATATATTCTTTCCTCAACAGGGTGTCATAATGTTAGAGTTTAAGGCCGTGTGCAGCCATAAACCTATTTTAAAGGTACAGAGGAGCATGACTCAAAGACTAGGATGACTTTATTACTGGCATACTGTATCACACAAACACACTCTCTCACGCACACATGGTTCAAGTGAAGTAAAGACAAGTTTATTTGTCTGGCCCAATATAAAATATAGTGTCTCCCAAGTGTTCATCAACAGTTACTGACCCAGTTCCCAAACACAAACAAACACCTCATTGAAACATAAGGACAAAACACACTGTGATATAGTTATAAGCAACTGTAAGGACATTTTAAGTGTATTTCTCAACAAGTGAAACGTCTCTTATGAAGACATATTTTAGATGACTACAGCTATGTTATACTGATACCGATATTTTGCAGAAACTAAAAAGTAATTCTGCAATTTTACAGTGACGATATGACACCAAAACTACACCTATTACAGTGATCTTGAAACTTAGATGGAAATGATATATAACATATTGGTGTCACCAAGGCTATGATACAGTAGTATAGTTTTGTGGTAGAAAGCGCACGACAAGGGGAACAAATCTTGGAATAATGAGAGACTTTATGGTGAATAATGTACTTATAGGGGACTTAACAGTGAAACAGTAGCCCGATGCATAGGAGATTTAGCCTACCAGTGAATGTTCTTTGGATGGCTGGAGTGTAGGTGCTGTTCCTTATTACGATGAATGAAGTAAATAAAAACAACTTATTTTGCCCTTTGCTCATGGCAGTAATTAGGGAAGGTTGCCCCAACTGAAAATCTGGTAACCATCTAACAAAAACACGATAAGTTATATTTTTATGCATTACCAACAAAATATTTCTGTCTTGTTCATACTGTATAATTAAAGTACTTGTATTACAGCCTGAATAATTTGTTCTTACTGTGTGATTACAAGAATAAAAAAAAAAAAACTGAATTATAAAAGATTATCTATGTTTGATCCATCTACACTACATCTATCTAAGTCACTAGTCATACGTGGAGACAGCAGAGCGGGGCAAAGATGGCCATCAGCTCAGAGTTCAGAGACAGACAGAGGGACATGTGGGAACTGGCCCGACAGGTCTGATATGAGGCTGTACAGAAGCTGCACACAAACAGCTTTACAACGGTCACTGAGACAGATGGGGGATCTGAAGAAGAGTCTGCTTTGTTCATGTCTGCTGTCTTGAGAGTAACGCTCACGTGTATCAGTATCATTGTACATATTGGCAGGAATGCAAAGAGATGCAGAGCAGTAACTTGACAGCGTTTTATGTATAGAATAGATTAATTTCAATCTAATATTTTGATGATAATTTAAATTATAATGTTTACTGTTCATATTGTGACTTTAATCTTTGACAATAAAATGTATGATTGCATGCGTACATCGTCTTTACACAATATTTATCTATAATGTGTTAATAACACTGGACAAAATGTTTTAATAACATAGTTATTCCTGAAGAGTTAGCTTAGGTTCTAGCATCCACTCACATGTGCACATGCTCACATTCAAGCACATGAACCCAGACACTGAATCGTGTGTCAGTTTCCACTTGGTATCAGCTGCATTTCACACTGATAACTTTGTTTTAAAAATGATTAAGATCTGTGTCATTGAAGCTTGCTGCCTTAACTTCACTATAGTTGATGAAGTGTGTCCTGCATTACCAAAAACTTTAATTATGTTCCGCAAAGCAGCAAAACGTGAGATTTACTGTTCACTGGGTCAACACATTCAACATGATGCTGGCAGAAACACTGA